>NC_054381.1:110144304-110744304 GCF_017654675.1 Xenopus laevis | reverse complement strand
TTTACTGTCTGACTTTTGCCAGACTCTCTATTATTTCCTAAAGAATTTTACAGTTAGTAAAAGTGGGTTTCCAAATAGGATTTATGGTTAAGATTAGGGGTAAAGTGAAATTATTTCATGAAATTATAAAAGGCATAATGTAGTCACACGGTACCGTCCTGGAAGTCTGTGGTAATCTGTTGTGCGTTAAAAAATTGATTTATGTTTCATTTATTGCTAAAATCTCCATAAATCTTTATTTGGTGGACAGGCGATTATTGGAAGGTATGAACAACCTTTTTACGATCACTTATTCCAGGTGTCTAGCCCTAGGTTTTTTAAAGATCATTTTCTCTAAATTACTAATTTTTTTGAATGATGGAATCAGTGAAGGTAAAAAGAGCACCTTATACATGAGGGGAAACCTCATAACAAGAGCTTATGTTGATTTAAAAAAAATAATGATTATGAGTGAGTGTAAAAAAACATTTTATGTACAGTTTTGAAATGGAGTGAATAAAGCATGCATGAATTAAGCACCTTGAAGCTATACTCTCAGCAGATGAAGAAGACATGTCCATGCTGTACATTTTACGAAGCCTAGGTCGAGCACGCTCACTTGTTTTTGGTACAGAGTCTGGTCCATCTAAATCATCAAGTGTAGATTGCCTTGAGAATAGCATGGTTGCTTCAGTGCAGCAGCTAGCAGCACAAACAGTCACAAAGACAACAGTAAGTAAAACACAAGCAAAATATAATACACGGACATAAGCAATCTTACACAATGGCATGCAACAAACACACAAAGCATATAGGCACAATGAAATGATGCATGAATGTCATTTGCCACAGAACATCTTAATTGGCATAAGGATTTCAATACAATTTCTGTTTAAACATACAGTACATTTATGGGCACTTATCACTAGATACAGACAGTTGCAAAGCTGTATTAGTATATGAACTATATTCAGAGGGAGATTTATCAAAATGTAAAAATTATTTTCAATTGATGAGAAAATTGTCACAAAGGATCTCTAACCTCTAAGGGCTAAGGAAGTTATTATCTCAAGAGTAAAATATTTCCCAGACTTGAATGGTAAAGCAACTTGAAAATAATTCCCGACACCTCTTAAGAATGGAGTAAATGTAGAGATAGAAAGATTTCTATTCAAACAAACAATGAAATGCCCATGGTTTTGAGAAGAATTGATAAATAGAATATAGGTCCAATTTTCAGGTGAAAAGGATTGTTTTTATTTTCTAGACCAAATAAAATGTTCATTATTTGATAAATAGGCCATTCAGTAAAGTTTTCCTGCTAATTTGGGGGCAGTCTAGCATTAGTATATACTGTACACTTGTTCAACAAGTAATTCAAGTCCACTTTTTCTCTGTATAATGGTGCTTTTGCCCAGAAGCTCTATTATCATTAATAGGATATATAGGAAGGGCCGTGGACGTATGAACACACATAACTTTTATTGGACATGACTCCTGTAAATCTAGAAGCATAAAGTAGTCCCAATGCCAATGTTGTATAGTTTATTGTTGTCTCAATGTTACAAATGCTTAAATAAAAACCTTAAAATAAAAAAAAAATGGTCTCAATGAGACAAGCACCAAGAAAGGCAATGTGTTGGCAAAATAAATCCACACTAAAAGGGTAAGGGCTTCTACTAATCTATGCAAAAGCTACATTCTTCTTAAAGCATGAATACATTTTTAACATCTATTTAACAATTCAGATGTTAAGTTTTACATCCAAATGAACGCCCTTAGTAGATTCAGAGCTTTTCAGTCAACACACTTTTAATGCATTGAATACTTTCTTTATAGCAAGGTTGCAACAGTAACAACCCCCCTCCTTTCATCTTAGCCTTTTCAGAGGTGTATTTAGAATACCTGACCTATTCTTCCATGCTATATTCCTGCTCAAAAAATTTAACAACTGTAGTGATGGCTGGAGAGGGAGGTTGTGGAAAAATAGAAGAAAAGTTGCTCCTGAAATTGCTTCAAGGAAACCTTAGACTTTAGTAAACTTCTAAAAAAATCCTATAGTATGCTGCACCTCCACTTTTTCTTCATAAAACAGATGTCCACATATCTTTCCCAAAATCTTATTTCAAAATACACCCCTTCCCTTTCCCTGGCTATTCTTGAGACACCACTTTCACCTTTGTCTACACCAGATTCAGTGGAAGTGTGAGGCTTCTTTTCCTGGAGCAGCCTCAGGGGCTTCAACAATTAATTGCAAGTAATGCAATATTATTCAATAGGTTGAGTTAGCCTTCTCTTTAGAATCAAGATGTATAACTACACAAGGATGAAGGTGGAATAACTATAGCTTCAAATAGGTGATAAATGTTTTTCTGCCCAAATGTTTTTGCACTTGTAACAGGGAACATTGTTTACGTTACTGTCAAGTAGACATTAAATTCTCAACATTATTATCTTTTTCAATCATACATTTCAATTAATGTCTGCAACAGTGTAAAATACACACATGAGAAAAATACATAATAAGCACTGTTTAAAATCTATATCTTTGGTATTTTATGCAGTTTGCAAACACAGGAACCCTGCTTACAGTTAAGCTATTTGTGAATGATGTACAAAGGGGTAAACTAAGAAGAAAGAACTTCAAGGTCCCAACCTTGGAGGATAGAAATATTGCAAAATTAGGGAGTTCAGTGTAGTTGTTATTGAGCAACAACTCTCAACACCCCTAACAGATATTGCAGGGAGTTGTGGCTTAGTAGCAGCTGAAAAGGGCAATATAATACAATTTCTGCTGATAGCATTACATTTTTAGCAAAGGATGCCCTGTAAAGTTGTGGCCTGGACAAGCTTCTGTTGTGTTTAACCCTAAACAGTTCAGGATGCTATAGTATGAAGCCCAACAACCCTTGTACCTGGATATGCTATCATGAGATGCAGCTGAGTCGGCACTGTCCATCCGTTTACTTGCCATCTTGTCATGGCTTTGGTGCCCAGATGCTGAACCAGATTGGTCATCAATTTTGTCAAGCCCTGACTCTCTAGAAAGGCTCATCATTATTTGGTTTTGGTAATACATGTGGATACTCTCTCGAGTAGGCACATTTCCCTGAAAAAAATACATGATTAGATATGTTTCTCTAATGTGCATACTTGCATTCTGCTCTTAACATCTGGCATAAAGTAGATTTCAGAACATTATATGGACTAACTAATAAATAACATAAAATACAATACAATAAATAGTGTAAACATATATCAGTATTGCTATAACTGACTGTAAAGCTTCCATGTAACCCTTTATGTTAATATCTGATACTTTGCGGAACACTATTTTAATTTTAAGATATTGGCAGCAACAAGTACATAGGAAAAGAATTCAAACAGTCAGAAGTCCTCTGACACTGTACAAATAAACTTTTTTTTTTCACAGGGGATTTCCGCCAATCATTATGCAAAACACAATTTTTGGGATGGAGGACCCATTTAATGCTATTCCATTATAGGAAGAGAGGTTCCTTTTCAACCAATATATGGTTTCTATCTATAAGGGATAAGACATGTTATGTCTAGCTCATGAGAAACTAAACATAGAATTACCTTTTTTATCTCTCTAGTCAGCATGCAGCGTTCAATGCCTAGAACTGTGGAAATATCAATATGTTCTCTTGAAATGGAGTTGAGCCAAGCCGTAAAACTATCAATTGTAGCAAGGAAGAGGACCCAGGTAAACTTCAGGATGTTAAATATTCTTTTGAAGATATTGTCTGCAATGCAAATGAGAGGTACAATTTAAGAAAGCCTCATGAGAGACAGAGCAAATGACTGAAAGCTCCTGTTAACTGTCAGCAGTGAACTTGAGTTGATTTTGTACCTCAATCAAATTTAGAGGTTTAACAACAGCAGCATTTTCATTTGATATGGAAGAGAGAAAGTAGGAAGCACAATGCACCATGTGTCCCAAGTTAAATAAATCCACAGGAACCCATGGATGCTGGTGGTGGAAGCTTTGTGCTAATTATAACCACAAATGAGAGTCAGGTCAAAAGGCAACTAAACCTCGGCACAAATAATGAATAATCCTTTAAGTGCTAAAAGGCTAAAGCCGACTGGTATATTACTATTTATTTATATATTTATCTCATTATTAAGATCAATACTTCATTCTCAACAACCTTGCTCACACAATTGTATAAAAGTCTTTAAAAGAACATTCTGTGTGTTTATTCTCTCTGCACTATCCACTCCCTTTGTTATATGAAGTGATTAGGTTTCTCAACTGGTGCCTTACCAACGCCACTCCAATTAATTTGACTTACAAGCAAATTTGTCAATTTAAAGTCTGCATAAGCATTAACACTGTTGCAAGCTCTCACTTACTAGTATGTATTAATAACATGCTACTAATTATGTTGTAGGTCTTTCTTTTTACAATTTGAACTGTGAGCTCTTTGGAGAAGAGCCCTCACTCCAGCTGTATGTCATGTTTAGCTCTTAGAGAACTCTTGTTTGAAACATTTTGCTAAAGGAATGTATGTGCTCAGCATGCCATGTAAATATATGTTATGTAAAATAAGAAGTCCTGTTCTGTAAGGTTGCCTTACCTGGGCCATCTGATTTCTTTTTCCCATTCTCTTTTTCTTCTTCTTTTTCCTCACATTCAACAATAACGTCACCTAAAAATAAACAATAGTTTAAAAATAACTGAGGGATTTTTTTTATTAAAAAAAACTCATGCCAATCAATTCTATTATCTGCATCTGGATAAAGCTGCTAGTTGTGAGTGACACAACACACAATACTGCCGCAGTTTGGGTGAATCAAATAGTTGAAAACATTGGACTCTGTATAGGTAGTTTTATAGCAAAATACAGTAATATTCACTTGTGTGACTTGATATATTGGTAGTAACTAGTTACCTTCTAGCCAGGGTCAGACTGGAGGGCCTGGGGCCCACCGGGGCTGCTTTCCCAGGGCCCCCCTCCACCGCCACTGCTATGCTGTCGCGGTGCTACCACGTGCACACTATGTTTTTGGCTTCTTTTAGCAGGAAGAAGCCTCTGGATCTGGGTGGGGATCTGGGCCGGCAGGGCCCACAAGAGCCTGGGGTCCACCGGGGTTTTTTCCAGGTGGCCCAGTCGGACCCTGATTCTAGCTGACCTCCTCATTCAATCAGTATCAGCAGGTTACTACTTAAACCTTAATGAAAACACTCTGCTTCATAAAGTTATCCATAATAATAGCAAAACTATAGAAACACCTTTAAATGATGATAATATCTAAACAAATGAATTAATTAGACACACCAACTGCATTTTGTAAAATGTACTGACCCCCCTTTATCTGGTCACTGATGTTCCCAGTTTCTACATTGTGCACTGTCTTTAGTAAACATGGCTCCTCCACTGTCTTGAACTTTCCCTGCCCCATGTACCTTTGCTAACTTATTGTATGTCTTACCTGCAATAATGCCCTTTCGTCTCATTTCCCTCTCCTTTTCTTCTTTGTTTTCCTTGCTTCTTTGTCTAAGGGCTGTTTTTGGATCAGTAATCCATGCTTGGTAAATAAACTAAACAGAACAGAGTTATTTAGAAGATAAACCTGCGAATATTGCATTTGACCATACGAAAGAATAAGATAGATAGATAGATGGAAGAGAGATGACAGAGAGGAATAGATAAGGAGATAGATGTACCTTGTTTTACAGTATGTTTGTTGAGTTACCATTTTTAAATATATAGTGAACATATTATTATTACTTTATTAATGTAGTCACAGAAACAGAAATTGTAGTACTAAGAAACTTCCCAATATACATTAATTACACATTTTCAGTGGCTTTAAAGTTTGTATTGTTAATACGAAATTGTAAATATAATTGCTATTGGTTAAGAATTTAAAAAACAATATAGCAGAAGGCCTTTGATTAACAGACCTGTAAAGATCTTTGCGAGGCGGACTCTTGCTATGTTGTTTTAAAAAAACAGAAGCACCAGTGCAGAAATGGACAGATAAATACTGCTTTCAGTTGCAATATAGTTACAAATAACTGCAAAATGTACACAGGAAAGTGACTTAGAATTATATTTTGTTTCATAAGAAAATGTTATTTTTGAATATTTAGTGGCAGTTGTTGTAGTAACCTCCAGAGTTATAGCTGATGCTGCTTCAGTTTAAGTGAGAAAAGAAAACCTGTCTTTTTTGTGGCAACCAATAACTAACGGTGAAAGTACTTCAGTTCTTCATAGTTTTATTCCAGCAGCAAGTTTTATTTAGCACTGTTACAATACTTCAGGAGCAAGAGCTATCTTTTACCCTGCAGGTATATGCCAGGTCTGTTGAGGTACATCTACAGTATTCTGAACACTTGGGCCACCTACAAGTCAGGGTGAGAAATAACCCCAGTCCTGACACTCCCAATAATATTGCTAATCAGTCCTAAGTGGGCACCAAAGTTGAAGTCTCTTCAAATAATTCAGTCAATGTCTAAATGTCTAAATGATCAGAGCTAGTAAACAGGCAGGGACATGAAAATGACTACTAGGCTTCTGGGGTTTATAACAACAGAGACAGAGTTACAGGCATACCATAGGCTTTAGGGGCAGTAGGGGTGTAACTTCATAGGAAGCTGACATAATGACTGCAGGGGGCTCAGGAGGTATGGGGGCCACATGAGGCCCTAACTCATGTACAATTTCAATAAATAATGGTAAAAACAGTAAAACCTCTTGACATTTTGGGGGCCTGAAAAATCATTTGCTAGTAATATCTAGTTACCTGGGAATGACACTTGTCGCTCAGCACAGCCTCAAACCATAGATCTAAAGTTCAAGCTGAGCAACACCTATGAATAACAATTTTTAAAAAAACATTCTATTGGGAATGCATGCCTTGTGACTTCAACTCCCAAAGGACAAAATCAGTTTGACATTGCAGACCTGTACATTTAAAAAAGTGTTACCAGAGGTCTTTCTTTTGCTTATTTTTATGGTCAATAATATGCTTTTCTTTGAACAGAACTGTGAGACACTAATTAATGGGATTTCACTGGGCAAGTACCATATATTTGTAAATGAGCGAATTAGTTCAATATCTGAATGCCAAAATTGTGTGTATTTTGGGCTTACTTGACCATAAATGAAATTCAGTGATATGAATCTCCAAGTTGTATGACATAAGCAGAGTTTATCTGTGGTCCACAGTTAACACAATATATTATTTGATACACCCTGTGTGTGTTGGTGTCACTGGTGCAGGTTCATTTTATCACATGAAGCAGATGTGATGATAGTACACTGGCTGCAATAGATTCTGTACGTATGCTGTTCAGAAAACCACATCTGTATATCAGAAATATTTTTAAGGAAGAGTAAAAATGTCATTACAGGTACAACTTAGTATATATTTGTAAACATAACTGAAATCTAGTTGTAAGCTCAAATTTTTTTTTAGCAAAAATCAACATACAGTATAGTACACATATTAACACACCATTTTGCTTCCAAGGAAAGAAAAGATCATTTGAAGAACAATTTCAATGTTAACAGTTTTTTGACAGACAAGTCAGTCACTATCTTTGGAATTATCATCTGGTTCATCAAATGATAATCCTTGTAAAAGTTATTTTACTTTTAACTTAGCATGCAAGACAACAAGAAAAGCACATGCAGAAAACCAAGCATTACTAACAGGCATGCATTAAATGGCATATAGACACCTTGGTCTCAGGGAAGCTGGAGTTTACAGAGTTAATACTGTTAGACTTGTTTGCAGTAAGTTTCGGCACAGGGCTTTAAAGCTATATTGTAGCATATTAAGTAAAAATGTTCCTATAATGTGTTTGCCAAAAATGTTTAACCTAATACTTGTGCTAGTTAAAATCCATCTCCTGATCAGTGGCAGAACTGCAATCCCCATCATTCATAGTCACTTTCTAGACAGCAATGTATATCAGTAGTTAAAAGTAAACATCAGTCAGACAAGCACTCCTCATCCTGTTGAACTATATGTATTGTGTGAATAACAGATATCACCCACATTTCCTATTGGTCAGCTTAAATGCATGAGGAGTGCAGACCCAACCATGTAAGAGGTCAACTGATTAGAAACTAATGTGTGTGAGATGAGGCAGTTTTAAGTTATCCTATCCCAGGCGCTTGTCATTTCAATTGTTTGAAATCATCAGCCACTTTAGATGAAAACTAATACTATGCAAATTGCATAGAAAGCACTACCAAAATGTCAGGAAATAAAAGCTGAACACCCAACTAGCTGATATCAATGACTTGTCTGCTCTAAAGAAAGTTATCATTGGATGATAGCTTCTTAAACATCCTATTTGCCACTGAAACCTGGTCACACTTTATTATTTGCTTCTTCCATCCATGTAGTCCAGGGATGTCCATTTTCATTCAGTTGTTGAAGGCCACACCATCCCTACACTATATGACAAGAAGTATCCAGACACCATTAATGGATTTGGCCACTTCAAAGTAGTACAGGCAGGTGTTTGGAAATCTTTGGTCATATAGTGCATTAGAATGTCTTTTACTATTTTACCCAATATCCCCGTGTGACAGTTTTGCTTCCGATACCACCATATATTGCATGATTTATACTTTATGTGAATGTATTCTCTGGAGGAATACTTTTCCTCAAAATAATTTTTCTTTAACTCATAACAGTTATAAATGTGCTAAGCTTTATCCACTAGGTAGATAATGAGATGATAATCTGCATAGATAGATACAGTCTATAGAATGTAAATTGGAAATATATATATAATGGAACATTACTTTATTCATTGAGTATTTGAATACATTTACTTTCAGATATGTTGTAGAAGTATTCCGCAGCTAATGTTTTAGAGCTTAGCATTTATGGATTAAGCACAAAATGGAAAATCGAAGACTATATACCTATATATGGATGATTTAATGCAGTTGCAGTGTGGTTCAATGCAATCAGTAACGTTGGCTCTAGTATAGTTGTTGCAGTCCCACAACATAAAATACGGAACAGGCTGTGGCTGCAGCTCAGATCAGGGACTGATACTCCAGGTTAGCCAGTTGCCAATTCCACCCATCTGACCAGAAGCCATGATCATTTCTGACAGTCACAAATACTGACCCATTAGCCCCATGATAATAGGGATGGATAAGAAATGAAATGACAAGGGGAGTGGTATTGCAATTTAACTGGTACAAAATGATTCTTGCTTTATCAGTAAGTCATAAAATGTAGCTTCTTTTATAAGGTGGTTGTGAAAATAGTTGATTTTTGTGCAATATGGTTAATTATAGATTTTGAGTTCATTTTACACGCCATTGCTTTTACTGCTGCTCTGAAGCTTGTGTATAGTCCTGTCTGAGTATAGCTCAGTTACTTATAACTTGTATGATTTTGTCTGAACTAATAAATTGTGGATTTACAGTATACAGTACAATTTGCTGATGGTGAGAGGAGAACCACAGGGGTTGCACCAGTTCCATATAAGGTAGTCAGCTTACAATAAATTTACTGTGGTGCAAGCTGGTGTGTTAGTCTGCTACGTCAGGTAGAGAGAGGTCAGGGTAAATGCTGAGCTCCCAAATATTCACCTTCCATTATGCCATAACCTGCTGGGTAGGACTACACTGCTGCATGTTTACTATTTCCATGCTAACACTTTAGAAACACAGTTAAAAGACCAGTAACATCAAAAAATGAAATTGTTTTAAAGTAATAAATATATAATGCAGTGTTGCCCTGCACTGGTAAAACTGGTGTGTTTGCTTCAGAAACACTGCTATTGTTTATATAAATAAGCTGCTGTGTAGCAATGGGGGCAGCCATTCAAAGGAGAAAAGGCTCAAGTTACACAGCAGATAAGCTCTGTAGAACATAATGTTATCTGTTATCCATTATTCATCCTGTGCCATATAGCCGTTTTTCATTTTCCGCCATTGCTACTCAGCAGCTTGTTTATATGAACTATAGTAGTGTTTCTGAAGCAAACAGATCAGTTTTACCAGTGCAGGGCAACAGTACATGATATTTTTATTACTTTAAAACACTTTCAGTTTTTGGTGTTACTGTTCCTTTAAATATATGAAGTGGCTCCTCAAGATAACAATAGTGTTTTTTCAGTTAAAGGGATTCTGTCATGGAAAAATGCATCAGTTAATAGTGCTGATCCACTAGAATTCTGCACTGAAATCCATTACTGAAAATAGCAAATGGATTTTTTTTTAGATTTAATTTTGAAATCTAACAAGGGGCTAGACATGTTGGTTTCCCAGGTGTCCTCAGTCATGTGACTTCAGTCACTCTTTACTGCTGCACTGCAAGTTGGAGTGATATCATCTCTCCTACACCCCCCAGTAGCCCATCAGCAGAACAATGGAAATGTAACTAGATAACAGCTCCCTGACATCTGCATTGCTAAAAATGCTTCCATGCCCCACCTAGAGGTAGATATGAGAATAGCACTCAATAGTAAAAATCCCAGCACCACTGCAACTCTAGTTGCCCTGAGAAACAATAGCTTATCTGAAAGCAATTCTATTGTGAAGTGCTGACTTTCTGAAAGCACAGGCTAAAGCAAAATTACATGATATGGCTGCCTACACACCAATATCACAACTAAAAAAATGCATTTATTGGTTCAGGAAAAACATATAAAATGGTAGTTATTTGTAATGTAAACAGTGCAATTTAGAAATAAAAACTACACCATAAAAATCATGACAGAATCACTTTAACATAAACCCTAGTATAATGAGAGGGTAAGGAAGAGTGGCCCAAATATTGCAAAAATTGATTTATTTATTTTTGTGCTTTATTCAGCCCATTCAATTTTAAGCAGCACGGTACTTTTAGAAGAATAGGAAACGCCATGATTGCCTATCATGTATTAAACTACATCTACCTCTGTACTATTTACCGTAAGTTAAACAGCATGGCTGTTATTCTGGTAGCCAGAGAGGAAACTGTACAGAATGTGTCTGAATGAGACAAAACTATGTTTTTGTCCTCTGTCAAAGTTCAGCAATTTTTAATTAACTATTGAAATATGTTTTCAATAGTATGTTTGCAACACATTCTGAACACAAGAATTTATTATACCAAACCAAATAAAGTGTACATTTCTGATCACTTTTCCTACTAAAAGAAAATTATGAAATGAGAGACTTGCGGCTGTATTTATCTTTATTTCCAACAGCATTATGCAGTCTCTGAGTGCCTTACCAGCTTCCTGAGAGAGAGAGAGAACAGCACACTGCCTACCCCTCCTCTGAATGCATGCAGTTTAGTTTGACTTCAACAACAGAAACAATGGTAATGTCATGGGAATGGAAATGCCATCGTCTGCATTGTCCTCTGTAATATTTCACAACACACTGAGTGAATGGGATATGATTTCATCAGACTCATCAAATCATCTCTTTGAAAATGTTTGGAATTGGTTCAAATGAATTAGAAATAGCCATATCATAACTTCAAACTGTATTCTGGTTGCATCTTTACAAAGACACCCAAACACTGCATAGAGAGGAGATACAGAGGAGGCATTTATAGAGGATACAATACACTAATATACTACTTTTTGGGTCATGTTTTGCACACACGTTAAAAATGTCTTATGAATACCTTTGCAGCTCTGATTAAATATTGAAGAATTGTTTTAGGCAGTTTAATGACAGACTTTGGCAAGGCTATAATGGCTGATGCAAACTTTCCAATAGCTCTCTAAAAGAAGGACAAAGCATTAGCAATTAGAAGACATTGAAAAACTGAATTAATACTGCGTAAAGGTTAGTGTTATGGAACAGAAAGCTACAGGAACACACAACATATTTTTATTTTAAATGCACTTTACTGAAAAAAGATAGCCACTATCCAATGAGGCCAGTTATTAGTTGTAATAATTAGTATTCTACACACTAGCCCAACTTTAGTTACTGGTGATTAGATAATTCTACATCTACATGCATGGTAACATTTGCTCAGTTTAGTATTAGTACAGGAATTAGTGTAGTTCAATCACAAACTTAATACAAATGACTTTTGCTGTAACAAAGCTTTGCTTTACAACAAGGAAAGAAGTGATTGATTGCAATGGAAAAGATTTGTCTTTGGAACCCACATATTTTAATTCAAGACCTGTATCCTCTATGTATTACACTGTATTTTTAAAAACTAAAACTAACTGGAAACTATTTAAATTGCATTTTCTGCAAACTGCACCATTAGTGTGCTGTCAGTTATTTTCTCATCTGCTTAAAGTTTTAACATGAAAATGAAAAACTTTTTTATGTACCTTTTGCAAAATAAGACAATCAAACCAAAAAACATCTCTAACATAATAAAAGCTTAGTCAATGCCTTTGTGCAAGCTGCATTGCAACTGAATGAATCCAATTATTCATGTCAGTATTAGACATAACTAACAGAGAACAGGAAACCATAAATGCAAGGTGCTTAACAGTTCTCCCAATATGTTGACAAGCTGCTCTCTCTAGCAAAGATTTGTCCATCGTGCATTTATCAGCTCTACCCAAGCATACCTGGAAGGCAGATTTTTTTCTAGGCTCTTCTTCTTTTTTGTCATCCTCATCTTCTTCTTCACTGTCCGTCTCAAATAAATAATAATCACCGCTTTTCACCACTAAGTGAAATAAAATAGTTACTTGTATCTAACATTTTGCACAAGAGCTTTTAATTTATGCAAAGTCACAAACTACTGCTATCAGTATAATCAAAGCTTCACACATACCCGTGCACATATACATATATTTTAAATAACATAAGACTTTCTTTCTGTCCTGGTCTGCAGAAAGGAAAGCTGTGGTCTTCGACTACTGTGAAACACAGATGGGTATTATCCTGTGAAATTACAGTAACATGTTCACTCTACTATTCTGCACAAAGGAACAAAAGGTAGGTTAGCTGTAATTATACGTCATTCGTGAGAAAACACATATTGCAGAAGAAGACATTGAAAGAATATATATGTTTAGGGCTAGGTAAAAGGCTTATGCTTAAATGTGGCACAATGGCTGTTTATAGCACTTGATGTGTCTAACTACACCCATAGTGTATAAAAAGAGCATATTGTGCCATATTTCTAGTATATTTGAATTACAAGGTTCAGTCGTTTACACAAACATACTTGAAAAAAGACCAAATAAAATTAAATTATCTTGTAAATTAGAGAGGTATTGTGTACAGCAATCAAGAAGTCCTTCAGACAACTACACTTTAAACAACTGGACTTTACCCAGACTGATATCTAACCTTTTAACCTGTATTAATATTGCAAATAATTGTGATTACTGGATTAATTACAGCATGCTGACTGGGATAAAGAAATTTAATAACAGAACTATAATTTCCTTATTATAGTGCACTCCCAAGACTTAACACATTTATGTGCAAAACTCAATTTAGCTGACTTTTAACAATATAGCACACTAATTCATGTAAAGTATATGATCCATGTTCATATATATATATGTGGCTTTTGCTCATTAACTAAAATATGGTCCCCATATCTGTGCAATTCTGGGACTGTAACATTAAAACCTAACAACCTTTGTAATCACATCTTTCATTACATTGCCATCCTTTGTTTGTTAAAACTAGCAGTATATAAAGATATACATTAGATTGTCTATATGTTTTCCAGAAAGGAAAAAAGCAGATGGCAGATGCTGCATCTTAAACTTTTCTATAGCATTCAAAAGTGTAATTTCATTCATTTCTCACAGTTCTACAATATTTTGGTGTTTTGTTTGCCCAAAAATTCAGAAAGACCTTTTGCCTCCATGTTAGTTATTATGAAAAGACCTATGCCTTGTATCCTTGAACAGAAAATGTTATTTATTTAATGTTTTGTCTTATAACCAAGGTTTGTAAAAGATAAAAAAAAAACAACAACAAAAAATAAAACAAAAGGAAAAATATTTAATCAGCATGAATACAATGGATGCCACAAATTTACTGGACAATACCAAATGAATGGTTTAATACAGACCCCAACTATGGTTATATTCAGATTCCACATGACAAGTGAACATTTTGCCCCATCATTATAAACTCCTGACATCAGTAAACAATACAATATTTGTGCACATGGAGTGCAAATAGTTTCAGTTTAAGAAATTAATATGAATGGACATAAGGTACTAAGTAAATATATATATATATATATATATATATATATATATATATATACACACACACACACAGTGTATATTGTATAAATAAACAAATTAAATGTATCTGAATTTGCATTTATTTACAATGATACTTTATGATATTTTGATTTATTTTAAAAAGTTCAGTATTCATACTTTAGCTGCATCATAATAATGAGGGCAAAATTGCACAGAACAACTCAACAGTGGAACAGAATACTTTCTACCAGTAAATACTGATTATATCTTATTTTTATGGGGATCTAAAGCAAAAAATAAAATAAAGGAATTCGCTCAGAGTAATTGTCTTCTATATTCTATTGTGGGTTTATCAAGTATATTAAGCAGTTTTACACAGCAAAATAGGGCTTGTGGTTCAGCAGCTGTTTCTGCCCATCCAAGGATTTCTTAAACACGAAAGGGGCCTCTCAAATGAGAAAACTCTGTATTGTATATATTGCTGCCCCCCTCTCTGGCAATTAATAAGCTGTGGCAACAGGTGGAGGGAAGGGTCTACTTATAGTACATTATCTATTTAACAAGTTCTGTCATAAATCTGATATTGGCCTGATGCTCTCATTGACTTATGTACAGAAAAATTATTTTTTTATTTTTCACTTTAGATCCCCTTTAACTTTCTTGAAATGTAACCTTACTTAACTGAAAATAACAAATGGTTTACAAAATACAATTGTGACTTATATTTATATATTCTTGAAAATAATAGTAGAAGTTTCATTCACACACACATATATATATATATATATATATATATATATATATATATATTTTATATATATATATATATATATATAAAATTCTTTCTCCCAATACGAGACTTTCATTTACAGTATTAGAAAGTTCAAGTCAGATGCACTGAAATAAATAATATGAGTCACAATCGTATTCACAACATGAACCTTTAAATGCTAGGGTTAACATTATTTTATAAAACAGCAAAGACACTAGCAATTAAATGGTTCCATTATGTAATCCCATTGGCCTATATTTACTGAGCTGCTGTATGCCAGGATGCCTTCCAGTGCTAAAAGAGAAATTTACAGATATATGTGTACTCAAGGTATTCAAAATTCAAACAAAATGTTCAGGGTCAAAATGAAAAAAAAATGCCTTTTTAAAGCTCTGGAAGGCTAATAAATATGGGCCAACATCAATCTGTGTGATCTCATGAGAAGACAGGTCTGTTAATGACGTAGATGTACAGAAATGAAATACTGGCACAGTTTCTTTGTGACTTCACAGAAATGTTTTAGCAGTACACATCTATCACACAATCCAGCGGTGTCATACTTTCAGTTACAAAATGTATATATATATATATATATATATATATATATATATATATATATATATATATAAACCAGTATGTTGTTTATATACAGTAGAAAAACATTTAGTTTATTCTATTTAGCTGAATGTTCAGGTATTTGCTTTATTCGCCAGAAGACCTTTCCAGAGAATGTCCCTTAACATTAAAAAATTTGAGGTTTCATGTTAAAGTCTGACAAGGGTTTTAAACTGTGGATTTTTTTTTTGTGTAGTGGTTTACTGGCAGATACTATGACTATATCTGGTTTCAAAAAAGCATTGGATGCCTGTTTAGCAAGTGATAAGTAAAAAAGTGGCACAGGGCTATAAATATTTGTACAAAGTTTAATTCAGGGATTGGCCTAACATTTTAAATTAAAAAAAAACAAATAAGAAAATTAATCTTTCTGTCCCTTCTGAATAAACTGGACATAACTTTCGATGACTTTTTCCAGCACCTTCTAGAAGTTTGTTAAAAGGTTGATCTCAATGAGTGTCTTTTTTAACCACAGTGACTACATTAATAGGATATACAAGACCAAGATGCGACTGAATAAAATCACAAATGTCATACTAATAAATATGTTATTAAGTGCCAATGAAAATATACTGTGGTGGTAGCACATGGGAATTAACTGAGCAAGGTATACAATAAGCATGATACCGTCAGACATTAATGATAAATATTGTCAAACACGTTAGAGCAGATACGCTAAAGATGTTGTGCCTGCAAACAAGTTTCTAAATAGATTGCACTTACACCTCAACCCTCTGAGAAGTCACAAAGTTGTAACCATGCAGAAAAAACAAACAGATTGTTCTGGTCAAGGATATAAGGGCTAAATCCGTGTATCTGACAGATGATTGAAAAAACCTACTGGAAGCATGATCAACCCAAGGTCGCCACCACTGCTTTTTTTTGCCCTTGGCTTTCTCTTTGTCTGCTTTGTCTCCTAAAATGAAATATGTTCATACATTAATTTAGCATAGTGAAAAAGACAAATGTACTTTAATCATTCATATAAATAGCACGGGGAAAAACTCACATACTAAGCACAACTACCAATTGCTTTTATTGAATGCAAGGAATTGTGCTGTCTAAAGAGAAAATAAACTGTCTATATATTAACACTTCAGAATTATTAGTGCCAAAATTATAGTTTTTTCATTTGTCTTGTGATAAGCATGTGGAATAATTTTAATTTTTTTTCAATGCCATTGTTGCTATGCATTTAAACTAATATATTGCCACTACAAACTGGCGACAATATGGCATGGCCAATTTCCTGTTATATTACTTATAGTACAGACCCTACTAAACCAATCATGTTAAGGGCAAACTTAGGTTTATTTATTAAAATCCATAAACAATTCCAAAATATGCATATGTATATATCAGCAAAGTGCAATACTAAAGACAATGCATATAGGCAAGCTTACAAAATTATACACAAGCAGCTAGCAACCATATAGAATTGATTATGAATTAAAGACATCACATCGCTCCACCAGACAATCACTGATGGGTGGCAATAATTTTGGCACTAGATGGTATTGTGCTTTAGTAAACAAGACAATAACAGGGAAATTGATGTTATTATATTTTGTAAATACAATGACAGGCATAAACATTTTTATATCAGAAACATTTGCAGTGATTGTAGTAAAAATGATTGCACAGACTTATATCTTTGCACTTTTACAATGAAGAATAATATCTTTGTTTTTATGTTTGTCACCTTTTAAATTTATGAAAGCACTTTCAGTTACAAAGTACCCAATTTGTTGAACAGAATTACCTGCCATGAGAAACTATGTTTCATCCTTAATACTGGAGACATTTTAGTAAAACCAAGAGCAACACATGCTCCCTTGCCTTCACATAAAAGACTGCATTTCTAAAAAAGTGAATAATACGTTTCCTGTCGGCTCTTGGAACCATGCTACATATTTGATTACATTGTAAAACATGGCTAAAGTAAAAGGACATGACTGCTATCTTACTACTTTAGTACAGAGGGAGAGGAACAAGAAGTAGCCAAGTGTGTATTGCTTGATTTAATCAGCTTGATTTGTTTTTGTTCAGCATTTTCACTACTGTGTGGTTTTCCGAGAAGAGTTTAATTATAACTTACCATAATTTATCAAGTGGACACTCAGTAGTATTCAACCATAAGATCTGACCAAGCCTACCTAGCTTTGGATCCCTTTTTTATTGGCTAGTTAGGGTAAGAGAACTCTGGTACTACTTATACATGACATAAGGGTTTAAAAACTATTTCCTGTACCCTACAAGCTTCAAAAGAGGACAAAATTACACCAATTAATTACTGCCTTTCATTAAGGCTTGGAGCGGCTTAGGATGGGCTGAAAGAAAGGTGCCAGGCTATTTTATCTTGTTTTTTTAGACTTGACTTAGACATAATACTTAAGTATTTAATTGTAACCAGCTATGTGTGGAAATACTGCAATCAGTAAAGTAAATAAGTAACGCTTAAATGCGTTACTTATTTACTTTAATGGTCTATTCTTAGCAACTTTTCAATTGGTCTTTATTCATTTATTTTAGCTTTTATAGTTTTTGATTTATTTGCCTTCCTCTTCTGACTCTTTCCAACTTTCAAATGGGGATTACTGACCAAAAGTCATAAAAAAACTATTGCTCTGTGAGCAGGGTCGGACTGGTGAGCCCAGGGCCCACCGGGGCTGCTGTTGCAGGGCCCCCTTCTGCCCCAGTCCGCTGCCACCGGACCCCCCCCCCGCGTGCACCGCCCAGTGCCGTGCCTGTGCACTGTGTTGGGATGGTCCCCGGCTGCAGGAGAAAGAAGCTCAGGGTGCGGATCTGGGCCAGTGGGGCCCACAAGAGCCTGGGGCCTACAGGGTCTTTTCACGGTGTACTGCCGGCCCAGTCCGACACTGTCTGTGAGGCTAAACTTTTATTGCTTTTATTACTCTTTATTATTTATCTTTCTGTTTAGGCCCTATTCTATTCATATTCCTATCTCTAACTACTAGTTACTAAGTTAGACCGGAGCAACTAGGCAGCATCTGAAATTCCAAACTGGAGAGCTTCTGCAAAAAAACAGCAAATAATAAAAAATGAAGACCAATACCAATTGCAAATTGTCTCCCAATAGCATGCTCCACATCATACTACAAGTTAATTGAAATGTGAAAACCCCTTTTAAACTGAATAAAACTGAACTATAATCTCAGAAGCCAATAAAAAAGAGGTTGGAAGTAAATCACAAATGTGCTCAGAGAATCACTCTGTGTAAGTTTTTATTTTTGTAGGGTTTATATCCACTGTAAGAAAGCCCTTATGTGGCCACCTTTAGCCTCCCCAAACAAAAAAATCACATCCACCCATGCTGTCTGCTATAGGTATAGGATCTATGATCCAAAATGCTTGGAATATGGTGTTTTCCAGATAAAGGATATTTCCATAAATTGAATTACTATACTGTTGGTGGCACATTTACTAAGCTCGAGTGAAGGATTCAAATGGGTACTTCGACCATCAAATAGGCTACTACGACCTTCGACTTCGATTCGAACGATTCGAACTAAAAATCGTTCGACTATTCGACCATTTGATAGTCTAAGTACTGTCTCCTATCTCGACTACATACTTCGGTAGTTTAAACCTACCGAGGTACAATCGTAGCCTATGGGGACCTCCCCCATCACTTTTCTAAGCTTTTTTTGATCGAAGAAAAATCCTTCGATCGATCGCTTAAAATCGTTTGAATCATTCGATTCTAAGGATTTTATCGTTCCATCGAACGATTTTTACTTTGATCGATCGTAGGATTTGCGCTAAATCCTTTGAATTCGATATTCGAATTCGAAGGATTTAAATTCGAGGGTCGAATTCGAGGGTTTATTAACCCTCGATATTGAACCCTTAGTAAATTTGCCCCTAAATCTGCTAAAAACTATTTAAACATTAATTAAACCCCATAGGACCACCAATAGGGATCATCATGCAGATTAGTTACAGTTAAGTACAAAGTACTGTTTTATTATTAAAGATAAAAAGGAAATCACGTTTAAAGGTCCCCTGAAAAACTTAAAATGGGGGTTCTACTGTATCTGAATATGAAGATTATATAAAATGTCTCCTTTAACCATGCTGTGGAGAGCAGCCAAATTTATGGCACATTCTTAATACTCTTTCGACAAGTTTATCATGGCAGGTCTCTTGTTCTAGTAGGCTGTTCTAGATTTGTGTTCTCCATTGCTTCTATTAACTATTTCTCTACTCTCTGTACTCCCTGTATCTATTTGCATATTTTCAATGTGATGGAAATGTTAGATGGTTCTTATGGCGAGGTAGAAATTATGGCAAAATGCATTTTGTAGAGTAAATATATCGGAAAGTTTGAATGTATTCTTTTGTGTACTATTATTCAAGAAGTACATAAAATGGGATTAAATTATCAAACATAAGTCACTATTTACTCTAATACTCCTCATACCCAGGCCACTACATTGTAGGATGTCAGTATATTTTTGACACAATCTGCATTTCAGCATCTTTCATTCTTAAAAGGCAGGTGCTCCAACATAACAACCAATAATGGAACCTACACTACTAACAATTATACTTGGACAACATCACTCAAATTATAAATATGGTGAGCAAAATGTATTTCTAATACTGGAGAAGTCTATAAGGGTACAGGTTTAAAAAGTTGTGTATAATTCTCCTGCAAAATTACAACTTATTGAAACGCACTTTACCTTCATCATCATTGTCAACTGGTTTCTGTATTTCGTGTCCTTCTCCATCCTGTGTAAGAGTCAGCATTTTCTCTTTACCTTTTTTATATTTTTCTTGCCTGGCTTTAATGTGATCCATCCTGGTAAAATGGACAATAGTTGTGGTTGTAAATTTTTCCAAACATCCATATTAATGTAGTGTCAAAAATTAACTGCAATTATTAAAGTATGCATTACCATCAGCAATTAAATAGGAACTACTAATTTTCAAGGTTGAGGGGGAAAAAAATTGAACACCAAAAAGGAAAGCAACAACATTTGTGAGACTTTTTTTTTTCTTTAATAAATACTGACTATTCATGGTTCAGAAGATTATTCTTGAGTATATTTTGGCTTTTTCCGCCATGTTTTCTCTCATATTGTGAAAAAAACACAAACTAAAATGTTGATAAATAGGCCTCATAAACTTAATATATAATATATATGTATATAAGTATATATAGTTCTCTAAAAAGAAAGACTTTTTTTCCATACTGTCTCTTGAGCTGGTCCATAGATTTATTTTCTTCTTCAATTCTTGCTTTTACAGCTTTTACAATTGTAGCTTGGAACAGTTCAGCACCTCTGTAAAAAAAAATGTACAGAGATCAATAAAAGCCATTATAAAATTTCCATACCGATACAAATGATTGCATCAATAGTAATGGCTACACAATGGAAGAAATAATTGCTGGTGTGCTGCCATGCATGATCAGAATAGCACTTATACTTTCTATAGGATCAATAACACTGTTAAAACATCTCTTATAATGTAAGAGCTGATAGTGTTTAAAGAATCATTTCTAAAAGAAAAACATACTAAATTAAACAGATGTTGTGTCATTGTTGCTGACACAATGAATCTCGTACATCCACATACAACATTTATTCACAATGGAAAAAAAATATTCTGTACGGGTCGTACGGTACAACTGCCATAGAATAGATTCTATCTTTATTGTCATTTCTCCTGAAATAATACTAAGGTGCATTATTTTATTTTAGTACAACTTACCTTGATGCTAGAATCTGTGAGGATTTGATGTCTGCAACAACATGTAAGAAGTAATAGCTCATAAAAACTCTTCTTTGCAATAAAAGGAAAGCAAAACATATGCTGTCCCAAATAATTCCAGCCTCTCCACTTGGCAACTGACAGTCGGGTGTATTTTGTGCTAAATAAAATATGCAAAATAGATTATTAGCATCACAAATATGTTTAAAAGCAACAAGTTTGTCCTGACAATACGATAATAGGACTGTTCAGGACACAAAAATGCAAATCCAAATGTAGGTTGGTAATCTGCATTGGTAGCAAAGTGCATATCATCTTCTTATATATATACCAAATGAATGGTGCACTCCGTAGACAAAATTAATACCTGGGTGCCAGCATGGGAAATAAGCAGTGAAAAAGGATTGCGGCACTAACAGGGTTTTAGTGAAAAAACAAAAAATGTTTTATTATTAAGCCTCAACGTTTCAACCACAGGGATCTTCGTCAGGAGAAAGATGTTTGTTTGTTTTTGCTCCTGACGAAGATCCCTGTGGGGGATCGAAACATTGAGGCTCAATAATAAAACATTTTTTGTTTTTTCACTAAAACCCTGTGAGTGCCGCAATCCTTTTTCACTATATATATATATATATATATATATATATATATATATATATATATATATATATATATATATATATATATAATACACAAAAGCCATGAATATCCTGTAAATTATATCCTTATAAACGGTGAGTTCTGATGTCATCAGTTATAAACGGTGAGTTCTGATGTCATTTCTGTCACATGACTCACTAAAATTTGTGTATTATAATAAATAAAGTACCCCCAGTTGTAAGATATGAGGATATTAGCAGTTACCTCGGAGTTCCATGACCTGTATAAAAACACTCGGCCTTCGGCCTCGTACTTTTATATGGTCATGAAACTCCTCGGTGACTTATAATATCCTAATATTTTACAAGAGGGGGTACTTTATTCACTATATATATATACGGAAGAATATGCAATTGTAGACTAGTAACAATGTAAGCAAAATTCCCTGTGATTACGGAGTTTGATTAAGAGCAAATTGAGCTACAAAAATGGTAGTGATGTGGTCTATTTGTCTGGTTTGAAAATATTATTAAGGAAGAGAAATATCATCCAAAAGCTTTACTGCTCTTTTATTGTACTGTGACTTTTTCCGGGATGAAAGAAGCAACAGTCTTAAATCATTGCACTGAGAATATTTAAAGAAATGTTTTTCCCTTTGTTTTTGAACTGCAATCCTGCCTAGAATTTATAGCAATGCACTGCTTACCTAGTTTTAGTAATGTAACAACAATTAGCTGGGCCTCCCTATAGTCCAGTCAAATAGTGAGGTGAGGACAGCCCGCAACCACCAGACCAACAAACCCCCCATTTATCTTCTTGCAGCAGACAGTATGGGACAGATGAGGTTGAACCATACAGCAGACCCCAGCAACCATCCATGCCTCCTTTCACTTGCCCCCCTCCTCCAGGGTCTGCTGTATAGTAGTAGTTATGCCACTGTTCATGTTGTTAATTAAAGTTTGAAGGACAACTAAAGTTGGACTTGGGGTGGTGTAAACATGCCCAGCATATTCTTGGGATTGCAGATGTTACAGCAATGTTTTCTTATAGCTATTTGTAACATAATTCCCTTTTACTATAATGAACAGGACATATTTAACTGTGTTCTATGAAATATACCATACCATGTTATTTACACATGCATTTCAGTGATAAGTCACACATGTAGATTATGTCAAAAGAACTGACAATAATTTAACATGAACTATAGGTTTTATTTACTCGAAACAATGGTTATAAATGCACAAGGTTGCAGAAAAAAGTTTTGTCCAGACACATAGCCAGTCTCCTAGATTATTACAAGCAAAATCGATTTGGATTTTAAACAACTATTTCCTTGTATCATGTACCTCAGGCCTAGGAAAATAATTCAGGGTTTTTATTTCATTTAGGTAAATGGTTTACTTACGGATAAAATAGCCTTTCACTGTACAAGAAAGACTGAATGCCTGAATTAACCAGCAACTGTCTTTGATTAAATATTCAATGTAGCCACATGCTCCTATCTGCAATAAAAATAAATAAATACAAGTAACATGTAAGGTTAAAATCAAGATCAGGTGAGTCTAAGATATAAAGAACATAGGAAACATGTATAAAGTAAAATTCAATTGTGATATTATAATTACATGTGAAAAAGAAGTTATAATTCTATACTGCTAATAAATAGTTTGAAAATAACATTCTAAGCAAAGTGAGTGTCTCCAGAGCCATGACAAGTTAATAAGCTATATGCTATAATTATAAAGTTCATTCTAACTCACTCTATATACATTATTTTAGTCAGATTGCCGTGGAAACCCTTTTACTAATGAGCTGTCTTATACATGGCTTGCATCTGGCACTAGACTTTACAGTACCACTAAGGTTAGTGTGGGCTGAATGATAGCACAGGGTATTCAAGGAATCTGTGGCAAATGGGGGAACTCGATTGACTTCTCCTTTAGGTATTGTGATCCCCCTGTGTTGATATGTAGTCATCCCTTCCTTCACTCAACATGGTGATAAACTCCTCCACAGGCTTAAATATGTTGTATGGTTGATAAAGTACATGCATATTGACTTATGGTCCCCCCCTTTCTTAACATTGTTTGCTTTGTGCTGTAAAGAGAACCAAAGTGGAGGCCTTTAAGTGAACCCAAGAAATAAACATGGCTGATTGGGAGCTGGGCCTCAATCATTTAAGTATCAGCTCTGTGGGACATAGTAACTGTTACTGCAATATATAACTGTACAAAAGGAATTTAAGTGTAGGATTACTGCTATTATATAATGCAGGGATCCCCAACCTTTTGAACTTGTGAGCAACATTCAGAAGTAAAAGGAGTAGGGGAGCAACACATGCATGAAAAATGTTATTGGGCTGCCAAATAAGTGCTGTGATTGGCCATTTGGTAACCCCTATGTGGATTGTCAACCTACATTGAGGCTCTATTTTGCAGTGCACCGGGTTTTTATACAACCAAAACTTGCCTCCAAGCCTGGAATTCAAAAATAAGGTCCTGCTTTGAGGCCACTGGGAGCAACAATCAAGGGGTTGGAGAGCAACATGTTGCTCACAAGCTCCTGGTCGGGGATCACTGATATAATGCATAGTTGTGCTCTATATACCTGTTCAGCTGATGTTTGTACATTTAAATCATTGTAAAAATGTCATCATAATACATGATAATACAGTAAAATGGTATTTTGACTATATGTCAGATGTTCCAAATTTTGTGTTATGACTTAGACTTATGTCAACCAGGACAGATTGACTGCCAGGTCAAGACACCCTGCACTTGCCTCAACACTTATCTGACATCAATGGAAAGTGCCATGCATTACCCTTAATGGCTGGTTATCTCATAAACATTAAGGAGCATATTTATCAAAATTCTAATTTGTGAACTTTTTGAGTTTCTTTTCAATTTGAAAAAACTCAAAAAACTTGCCAAACAAGAGCTTAAACTGGCTTAAACATATCGGAATCAGTTTGTGAGTTTTAGCAGTAAAAACTTGAATTGTGATAAAACCTTGAATTTGAACGTTGGAAAATCAGCCCCATACTGTTGGCATTCCAGCAAATATTCATGTTATTGGTGGAAAGTGACTACAAGTAGAGATCAAGGTGCCTTATGTGGCATAAGCCAACTCAGCTGATTGGCTTCTAAATATATGTGAACCGAAACCAGACACTTACTGATAATACATTTTTCATTGTTATGACAAACACATTGTAAGCAATCAGCCAATCCCAGTAGCGCAGGATGATTCTTATAGGTTTCAATAGCAAATCACCACCAAATAAGAGGAAATAGAAACAAGCCACCAAGTAGCCCATGCAGAATATGCTGATCCGTGTAGTTCCCGTGATGAAGATGATGGTGAGCACAAACCAGAAAAGGTAACTAAACATGATAACTTTGCCCATGTCCAAATAAGATCTGGAAAGCAAACAAAGTGATCAGTTATTTGTAAATCTTCCATGGTCCTTGCATAGAATATTCTAAGAGAACGGCAAGGTATTTCACATATATCAGAAATTCAAGTTTCTGAAAGTTGAGCTGTGAATAGAAAATGATTTATAGATCATAAAACTATAGATGCAAATATGATACTACATGTTCCTCATTTTAAATAAAGGCAGAGGCCTTAAAATACATTTTAAAAGATGATGTTTGAGTATGCTTTCTGGACATGGACCACAATTTGTGTGGCAAACTGCTTTTTAAACAAGGTTTCAAATGCAAGGATGATTACAAATTACCAAAATGTCAGTTTTTGGGATATGAAATGCTGAACAAAATTAAAAGGTAAGAAATTATAATAAAACCACAATAAACTTGTCATTTCTGTACATTACCCCAACAACCAGTGGATCTACTAATAGCCAGCAGAATTCCTGTTTAGTGCACATACATTTGTGTTGTACAGTACCTGTATATTCTGAAGCCACTTTGCAAGACAGCTTACAAAAGAATTACAAACAATTAAAATGTAAACTTCTGTAAATACTGTAAATGTGCTTCTAGTATTAAGTAAAAACAAATATTATCAGTAAGTGTTTTTAAGTGAACAATTATAAATTGTGAGTATAAACACTGCATTTTACATGCCACTAGGCATGCAACACTCTCTATTATAGGGGATTATGATGATCCATCCTAAACAACATGGGGACCTATTTATGGGTCCCAACTGGCAGGTTAGGCACCAATGCATCACATTACCTGCAGTATATGAAATCAGGTACAGGATTATGTTGGCTAAAAGATGCAGCATCAAGGTTCATACAAATTTCTACATTGTCACCAGCCATGATTCGCACTGCTGCTTTATTTTCTTCCTCAAACACTTCTCTTTGAAGGGATGAACAAATCAAAAGCATAAAATCATCTGTCAAAAATAAGGAACATTTTAGTGTATTTCAAATCGTTAACTTAAGTGATGCCAAAGGAAATGGATACATAGTTAAAAACCATCTGTACGCTTTTCAACTAAAAACAATGAATTTCAATCAATACTAATAAAACCAGCACCTAGTAATTAATGTGGCCCTCTCAATGCTAAAACTGGCTGGGAATGATTGTGTTAATTGAGTTACGGCAGAAAGTGGCTTTCAGCCTGTACATCACTGTCTTTCCCATCACAAAAACCAACTGGTTTTGGTGTGAGCACAATGAAATCAATGAGCCAGAGCATGACAGTAGATATATATCAATCTTGTTGGATATAGATTTGATAAGGGATTTTATAAGGACCACACATTGCAGTGTGCTGTAACTTTTGAACTCATGATCTGCAAGTACAGTGACTGCACTGTGTCTGGTCTTCGACCAGAAATTTGGTGCAGCTTTCAAGTTAGAGATAACATGCTCTTAATCGCTAATTCCAAGTGCATTGGCCTGGTTTTAGTGTTTATAAATGCTTAATAACTTCTTAGAATGTAAGTTCTTTTAATGGAAGGCCTCAAAAGTTTTGTCTGTATGGTCTTACACTGTGGGGCATCTCCATTGTACACAATGTTTTTACTTCAACTTGTTAACAGAATTTACTCCCTTGTTATTATTTCACACACATACACTAGTAATACAAAAATAACAATATGCATGAAAATATCTAGCTTTTAGTCAAACCTAACAGTTATCAAGAACTCTTTGGCAAAATAAAAGCAAGTTCTGCACTCCAGACTAAAATAAACCACATGTGCTACCCATACTTACAGACAAGGAACAGAGGATTAGGCCTCACAATAAAGTCTGGAAAGTATAACCACTTTATTATGTTAGAATTAAAATTGGCTCCAGGTTGTCTCCAAGGATAGTCTGCAAAGATAAAAGGATGTAACAATTCAATATCAACAATTTCTAAGTACTAAAAACGATTATGAAAAAATTAATATGCATAAAAAAATCTATATACTGGGAGATGTAGTCTACAATGTCTGAAGGGCTACAGGTTGATATATAGGATGTGAAATCATTACCTTTACATGGAGCAGGGGGGAAGCCAATACATATAAGGTACTGGAATGTCATAATGCAAGCAAGAATACAGCAATATCTGTGCCAGGTTTCTGCGATTGCTTTCCTTCTGCGTCGGTATAATACGACAAAAAGACAAACTGCATGAATCATGGCAAAAAAGTCCATCCTCTGGCCAATTACATTTACTGACAGTAAGAAACATGTCTGCATGTGGAAAAAAACAGAATTGTGTATCAGCTGAAAAGAGTCAGTGATTTGGGATTTTTTACTTTCATTTTCATGCACTGAAGAATAATAACATTTTGTAGTTTACCGCTACATTTGGGTGTCAGAAAGATATTGTTGAAGCAATATGCTAGAGATGTGACAACCCCTTTAAATGAAAAGCAATAATGGATAGAAGAATATCTAACCTGCAGTCAGCCAAGCTGAAGTCACAGCAGTCACATTACTTATGAAATATATGGAATACTCTAACCCCTAGCTAAAATGTAAAATAAGGATTTCTAACCTCTAGTCCTCCACCTGTTCCTGAACTATGATCATTCATTCACAACTCTCTAAGGGTAATTTTAGACATCCCTAAGGTTGCTTTGTCCACAACTATCCCTCAAAAGATAATGTACCCCTGCCACAAGTGATAGAAAGCCCATGGAATTCTATAACTGCAGGGTTTGCACCTCTAAATGGTAACAAAATCTTGGAAGCTTCCAAATCTACAAATGGGGTTCATTTTCCCATAGAGAAACAATTCTGACTGTTCTGTCATAAGAAGGTGCTATATCTATATGGTTCCCTTTATTGCATGCCTCATCACTTTCTACCATTTTTGGCAGTTTATTTGTGCTCATGTGGACAATTTATGTAATCTGTCTCATTTAATAACACTGGGCAAATTTGCACATGAGCAGTAATCCATAGCAACCAATAAATAATTATCTTTTTGAGCCAGCTTCATGTAGTACAGTTAAACCAAACATCTGGTTGCCATGGGTTACTGCCTAGTGTTTATAAATGACCATATGGTAGATTGTCAACAGACTGTCTCCAGAGAGAGCGTATTTAATACTTGCCAATATCTAATCTGATCTGTGCCCCTTTGTTATTTTGCTGTGAAAGGAATCATGCTCATAGTTCAAGCAATTATCTGCAATTAACATCTTCCTGTTAAGCAATGTTATTATATATTTTTCCCTTAAATACTATTGCTAGTACCAACTAAATAAATATTGTCACTGTATATCAAGCAGAGCTTACTTCCAATCCAAACTTGTAGAAAAAGTAGTTCACAAAATACTTGGCACAATTTATGAGTCCGTCATCCAAGTGTTGCCTTGTGATGTCATGAAAGATGGTTTTGGTTGCAGGTGTGGTGAGATTGTTTCGCAACCTGTAGTACTCCTGGTGCCGGTAAATGGTTACTTCAAAAGCTAATATGGCTAACATCAGCAAATTGTTCTGTAAAAAGAAAAGAATGTTGTACATAACAGTAAAATTAAAAGCAACAACATGACATAATGGCATGTTGTTTTGACAACTATTAACAGAGAAGAAGGAAAAAAATCTGTTGGCTGGATTAATGGTTTTGCCATGATGATTGCAAATGTCCATTGAAAATAAGCAACTCACAATAGATAGAGATAATTTGCAGTGATTCATCAATAGTTATAAAAGTAGAAAATGAGGAAGCAGAAACTACTGATAAGCGATCACTTATTATTAAACTGATTCTCTATATACAGTGTATTGCCAAACTATTTAAATCTGTTTGAAAACAACAGGTAGATTCCTTCTGATCCTTCAGCATGCACATAAATTACACAAAAGCTCAAATATAAATGATCCTCCAAACATGATGGGGGCAGTTCACAGGGCTGACCTGGGTCCTTATTGTGGTCACCTTTGTTTACCCAATAGAAAATAAAAAAGGGAAAAAGAGAGAGCAATGCAAAAAGTGATATAATCACCCGCAAATAAGCAAGGAGTGGAGTTGACTTCTTCAGTCCCACCCAATTAGAAGGGTCAACAGGTGAACTGTAAAGCACAGAAGAATCAAGCTCAGTGGAATTCTGTGCAGTTGTTTCGTTGAGCAGTGGCTGAAATGAAAGCAAAACAAAAATAGTAAACTTGAATAATATTCTAATTCTCTATTTTGATGCTATTTGTTCCTATTGCATTGGCTTTGCATTGTAATAATACTTTTTGCTGTCTAACTGTGTAATGTGTACTTCATCCTTTTATCAATGTTTATTTATTTATAAAGGAAATCAACCCAAAAATATTTGTCGTATGTCACGATAAGCAACTTGGCAATAAGTAGTAATTAAGGGGCAGATTCACTAAGGGTTGAATTTCGAAGTAAAAAATACTTCGAAATTCGACCCTCGAATTGAAATCCTTCGACTTCGAATATCGAAGTCGAAGGATTTAGCGCTAATCCTTCGATCGAACGATCGAAGGATTTTTCGTTCGATCGAACGATTAAATCCTTCGAATCGAACGATTCAAAGGATTTTAATCCAACGATCGAACGAAAATCCTTCGATCAAAAAAAGGTTAGCAAGCCTATGGGGACCTTCCCCATAGGCTAACATTGACTTCGGTAGCTTTTAGCTGCCGAAGTAGGGGGTCGAAGTTTTTTTTAAAGGGCAAGTACTTCGACTATCGAATGGTCGAATAGTCGAACGATTTTTACTTCGAATCGTTCGATTTAGTTCGATTTCGATCGAATTCGAACGAATTTAACCAATTCGATGGTCGAAGTACCCAAAAAATACTTCGAAATTCGAAGTATTTTTCATTCGAATCCTTCACTCGAGCTTAGTGAATCTGCCCCTAAATGTTTCTGTGGTTTTGCGATTATTTGTACATGTAATGGCTATTGATAGCTGGTCTGCTCTTTAAATCCTGAGCAAATTTAGTTCTGACTCCCAAAACACTGTAGCAGAAGATGGCTGATTAACAGACCTAAAAAAGGTTTGACATCAGAATTGCATGTTCTTTCAAAAATGTATCACAAACAAGTAATTTTTCAGACAAAAAAACAACTGATACAAACAACTTACTTTTATACAGTTGCTGGAAAAGGTTGCAGGGTCAATGGATGCAAGTTGGTACAACATTTTACATATGATAATCACACACGTCCAGACTGTGCAAACACTTGATGCCAATGGTCGAAATTGTGAGTAGGGCAAAGCAAAGGCCCAGGCAATAAAAAATACATAATTGAGCAGAGAAACCTACATAAAACAAAATGAATAGGCTTGATTTGATTCTAAATGTAAAAAATATCTCATGCTTTATGATTATGATGTGAAAACTAATTTTAAGCAATATCTGCACATAGTACAGTAAGGGAACATGTTTGTTCTGTGTTTTATAACAAGGATAAATGGCAGTCACTAAAAAGTACTTTTCAGCAATAAAAATATATCAGACATACTAAGCTCATGTTCCATATGTTTTCATGATATATATATATATATATATAAAAAAAAGAGAACCATTAGCCAGGGAACTGACTTCTGGCCTTAATCCGAGTTCCATGCAAATAGGGTAGGAAAGTCTGGCCTTTATCTGTGTCATTTGGGACATCATTGGAACTGACCAGTTGATCTTACCTCAATTTTGGCTATTTAACTATGAGGCCAGTTTGCACTTACAAATGGATCATCAGTTCAATGGAAAATTGGTACTTGACTTGTGTGCGCAGTATTTCATTACATTATTACAAACCAGTAATCAAACTAATGGGATCAAACTGGACAAAAAGTTAGGAGAGAGATGAGACCAACATAGGAGATTTATTCTCTATAAAAAACCATAGTGGTAAAGTAGACATCTCTGTGTAGTGAGGGGGAGATATTACATTGGGGAAATCTAACATTTGCCCACATCTATGGGCAGCAGTCAATTTGAGTTGTATAACAGCTAACAGTAAATGCTATCTGCTGATTTGTTTCTATGGGTTACTAGACAATTAGCAACATTTTAGACTGTTTATTACATTACATGATTTAAGTTCTGCAGTCTGCTTTAAATGTGAGAAACAAGAGAGAGCCATATGGGTTTTTAAATGAAACCCGGTTAAAATCCAGTCTCGTGTGTTCTCAGAAAATGGTTAGAAAACAGGCAAACCAATACAACAAAAACCCAATTCATTAGGCCAATGCAGTCCAACATTTCTTGTGGTGTGGTCCTATCTGACAAGGAGACATATTTTTATATCATGGAGTCTATAGAGCCTATGGGAAGACTTAGCTTAATGTATGTGTGCGTATGTTGATAATAACAGATGTATAAGAGAGAGAGAGAGAGTATAAAGTAAAACAAATATATTTTCCATACCTCCTTAACCGTAACCCAAATAATGTATGAGGAAACAATCTTTATTATGTGAAGCTCCAGAAGCCACCAAACAAAGACCTGAAACTTGTGAAAATATTCCAGGAACTTTAGAAAAAGAACCGTTAAACGATCTATCACTAGATGCCACTTGTTCCTGGATTCTGCAAAGGAATATAAAACATACCATATATCAATATAAAGGTAACATTGCAGTGTATCAATATTTATCCATGAATGTACAATATATGCATATTATAAGTCAAAGAGAACTGTATACACAATAGCGTAGTAAATAGGGGCATTGATAGTAAACAGAAGCAGAAAATTGAGCAGAGCAGAAAACAGCTGTATATGCTCAAATATGCTCAATAATTTGCAGACAATTTTTTTTTCTCTACTCATCTCAAATGGGAGAGCCGAGTTCTGTTCCGAGTTCTACAAAAAAGTAGGGCAGAAATGTTGTACATTATGTTTTGGGCTTCTATACCAGCCCAAGGCAACCACAACCCTTTAGCAGTAAAGATCTGCAACTTTGAAGATGCCCAAGTAGCTCCCCATTTTCTTTTCTGCTGATTCAATGCACATGCTCTGTGCTGCTGTCAGTTAATGAGCTTGGATCATTACTAATATAGAGATGCTGAACCTTTAGGCTGGTTTAATAAATCCAGTGTATAAAATATGGCATTGCTAGCCTAGCCATATTAATTTTTGGGATTTCGTTCTCCTTTAATTTCTCAGATTTATGATATCTTGCGTCAATTTAAATTTCTTTGACTTGATTAACTGACCAAACCCATCTACTGATCAAATGTTTCCATATAAACGATGCTGACGTGCCCCACTGGATAGAACAATTCTTGGCAATTCCAAGCTTCAAAGTTATTTACCGTATATACTCGTGTATAAGCCGACCCGTGTATAAGCCGAGGTACCTAATTTACCTAAGAAAACTGGAAAAATGTATTGACTCGTGTATAAGCCTAGGGGCCCCATGTCAGATTTCAAAATGTGAATGTGACCCGGCCGCAACAATTGGGGGACACTGGGCCATTTTGAAAGCGAACGCCGGCAGGGAAGGACGCGCCGCCCGGAGCTCCTGGACCTGCTCCGGGTGGCGACACAGGCAGTCACAGGCAGTCCTGCTGGGGCCGCGGAAAGGTATGACCCGCGTATAAGCCGAGTTTGAGTTTTTCAGCACATTTTGGGTGCTGAAAAACTCGGCTTATACGCGAGTATATACGGTAAGTGTGGAAATGTGGATTACAAAAATTGAGAAAACAATGTCAGAAAAATAACGCACATTTACATCTTATTTCACAAACTTTAAAACACTGGAACAAAGAAAATCGAAATACAGGTATGGGACCTGTTATCCAGAATGCTCGGGACCTGGGGTTTTCCGGATAACGGATCTTTCCATAATTTGGGACTTCATGCCTTAAGTCTACTAGAAATTCATTTAAACATTAAATAAACACAATAGGCTGGTTTTGCTTCCAATAAGGAATAATTAAATCTTAGTTTGGATCAAGTACAAGCTACTGTTTTATTATTACAGAGAAAAAGGAAATCATTTTTAAAAATTTGGATTATTTGGATAAAATGGAGTCTATGGGAGACAGCCATTCCGTAATTCGGAGCTTTCTGGATATCGGGTTTCCGGATAAGGGATCCTATACCTGTAGTACAAAAGGGTGGATACACTGGTAAGTTATTTAGTAAGTATTTAGTTAACAGCCCCATCTGAGATCACAGCTTGTAAACTCCTTTTGTATCAAGCTAAGAGTTTCAACTTGTTGCCTACTCTTCCTTGCAGATCACATATATTATTGTGCCATCTTGCATGTATAACATCTACCCACAGATTTTCAATGATGTTTAAGTCGGGGGACTGTGAGGACCATTCCAAAATCTTCAGCTTGCTTTTCTTCAAGTAACTCAAGGTGGCTTTAAGGTATGTTTAGGATCCATCCCTTTTCAGCTTCAAATTCACACTGGCATCCAAAATCTGTTGATATTTTTTGGAATGCTCTACACTTACAATGTTTCTTGTGACACTGGCTGCTACACAAACACAATGCATAATAAATCAATTTCTTTGTTTTGCAGTTGGCAAGGTGACTAGGTATTTTAACAGTGGAAATTGCAAACCGGAAGTGTTCCGCTATCTTTTTATAGCCCCCCCCAGTTTATATACATCAGGTAGCTTTATATTAAGATCTTCGTTACTTTGTTGTTGAGCGTAGGCCCATAGTTGTCAAGAGATTTTATTTAGCTCTGTACCAGGTGACAACTCCTTATGGCTATTAAGGCCTTAAAAAAATGGTGGACAAGTGGAAGATTTTCCAAACTATAATTACTGTTTTCTTTATTCATGTGTTCTAAAGTTGGTAAAATAAAAATGAACTCTGCATTTACATTTGCAAATATGTTTTTTAACTTATTGATCCCTGCAGTAGATTTCTAATTTTCACTTACAAACTAATATTAACACGTAATTTGGCAAGGGATGCCCAGACTCCTAATTAATTACCTGTTGTTGTTTCCTCTTCTTCTTCTGATTCTTCATCCTCAGCTTCTTCATCAGAATGACCTGATTCTTTGCTATCTCCCTTATCCCAGTCATCATCTGAGTCTTGGTCATGAGTTTTTTTTCCGTCATAAATTTCCAGACGCTTTTCCTCAAGCATTTCAGATTCTGCTGTTAAGTTCATCATAGTTATATCAGGCAAACTTCCCTCTGGGTGTACCAATCTGTGGGCAGAGTTTATTTGCCAGCATTACTTTCTAGAGATTTTATTACAAAACACTGCCTTTTATATAACATGGGTTAAATATATTTAATACAATTAATAATGTACATAACAATCTCAGGGCTGAAGATTTATGGTATGACGTGCATTCACTACTCTTAGTTCCGAAGTCAACACTTAAACTTGACACATTCCCCATGAGAGGAAATGGTCAGAGTTTAAGAGGTAGAAGCATGAAATGATAATGTGTCCTACAAGGAACATTTCATGGCTTCATAGCACTTACTCATTTTGCTGAATTGGAATTTTTTGCTTGATGCTGCTCAAGAGCAATTGAAACAGAGAGAGAAAAGAAGTGTGAGAATAGAAGCTTAATATAGATGGTAATATAGTAGGATTTCATGCAACAAGGCAGTGTTAAAAAAATGCAACTGTTCGCAACTCAGTGTTAATAAAACGGTTTTCCTGATGCAGTAAGAAGGGGTTGGCATGACTTTCCTGGTTCCTATTAATGCGACTAGATCACACAACCAGACTAGTTGGTTTATTTGACATAATTTACGAGCAGAAGTATGAATAATCCACTTAACATGCATCATTTAATAGAAATAATACCCTTTCCGAAAAAAATTATATTAAAGTTATATATATGTATATTTGTATATAAATATATGTATATATATATATATATATATATATATATATATATATATATATATATATATATATATATACACACACACATATATTTATATACAAATATACATATATATAACTTTAATATAATTTAAAGTATATATGTATATATAGTGAATAAAGTTCCCCCTCTTGTAAAATATAAGGATATTATAAGTTACCGAGGAGTTTCATGACCATATAAAAAGACGAGGCCGAAGGCTGAGTGTTTTTATACAGGTCATGGAACTCCGAGGTAACTTCTAATATCCTCATATTTTACAACTGGGGGTACTTTATTTATTATAATACACAAGTTTCAGTGAGTCATGTGACAGAAATGACATCAGAACTCACCGTTTATAACTGATGACATCACAACTCACCGTTTATAAGGATATAATTTCCAAGATATTCATGGCTTTGTGTATTATAAAAGTTATATTTTACAACCACATCATATAGCAAACAAAACATGAAATTTAGAACAAATTGCGTGCACTTGCAAAATTCCTATAAGCCCCAAATCCATTCCTTGTTGAAGTCCTTATGCCTTTAAAAATGTGTGTAGGTCTTGGAGATCTTTCCCCATATAAAATACCACAACAGGGGAATATAAGCAATGATAATTCAATGATCAGGAGGCACTTTCCCAAAATATGAAAAACATAACTAAAGGAAACTAGTAAAGACAACCACATGGAGTTTATGATTCTATGGTTATAGTGGCTTAGCAATCATATGATCATAAATTTGTGATGAAAAAAACATGTTTATGAAAATGTGCTTCCAAAAATGAATTTCTAGCAAAACATGGGGCTATGGAATACAACGAACAATCCTGGATTTTATATCTAGAATCTTTATATTTAGGTAAGTAAGCAATTATAGTATGTTTTTTTTTTATAAGTATTATCTTTTATATTTCTTTATTTTCATTATCACATAATGGCCCTTCAGCCAGTCAACATCTTTCAGGAAGTACTAGGGGCATCATGCACATAAGTTGTTGGTTGGAAAATAAAGCGAATAGACTTTGACCAGCAAAGAATTAGAGGTGATTTCTCTTTTACTTTTAAATTGGATCATGGAGCATAATCTGTTTGCCAATTGACTGCAGAAGCAGTCCATATATATATATAGATCTTTAGAAAGGAGATATTTGAATACCCACCTATTTATTATTAAGTAAACACGACCATTTACTTTGGCATGGCTACGAGATGGAAGCGGAAGAAGGCATGCAATGAGAAAATGAGTTAAGAGAAGACAGAATATGGTTAAGTAAGATGGAATACAGAATACAAACAAGAAAGCAAGTGTAGTTAGAATGCAAGGCAGTAAGTTAGCAATGCTGAATTAATGGCTAATGAAGATATAAAAGAAGAATATGTTTGCATATATGACCTTCCATTCCTATAAAGATTTTGGGGCAGCCTGAATATACATCTGGCATTGTTTTTGCTCTTCATACATATCCATACATGTATGTAACTACACATATCATGATGATATACACATTCTCTATAACCACTGATTTGGTGTCACAGTTTTTTTGTGTTTTTCATTACAAAACAATTTAAGGCATATCTGAACAACAAAAGCAATTTAAACTTAAAGTTAATATATTATATGAAACCTAAAGGTACAAAAAATAGACATTTTAGCACTGCATGGTGTGCCACAACCAATATAGCAGGTTTAGCAGAATGACACAAATGTTTCATTTACTTCTCAATGGACATTTTATTACTGATTTACAAACATAGGAGTTAATTGCACAAATGCACTTGTCAATGGCATCCAATCAGCAATTTGTTAACTACAGCGTAGAAAATGAAAGTTGCTATTGGCAACTGCACTTGTTCTCATTAAAAACCTATTTTGGTAAATGAACCCTGTGTGCTTGAACGCCCTTAGATTTAGATATGCAAAAACAAAGTAAAATCTGGGTGTTTACATACATTTGGGTAACTGTGTAAAAATAAAATGAAAAAGTGTGTTATTATGTGCAGGATCCCTCTGATCTTGCTGTGCTAAGGGTTGCCAACAAACACTTGGGTGTCAAAGATAAAAAGGAATCTGGAATCTTAGACTCTACCTTCTATGGGACTAATTCCAAAATACATTAATTATAAGACATTAATTAGCTGTTTTGGATAACGTTACCACTGAAAGTTTTATAACATAAAAGAGTATTAAGGAAAAAATAAGTAGGGTTCTGCTGTACAATACATTCTACAACACATTCCTGCGTTATGAGTTGGCAGCAGTATATAGCAACTATACTAATAAGGTCATGAACTGTGAGAATAATTTGTCAGTGGGTGCTACCAACAGATTGTATTTCCACATATGTCAAACTGTTTTTGGAAATACCTAAAGACTGTTAAAAAGTGATCAAAGACTACATGCTAAAGATAAAAATGTAAGGTTATATAAATATTTTGGACAGGTTCTCTTGTATTGCATCATTATAATTAACTAACATATTCTGCAGTCGCGACCTGTTGTTGAATTAGTGACAGGTTACAATTGGGATTGCCAGTATGAGTTTATCCAGCTGTTTCTGGGACTATAATTCCTTAGCCAAGGCTAACTGTATGGTTAAAAGAGGTGACTTGGAGATCATTTAAGGAGTAAGTTATTGTAGTCATTCTGTATCTCCTTTGCCATCTACGTAAGTCAACCAACAACCATACACAGGAATTTAGGATGGGCCAAACGGAGGCAGTTTTTTTTCTGAATAATCCCATTTATACCATACCTTGTAACTAGAGGAAATAAGATTACTGTTTGAGCAAAGTTCTTTATATTATGATCAGAACCAATATGGAGTATTATGCTTATGGGTCTATGTATTCACTGTATCAGCTTTGGCTTCTAATGGTGTAAGACTGAGAACGATACAACAAGACACTCTTTTGCTCCCATTGTAAAACGGTGGCATAATACACCACACGTTGCCAAGCTTAGCCTTGTAAAAACTGGAGTCAAATTTGAATGTGTTTCTCTTTGGTCAAAAGTCTTAACCTCTCCTCCTTTCCATCACCACTACTTCCCATTAATGCCTTGAACTACTTGATCCCGAACATTAACCTCCAAACATGGAGTGCCAAGGGTATCACTACAATTAGCCAACTGTACTCTATAAACGCCTTAAAAAAATTCGAAGATCTGACAGAACAGTATAACCTTCCAGCACCCCAATACTATTCGTACATCCAGATAACTCACTTTCTCAAGTCTTATCCCACCAGTGCAACTTCCTTGCGTCATAAAACAAGGATGGAATACCTCTGTGACAAGGCCTGGAATAGCAAAGCACTAATTTCTGACTGCTATAAACAACAACTCCAGACTCCAGAAGACTTCAAATTTTCATACATGCAAAAGTGGGAAGAAGATATCCAAACTCAGCTTCCTCCCCATATATGGCAACACTCTATATTAGCTCCTAAAGGAGCAACTAATTGTACAAACCATATTGAAATGCACACCAAATTACTACATCGGTGGTACCTCACCCCACAAAGAATAGCAAACATCAACTCCCAATACTCCCCACTTTGTTGGAGACAATGCGGAGAAATCGGTACATTTTTCCACATGTGGTGGCAATGTGCATCAGTTAAACCGTTTTGGGAAGAAATATTTACACTACTGAAAGTTAGACTAAGCTATGATCTGCCCTGCCTTCCACAGATAGGACTCCTACAAATCTACCCGAAAGACTCAATACCTCTCAACAAAAAACTACTTTTTCATATTTTCAATACAGCAGCTACCTTAATAGCAAGAACGTGGAAACAACGAGGAACACCCAGATTACAACATCTACTTCAACAACTGGACTCTAGAGAACAAATGGAAAGACTGGCTGCAGGGTCTCCGGAGTTACAATTAAAATGTAGCCAAATTTGGGACCCCTGGCACCCCCAAGCTATATAAATACCACAACCCAATTAGTTAAGTTCCTTAAATCTAACAGGCAATTTGGGGATCAGGCACCGTATCTCTATGTATAAACCCTGTACCCCTTTCACCAGCCTTGCCATGTACAACATATGTTCTATATTCAGTTACTCGAATATGTTATTTGTTTTTCTCATATCTTTTGGTTCTGATAAACGTTTCACGTGTTGTTATGTACTACATGTTCATATGTGCCTCACAAATGTAAACCCGAGGCGCTTGTGTACTCTAAGCAATCTTTATTCATAATAAACATGCAAGTTTAAAAAAAAAAAATTTGAATGTGTTTCTCTTAGAGTGACTTCAGCTGGAAGCAATGTAAAATAATGGCAGCAAATCTGGCGTTCACATGGAATTACACAGATCTTGATAAATTCACTTTTTACACCATTTTTTCGTATTTAGTTTTACACAGCATAATAAATATGCCCTGTAGGATTTAAGATTGACTGTTGTTTTTAATTGCTTGTCATAAAAGAACCTTATGCTTTAAATTTTGCCGAATATATTTTGTTATTTACATATATTTTTCCTAAGCTTGCTGTAAAGAAATAGAGGCACAGATCTGTCCAATGTACAAAGGTATTCACTACTTTTTAGATGGTTTAAAAAAAAGCCAAAACCCTTAACTACACTGTATAAAGATCACAAATAAACAAAATGGGAACTTGTGAGAATTCAAAATTTAAGGAAGCATAATTCAACTGACTTCTGTACCAAAAACAAGCACTTACATGTTGAAAAAATGCAAAGAAACAACAAACAAACAAAACCACAGTTTATTGTTTTCCCACCTGTAAATTGTGCTGTCCTGTTTGCTGGATACAGCCTTCAGGTCAGTAAGCTGGAGAAAACGGTCATGAAAGTAATGTAGGTGCAAAATGGTCACTAACAAAAATGAGGTTGGGATAAATATTCGAGTAAATAGGTCAGTCAAGTTAAATGTCTCTAAACCAAGATCTGCTAACCTGTAAAAAAAAAAAAAAAGCAATATATCATTAATTTAAGGTTTCCTTGCAACAATGGGTATGTAAAACACAACTGTTCACATTCAGTTGTCAATGCTTCAACATGGTTTCTATTCAGAATACTTTTTTGCACCTGTGAAATATTTTTAACTCTAAATTTTCTTCTATGCTATGCATTTGTTACTATAATGACTATTGGCATAATACTCACAAATACTATATGATACAACAGAAAGGAAAAACAATGGGTATGGAGAAAAAGAGATCATTTGTAAAATGTAGAAATTGTTGTTAGGACAAGAATGAGAACATGAGGTACTGTGAAGTTGACTGATGAGCAGACCAAAAAAAAAGGCGAGTCTAAGAGGATATGGACACGCTTTAATAGGCAAGATAGAATAGAACAGAAGGGGGTATGGAGTGCACTGACAGTGATCACTGGAATAGAGAAAGGAGGGTAAAGCATTTAGGGTTTATGTAATATAAGACATTAAGTTTGCCCGGGGCTAGTAACCCATAGCAACCTATCAGGAGGTGGAATTTACTATTATTGGCTGCCACTGGTTACTGCTCCTTGGCATACTTAGTGCTTTATCTTACATATGGGAGTATTATTTCACTTCACATATCATACCTGATGCTACAAAAACTATATCACAGGTGACTCATTAGTTCAGTCCTATGTTTATTGAACTAAGGAGCCACCTATAATATAGCGTTCTCTGTTTTTCCAAATCCTTCTCGAAATTAGTGCTGAACAAAGTTTGGTTCCAGTCATACTTCTATCCTTTATTGCCATAGCTCATTTATTTCAGCTGTATGTCAAGGATAAAATTGTTGGCACTTTGAGATAGTATGTAATGCCTTTCAATCTCTGCTTGCAAACACAAGTTGGGAATCATTAGGATATTTACGTTTAAGGGCTATAGTCCCATAAGGGGTAAGGTAACAGGTGCAAAGCTATTAGGTCACACACACCCTTAAGAACACTTACTTTTCCTTATCCAGCCCTGTCATATTCATCCAAAGCCCCGGAAATGATTTAAACTGGTAAGTGTAAATAAAAACAAGCACCAACATGGTGTAAACAACCACAGACATCCAAAAATATTTTAAAATCCGTCTCCACCATTCATAGTGCACCTAAAGAGGAAAAATGAAAGTATATAATTTTGAAACAAAAAAAGTACACGAGTTCAAGCATAAAAGAGCAGTTTTATTTAATAAAGGTGTGGTGTGTCATTGGTTGCAACCCTGGTATATGTAATGTAGCAAATTATTTAGGCACCAAGGGGTGGTATTGAGGAACTGGTGGTAAAAAGTTTTTTTGTGTGGCACATCATACATTTTACATCTATGGATTTTGTGTTTATGTAGATGTTCTTTGAACAAATTGTTATATTAGCAATCTTGCATTCATACAGATGATGAGCAATTGTTGCAAGCTGGATATCATACCTGATACAGAGCTACACAGAACAGGAAGAGCATCATGTAGATAATTTTGTACATAACTATTTTTCCTTCAAAACTGACAAAGAAGAACATGCCGCCACAGACGTAAATCCAGTACTTGACAAACATAGCCTGCACTAGTTTACCCAGGACCTTCATGATATCATTTTCATCATCTACTTCTTCTTCTTCTTCAGGCACTTCGCCTTCTAAATACAGAAATAAAATTGTTACTGTAGCCTTTGCTATTTTTTTACTTATTTGAGTGCCTGGTGGCTAGCCAGACAGAAGTTCATTTTTATTATCTGTCATTAACTGTACCCTGAACTGAATTATTTATACAAGCAGTATATCCCAAGCTACAAAGTGTGTTAACAAAACAGTGCCTGAATGCATCATATTACTTAAAAAATGGATACAACAAGGTCAGCTCTGTGTTTTGTTGCTAATGTGGATATTAAAGAAAATTAAACACCACGGTTGGTCCACACTTCATAAATCAGACCTGTGATAGAGAACAATGATCCCTCGAATTCCTTCTCAGCTATTTGAACAAAAAAATCCTATTTTATGTGCAATTTAAACTTGTGTGCGCATTTTTAAAAACTTTGTGCGCAGGTCAGAATAAATGCAAAATTTTGTGTTTTTGCACAAAATTATTTGTGGGCACAATTTGTTGTGAGCACTGGTCTCAAAATTTGTTTGTGTGCACAAGCATCGGACTGGGGTTTCAGGGACCCCCCCCGGCCCCCTGGGAGATATTTAAAGGTATACTATGCTGGAACAGGACCTGTTATCCAGAAAGCTCCGAATTAAAGGAAGGCCATCTCCCATAGATGCTGTTTTAATAAAATAATTTCACATTTCCACAAATAATTCTACAACTACTGCATTTTCTCTGTAATAATAAAACAGTACCTTGGACTTGATCCCAACTAGGATACAATTAGTCCTTACTAGAAGCAAAACCAGCGTATTGGGTTTATTTGATGTTTTAGTAGACAAAGTATGGTGATTCAAATTAAAGAATGGAAAAATCCCTTATCCAATAAAACCCCATGTTCCGAGCATTCTGAATAACAGGTCCCACACCAGTACTTTATATATAAACATTTGTACTATTTGTGCATGTGGAATTCTTCTGAGACAAACATTTGATTATAATAATCTATACAGTTCTGCTAGATCAATAACAGTCAACATACTATGCCTTTTCATAAGCCATTAGTAAATGAGAGCCGTACTCCTGGGTCACACTAACAGCATCACAATCACATACAGTAAAAACCCACTCCTCATTGGCAATGTATTGCCCACATTTGTACCACTTGCAATAGTAGTTATTAAACATAGTTTAAGCTCTTCTTCCTCTTTGAATTCTTCTTCTTACCTTTGTCTTGACTTCCAACTTTAATTTCAGATAACGCTGCTTCTTTTATTTTAAATGCTTTTTGCTCTGTAAGGTGTTGTCTGAGCAAAAGCCAAAAGGTGACTATGAAAATGATCTGAAATAAGACCAATAACATACAGTATGGTTAGCTAACATTTTAAAGCTGCTTTACAGGGTATTAATGTAAAATTCTAATTCTTGCTGTCATCTGTGGTCTGCACTTGACCTCAACTCACCTTTGATACAAGCTCATCTGGCTTTTTCCTCTCAAGGAGACCCATAACTTCTGGAAGCTCGTCATTTTGTAATGCTATGCTCCATATGTATTGTAATGTTACAAGTAAATTACCATAAATAACCATAAAAGGTGAACTAAGCATAGCATATTTCCTTCTATTTCTGACCATCCATAGAGCACAAGACCAGATTAGCAAGACAAAAGTCAACCAGCTGTGGTATGTGATGCTCCAAGCCTGCAAAAGACACAAATAACCAATATCAGAAGTAAGAAATATGCTGTGTGCAGCTACTGATGTGAAGCTGGGAATTATAATTCAGCAACAGCCAAGTGAGTCTTAAGGCCAATGACAAATCGCATATTTGTATATTCAAAAAAACATCCCTGGTTTTAGCCTTTGACATCCACCAAGGGACAATAACCACTAATGCTCGACAAAATGGTATAGTATTAAATATGTAGCTTTTTACAGTGTTTATAAGGAGCAGGCTGGTGACTTAAAAGGGTGGATTGGGTTTAAGAATTTGGTGCAGCAGGAGCAGAGCCTATCAGGTCAGGAAAACAAAGTTTGGGATGGGTTGACTGCACAATTGTGCAGGCCGGGGTTGGGGAATATTTGGGGAATTACACATTTACCAACAAGTACATTGTAATATTGGCCCTGGCGATACTCAACTGGTGTACTGACTGGGTCACTGTATCAGGGATCTGCACTGGGTTATTTTTTGATCATTATGCCCTCCTGGCATAAAAAAATACTGCCTTATGATGAACCTTGAGGGACAAGGAGTAGCCTGAAGAAAACACTAAAGTTATGCTGGTTTCTGCAGTGTATGTGTGCTTGTATCAGTTTGTGTAAGAGACAGCTTGCATTTCCCTGTATGTGCGAGTGATAGCTTATGTGGGCCAGTGTTTTGAGACAGCCAGTGTTTGTCTGATCACGAATGTGTACCAGTTGGTATGAGAGATAGCATGTGATTGTGAAGGATTGCCAATCCATGTGTGCCAAAATACAGCCTGCATGTGAGTGAGAAAATCTGTGGATGTCTTGTGAAAGACACAGCCTAGGTATTTCAGTGTTTGTTAGAGAGACAGTATTAACAAGTCACATTCCTTTTTGTGATGTACTGGAGAAATTTGGTTTACTGGTAAAATAGGATCATGCCTTATTCTCAAGAATTATAACAGTTCAGGTGGTAGTACAGGTATAAAACATCTGTCTTGTGGCTCCACAATCTATATGTAAAGAAGACAATGGCAGTAAACTGTCCTCGCTACTGTTCCATAAGTGGTTATGCGAAGTACCACAATATTTATGATATAATTGCCAACACTGGAAAATAATTTCCAGGGACACTTTGTTGTGGCGTCTTTTCTCTATAAGAGGATTGTGCTAGAGGGTAAAGAGCCACCATACATCACACGCTTTATGGTTATTGTAACAGCTTTTGTTTATACGCCACCGCAACTTTGAAAAAAAGGAAGCAGAAAATAATGTAATGGCTAAAAATAATATATTTCTACAATTAATATTTTACATACGCATAAAGAGAAAAAGAAACATCACATACATACCATCATTGAAATGAGTGCACATATATAACTTTGCTTCATAAGGAACTGGAATGCCACCACCATTACATGAACTTTAGTGTTTTCTTTTTCTTCTGTAACCTCTTCCGTGGGTTCTTCTTCTTGCTCTTCCTCTTCTTTCTTTTCTGATTAAATATGGCTTAATTATTCTCCGATATGGACTAGAATATCAGCTAAGACATTAATTTATTTATTATAATGGCAATATTATTTATTTGTATTTATTATTGTATAGACCCCTGTTTGTTCTATTGATTCACTGTTCTACTGTACAGGGCTGCATACATAAGCCCTGCACATACATTTATTGTTGTTTTATAAATAAAAATATACATACATACATAAAATATTATATTACTAATACTGTATTTAATTTACAAAATGTCATCTTCTCCCACAATGCAGTAAACTGGGGACACAGAGAAACACTCGGTAAGTCGAACAGCAGTATTTAGAAAGCACTGGCAGTTAGAAAGCCTATAGAAGGCATTTTTCTTTGGTAAACCATACCTTTGGATTTATTAAAAAAATCATTGGCTATTTTAATATGGGTGGTACACCTTTAAGTTAACTTTTAGCATGTTATAGAATATATATATATATAACCATATATTTTTACCTGAAGTTTCATCTGCATGGTCCCATTTATATTGTGGTGTAGAATACATGTCAATTTTAGTTGGACCATTTTCCACTGGAACTGATGAATTTAGTGAACAGTAATCTACAGGAGTCCCATTTACAGTTACTAGCAAAACCTGCAGAATGGTAATCAGTAAAATGTTTACATATAAAAAAAACAAGCCATATCAATACATTTAGACCATAATTACTATATCTTATGGACAGCAGTAGGTTGAAAAAAGATTGTACTAAAAAAGTATTTATTGACAATGTTTGCACTAAATAAAATCAAAGATTATCTTTCTGCATTGTGATGGGAAAGATACAGAGCTCCTTATGGCAGAGCTCCTTATGAGCCAAGTGGGGCAGTACAAAGCCATATTTAAGGAGCCCACTCTCTTCACTCAATTCAGGGCCCCATCTTTACTTCTTGATTATGGGGACCCAGCAGCTCCTACTATTTACCACACCTACAGATGACTCAGTATGCAGGAAACCTACTACAGTTTAATCTAAACCCTTTGTTAATTTATTTATTTTTAATAAACATATCATAATAACATTCCTTTCTGGCAGAGTCAAAGTATATATAAATCATTCTTTAGGGCCCCTGTAAACTCTAAACCTATACTTCCTGGTCCACCCAACAGTCGCATGATCGGTTTCTTTTATTTATGCTCCTGTACATTGGGCTGGTGTTCACTTTCAAAAATTAGCAATTATTAATTGTTCCTTTTAGCAGAACCTGACATTGTATTTGCAATCCAGTCAAGCAAATAGTTTTGTCTCAATTCCATTGTGTGTATGAGGTTAAAAGTAATTCTTAAGCCAATAATATGCTCTTCATTTATAAAAGAAAGAGGAAAAAAATAAATTAATAAAGGAAGTAGAGGTATATACTAACATCAGATGGCTTGTAGTCATCTTGAGTCATGGACAGAAGCTGCAAAAAGCAAGCAAGAGAAATTAAAAGTAGCAAATGCAATAAATAAGCTTCCAAATAAACCAGTGATGTCATACTGTGACCCTCTGGCTTCTGCTGATCTGCAACTGATGGCAGAAGGAGGATGACAGTGAGAACTATTCTCTGACAAAGCTACAGAGCCACAGGGGAGACATTGCTGAATATTAGGACAAGTATATCCAACCTGCAGTGCTCCAGTTGGCATTGCAGTCAGGGGACTGCTGGGCGTCAGAAACCTACTGGAAGTTGTAGGTCATCAGCACCTGGAGGGCAGGCTGGACAGCCTTGATACAGAGTAAATATTCAGCATATGGTTAAAGTTGAATTACAACAAAAGCATTATTTAAAGGAATACTGTAGAAGAATATTTGCATCTGTAACCATGTTTATATCTTTTACCCTGACAAAACCTAAGCGGTATGATGTGATTTTCAGCAGCCAGTAGAAATATTTGAACAGCAGAAAAAGTTACCACTAACTGCAAGTCTGCATTTAACACATGCATGCCAAAATATAAAAACCTTTATATCTATAGATAAATGAAAATATAGCAGAATAATTTGCCCACCGGTAACAGGCAGGTGTTTAGCTAGTATTCCTTTAAATAGGTGGCATATATGGAGTTAGTCTAAGCACAATTAAGCCAAAACAATGTACACCCTCTGAGAAGACTTTGTTCTAAGAAACAGCAATATTATTTTCATTTGTTTGTTTGCATTGAAAAGCTAGCAATGCGGAGGTTTAAATCGTGTGAATCTACCTTGCTTGTACTAGATTAAATAAACTGCAGCATATTAAAGGGATAGTAACAACAATCAATGGCAACACTTTGTTTCTTATCACGTGGGGTGTAAAAGGAAATTCCTGCCCTTACACACACTTCTGCACATACACATTTCATATACCGACAACAGCACATCATAGTATTGGTATGGAATCTATTACAGGCATGGGATCCTTTATCCAGAAACCCGTTATCTAGAAAGCTCTGAATTATGGAAAGGCCATCTTCCACAGACTCCATTTTATCCATATAATCCAAATTTTTAAAAATTATTTCCTCTTTCTTTGCAATAATAAAACAGCACCTTGTATTTGATCCCAACTAAGATATAATTAATCCTTATTGGAGGCAAAACCAGCCTATTGGGTGTATTTAATATTTACATGATTGACCTAAGATATGAAGATCCAAATTATGGAAACATCCGTTATCCGGAAAGCCCCGGGTTCAAAGCATTCTAAATAACAGGTCCCATACCTGTACCTAGAAAGTGTCGAACCTCAATAAGGGGTTTTTCTGTAATTTGGAGCACAATGACTTAAAACTACTAAACACACTGAAACATTAGGCCACCAACATGAATTTATGCTAGCTTAGTTAACAATTACAAGGTAACGTCTTTCTACTACAAAAAAAAGCTAATTAGTGAATTTGAATTGTTTTAAAAATTTTTGGCTGCAGAAAAGAGTAGTGTATATTAGGAGAAGTCCCAATGATTTTTTTGATGTGCGCTGGGTTTCGGGCAATACCACATAGTTTTCGGGTGAAAATTATGAAAAAATCTTGAAAATCGTATGGAAAAAGTACGAAAAATTCATGAAAATCTGATTTTTTCCCGCAAGGCAAATTTTCGAGCAAAATGTAATAATAAATAAGCATAAAAAACCAGAGTGGATTTGATCGGAGTTTGTAGCAGAAAATATTGAGATAAATTCGGACATTGATAAATAACACCCTAAAAGTGCATAGATTATTCCAATTATGTTTAGTACTATATGATAACATAGACATCCCATTCATGTTAATACATTAGCAGTATATATGTTAATCCATTCATATACAGCACATGAAGAACAGGGCAGATTTATGAAATATCAAACTTGGCAATCTTAAAACATTCCCACCACTTCAATATTTTCCTATTTATTACCACTTTCCTAGTTGTCAGAATTATCAAAAAAGATACACATTCCCCATTCTGTTCTTTGGGGTTTGAGAGCTCAAAAGCAGAGCAACACAGAATGTCCCTCTAATCATCACTCCCCACTGTATTAAGGATCCCAGCAATATTTTCTGCAATACTGATATCTTTTAATGGGGCGGTAAACAAAATTAGCCTGCATTGAGAAATCAACCCTTTAGCTAATTTATAAAATTAGGTACACTATATACAGTAGCTATATTTTAGTCTCCTATAAATAAAAATGTGCCTACACATTTATAACTCCCCTCTCACAACCAACTTCCTCTGTAGGCTTTAGCCTAAACAGGAGGGTTAGGTGGGAAAAAAAACTGCAGGCGAAAGGTAAAGGCATAAACTCCAACCAAGCAGACAAAGGACTCCTAAACCATCCAGGCAAGGAGCAGTCAACATATCTGAGAATTAAGAAGCAAACGCATTTCTCATACATGCATGTTTATGAAAGGGTTTATCACAAAAATTTCACAACTAAATTGCCCATCCTTTAAAGGTTTCCTGTATCCATAAAAAGGTTACAAAACACATATATATTTTATAGGTTATACCACATATTTAAAAGCATATGGCTATTAGAAGTCACTAAAGGCCTCATATTTCAAATTACTTTAAAATATATTATTTCTTATAAAACCTGGGTTTCATCAAGTCATGTTACACAAGTAAAATCACAAGCGCCACTTATGACTGATTGTACCACTAACTACACATTATAAAGATATCTTTACAGGTTATTCATGTATCTTGTGTGATTGACAGAAAGAAAGGGAAAGTTGTACATAATAATTTAAAGTGATACTGACACTAAAAATTTTCTTTTCAAAATATTAATCTACATCAAGAGTTACCTATAGGTCATGTTGATCGTTTTTCGCTGATAGTTCTGCTTTTGTAAGTAATTGTCACTTGAAGTTCCTAAACCTGACTGTTTTGCCAACCTGTCCCTTCTTAACTAGAGATGTCGCGAACTGTTCGCCGGCGAACTTGTTCGCGCGAACATCGGGTGTTCGCGCTCGCCGGAAGTTCGCGAACGTCGCGCGACGTTCGCCATTTTGGGTTCGCCATTGTTGGCGCTTTTTTTTGCCCTCTCACCCCAGACCAGCAGGTACATGGCAGCCAATCAGGAAGCTCTCCCCTGGACCACTCCCCTTCCCTATAAAAACCGAAGCCCTGCAGCGTTTTTTCACTCTGCCTGTGTGTGCTGAAGAGATAGTGTAGGGAGAGAGCTGCTGCCTGTTAGTGATTTCAGGGACAGTTGAAAGTTTGCTGGCTAGTAATCGTTTTGATACTGCTCTGTTATTGGAGGGACAGAAGTCTGCAGGGGTTTGAGGGACATTTTAGCTTAGGTAGCTTTGCTGGCTAGTAATCTACCTTCTACTGCAGTGCTCTGTATGTAGCTGCAGTGGGCAGCTGTCCTGCTTCTGATCTCATCTGCTGACTGCTGCAATAACAGTAGTCCTTGTAAGGACTGCTTTTATTTATTTTTTTGTTGTTTTACTACTACTACTACTACTACTACTACTATAAGAGCCCAGTGCTATTAGTCTAGCAGTGTTGGGGAGTGGGACTGGTGTGCTAATCTGCTGCTCCTAGTAGTTCAGCAGCACCAACTTTAATTTTTTTTTTTAATATTCATTTTTTTTTATTTTACTTTTTTTTATTTTACTACCGCTGTAGTAGTGTATAAGTTGACCTTTTAGGCATTATTTGCCCTGTAGGCATTATTTGCACACTGTTTTCTTCAACCCGCCATCGAGCTGTGTGACCTTGTTCACATTCTGTCTAAATATCCATAATATTACCGTCTCCAGAAAAAACACCGGAGTCACTTTTTTCAAGCAGCCATAATATATTTTACGTAATCCGTATCCACCGCTGTAGTAGTGTATACGTTGGCCTTGTAGGCATTATTTGCACACTGTTTTCTTCAACCCGCCATCGAGCTGTGTGACCTTGTTCCCATTCTGTCTAAATATCCATAATATTACCGTCTCCAGAAAAAACACCGGAGTCACTTTTTTTGGCAAAAAATGACTATTTTCAGCATTTATGTGGCATATTTTTTCTGGCAACTGTGCTTCAGTGGCTGCAACCAAAAAAACTGGGCAAACAATGTCTACAAGGTCAACGTATGGCGAAAAATTACTATTTTCAGCATTTATATGGCATATTTTTTCTGGCAACTGTGCTTCAGTGGCTGCGTCCAAAAAAACTGGGCAAACAATGTCTACAAGGTCAACGTATGGCGAAAAATGACTATTTTCAGCATTTATATGGCATATTTTTTCTGGCAACTGTGCTTCAGTGGCTGCGTCCAAAAAAACTGGGCAAACAATGCCTACAAGGTCAACGTATGGCAGTTGTTTAAAGAGAACAGTAGATTACTAGCCAGCAAAGCTACCTAAGCTAAAATGTCCCTCAAATCCCTGCAGACTTCTGTCCCTCCAATACAGAGCAGTATCAAGCAGATTACTAGCCAGCAAACTTACTATCATCTGTCCCTGAAATCACTAACAGCTCTCCCCCTACACTATCTCTTCCAAGCACACACAGGCAGATTTTTCAGATACATTTTTGCCCTTGATCCCCCTCTGGCATGCCACTGTCCAGGTCGTTGCACCCTTTAAACAACTTTAAAATCATTTTTCTGGCCAGAAATGTCTTTTCTAGATGTTAAAGTTCGCCTTCCCATTGAAGTCTATGGGGTTCGCGAACCGCTCGCATTTTTGCGCAAGTTCGCGAATATGTTCGCGAACTTTTTTTCCGACGTTCGCTACATCCCTATTCTTAACCTGTCAATTAGAGTTTCTAATGCTAACGGACTACTGTTGCACAAATATGGCAGCCCCCTCATAGAGGAACATGGTAGTAAGAAATGTTATGTAGAAGCATTAGGCAAATACTTTTATGGCAAAATTATAAATAGCATTCAAAAACAATGTTATGATAGATGATAAAAAAGGTTATTTTCTGATGTCTGAAATCTCTTTAAGTCGAAATATAAATCCTAATTACAAATGCTCAGTGTTAGTTTATTTCAGCCATCAAATTCTTACTTGTCTTTCATCTGTTGTGTAGTGGCTAGAGTACCACAAACTACGTCTTCTTTCTGCTGTAAGAGGTGCTGGGCTACAGTCTTCTTCTTTCTCTTCCTCTCCATCCATTACTACATTCTACAGAGAAAAATACATTATGTAGGCCTTGCATGGGCTGTGGTAATTACTAGTATAAAATAAAGTTGCATTAAAAACAGTGGTATAATTTTACAGGAAAATTCATGTTTTTCTTTGCCTTCCCCATCAACCAAATCAGAAGGGAGCCATTTCCAGCCCTCCCCATGTCTGTCTTAGAAGCTGTCTGGAAACCACTTTTGGAAGAAATTGGCAAAAGTTTGTATGTTCTCTCTGTGTCTATTTGGGTTTCCTCCCACACTCCAAAAAAATACAGGCAAGTTAACTGACTCCTGTTAAAGTTGGTATTACTGTGTATGTATGTAAATATGCGGGACCTTAGATTGTAAGCTCCACTTGGGCAGGGAGTGATGTGAATGATGTGTACTCTCTGGCGCTATATAAGCACCATGAAATAAAATAACACAATAATAACAATCATCTATGCAGAACAGTTGTAGCATAACAGGACAATATAGGCAATGTACATACTACTACTACAACGTAATTTTGTCTTCCCATTAATTCCAATGCCGAAATGTTACCATTTTGTGAAATTAGATTTAACAAGGGCTAGCCATTTTATCATCTCTAAAGATCAAATAATAAATATTAATATTTTAGTGATTTTCTTTTATGCATTTTCTCAGAGTAATAGCTTCGATCCAACTTAAGAATCAATACAAGTAAATCATTAACAAAGCTATACACTTACAATAGGTTCCTGTAGCCAAAGGCGTATGAGAGTTGCCAGTGTGTAATACAACACCAACAGCATAACAGGATTGGTATACTGGTTCCACGGTAGACTGTGGTTTGCTAAAAATTTCCAAGTGTTACAGCAGTCGGTTTCAACTAATGAAGTAACGCCAAACAACCTGTTGGACAAAAAAAAGCCCATTAGCCCCTCTTTATTATATGCATGAAAATAATTAGATGAAGAGGAAATGCATGATTCTAGTCTAACTATTAAAAAAGAATGTTTACATAAATTACTACATAAAATCATACTGCACAGACATGAATATAGTGTTTGCCCCAGACCTGTAACCTAGGGATTCTAAACCTATGGATTGGGATCCCAAAATGACTCAATGCTTTGGGGTACATTTCCAGGATCCCTTTACCACAGTGAAATTCCTACTTGCAAAAGAAAATAAATAAAATTTGGTGTCTTTTTCTAGACAAATACTTTGGTCACCAAGCTGATACCTGAGACCAGTTGCTCTTTTGGGGGTTTGATAACTAAATACCTGATTTCATTTTTAAGTGGAGGAAAGGTGCACCATACCGCATTTCTATGTCACCAATGCTGTGGTATCTAGTACACAGTACTGTTGCGTATGACTGTGACATTTACAATTAGGCATAACAATCTATACTGTGTACCGGAAAGTTGCAACAGTCAGCAATGACAGGTTATGTGCAATGAGGGGTGAAAATGTTGATTGCTCCTTCCTAGGGCATCATTCTACCAGTGCAAGGGGTGTTCCAGGGGCTGATGAAAAGTATAAATGAGGCTGTGCACCTGTGTTCTTTTGTCCACTGAGCACTACACTCTGTACCTTGGATTATTTGTCTGGTGCACACTTTCACTCTATTGTTCACTGTATATGCTCAGTGAGCCAAAAGTGGAATGGTAATGCCTTCCTTATACTGTACATTGCGAATAACAACTCTCCATGAAGTAATTTAATGTGGAACTTAATAAGTATGGAACTTGTGTATAGTTTTGTTACACTACATGGGACGGGACCTGAGTTAATATTCAGTATGCAATGGTCTACAGAACCACTTCAGAACTTGGATAATTAAGAAAGGTCCCCAAAATGCCTTAAGTATATACTAAGGATACACCAAATACACTTTTTTGGATTAAACCGAACCCCTGAATCCTTGGTGAAATATTGCCGGAATACCTAATCGAGTTAGAATCCTAATATGCAAATCAGGCAATGTGTGGCGTTTATACAAAAGGCCTGTAACGTCACTGTGCTCAAGACATATTGTGCATACTTCCTGTCAGCTTAAAAATGAAAGTTACTGTTGTATAATGCCTGCATGACTCTGCTAATAAAGCACTGTTATACTCTACTCATCCTCGGCTACCCAAAACATAACACAATGGAAAAAGAGAACCACATGCTGCACGCGCAGTTTAACATTTTTTACTTCCTTGTTCTGTGATGAAAAGTCACGTTATTTTTGGTTCAGCCAGGCACGAGGATTCAGCCGAATGCAGATTCAGCTGAAAAAGGCCAAATAGCAAACCAAATCCTGGATTTGGTGCATCCTTATATAAATCAGGAGTATCCAGCCTGCACACTTTAAGTTGCTGAGCACACTAATTAACAATAACTTCATCCTTGTCAGGCAGGGCCCAGGTCCTGAAATCAGGAGAGCACAATGTTACACACAGAAGCTTCTGTTCAGGATGAGTCACAATATACTGGTGACCTATGAAAAAAACTGTCAGTGCTTCTGAGAGAATGACTAATAATTCTGGCTAATATTTACTAAAAGTTTTGAACCTAATCCAAACATTAGATTATGACTTGATTCACTTCACAAATTTAAAAAAAAACCCTCAGATTAAAGATTTGGTTGGGTCATATACTGTGTGCGTGTGAATCTCCTGTTTATTCCCCTTTTACTTAACCACAAATCCTGTGTGGGAAATCTCTTATTCATGCTCAATAAGATGAATATTTTTACAGGATTTTTTTTAATTCCACTTTACTTTTATTAATATTGAATGCAAAAGTTGAAGCACTATATGTCCAAGCAAATAACTAGTAAGTATGAAATAAGGAATGTTTTGTCTGCTAAGGCACTATCAATTTAATCTCTTACAATTGTAATCATACCTGAACTCAAGAGCAGGTGTATCCATGTAGTGGTCAGTGATCAAAATGCATTTGAGAAATGTGTAAACCTGTCAGGAATCATCAATTGCCCCATATAGTCTTTACTGAAGAGGGGTTTCAAGTCAGCCCAATTGATATCATGGAAAGTCCCAACCAGATTGTTCTGGTTTTTGAGGCAGTTTGTAGAAGTAGAGATGGTAAATAGTTTGACCTTCTGTATGGCAACCCAACCCCCAGTAAAAATGCACCAACAAAACCATAGAAATTACTAGATACAATGAAAGCTGTTGCCAAAAAGTAAAACTATGCAAAAAACTTTGGATTTGATTTGTAAGAGACATTTTCATATTGCAATTTGTTTTCTATGTTTAATAAAACTTAATTTGTATCATACATTGTGCCAAATTCAATATGAAAAGCTTATCCTAGCTTTTGGGTGTGCCATGGGTATTTTTCATCCATGCACCTCACTAATATGTTTTTTGTAATCTCCTTTAAATTGTATATTAATTCTACCACCCATCCTATCAATCTATAATACATTTAAGTCACTTACCTGGCATAGTAATCATTTGGTGGAATAATCTCTTGAAAAAACTGTAACTGGTACAGATAAAGTCCAATTAAGTGCCCTGCACTAAATATAGCCATTAATACACATAGACAGCTGAATATCAGCGGATCAAATACTCGGCAACAGGACCACCATGTGCATAGCCCCAAAAATACAAAGAAATACACAGCTGAGGTCAAAGACGGCAACATCATGCCTGCAAAAAACAACAAGGGAAACATTCAATAAAATTTCATTAGCAAAGCAAGACACCCAAAAAAAAAACTTACAAAAATTATTAACTAAGAAGGTTTTGAGAGTAAAGTTTAAGTAGTTATATGCAGTACAAACCTGTTAAACCAAGTAAAATTGTAATAACTACTTTCCCAGCGGTGGTTATAATGTTGCCAATAAATTCTTTAAGTACTGATGCAAATGAAGCAATTCTACGAAGAATTTTTAATTTTGTGCTTTCTTCAGCTGCCTCAATTCCATCATCTTCTCCATCAAAGTCTTCCTCATACATTAACGCATCATCAAGGTCCACCTTTCCTACTTCTACCTGAATTGAAACAGATAAAATATGAATTGAAATTGCTTTTCTAAAATTACAGGTTCCTGCATTTCTAAAGAAAGAGAAGCTAAAATAATCAGCACATTAAACAAGTGATGAAGATTGCCTTAAGAGAATGACTTTTAATTTGAATGCACACAAAACCAACACTAGTTCCTGTTACTTAAACAGCCACTAGTGGGAATTCACATGGAGTACATTGAAACTGGAGAACATATTTTGAAGTTAAATTGCTGTCAAGAGAACAGCAAATTCAATCCATTTCGTGAATACTTGTGCTCAGATAAACTTTGGTTACTCCACGTTGGGCTGATATCACCTCCTCCCTTTCCCTGCTATCATCAGAACAATGGACCCTCCCAGGGGTGTCTAACATATTGGCACGTTGCAGTCAATATAGCTTTCCTTATCCTTTAATATCAAGTTTATTTTAACACCACTTTTGAGAAATCTGCTGAACTGTGCTTATTAATGACTTGAGGCACTTTATACTTTCTTGCAATACTTTTAAAACACTTATAGGTAAATGGAAGATACAGTACTTGGGTTTAGTAAGATGTATATTTGATAAGACCACGATTACCAGTGTCTGACTGTAATGTTAATTAGATGAATGTATAATCATTTCCCTTTAAGTGAATGTGTAGAATGCATCCTAAGAGTAAAGGACAATGGTTACTGGATGCTCTTTTAAGTTTAGGACTACACATTAATATATGTCTATTTGGAACCTAGGATACTTGAAGCACAGCACCAGTCAGTATTATGAATAAAAAGCCTTTATTAGATATATATGGCAACTATCTGGATACATTTGGAAGCTAGTGAAGATTTTTTACAGCAGCAAATAGCCAGGTTTATCCATTACCCATCCAAGGACAAAAAACATTGTAGAAAAACTTCCAATTGCAGTACTGATGTAAGAACATTTTATTTTAACTCTATAAATAATGTTTAGTTAAATGGCTAGTAACATAATAATAATTATTATTATTATTTTCACTTTGCATTTTATTTATTTTCTATACTGTATATCAGTGATCCCCAACCAGTAGCTTGTGAGCAACATGTTGCTCTCCAACCCCTTGGATGTTGCTCTGAGGGGCAGATGTATGAAGGGTCGAATATCGAGGGTTAATTTACCCTCGATATTCGACTAGGAACTAAAATCGTTCGACTTCGAATATCGAAGTCGAACGATTTAGCGCAAATCCTGCGATCGTACGATCGAAGGATTATTCGTTCGATCGAACGATTAAATCCTTCGAATCGAACGATTCGAAGGATTTTAATACAACGATCGTAGGAATATCCTTCGATCAAAAAATCTCAGGCAAGCCTATGGGGACCTTCCCCATAGGCTAACCTTGACTTCGGTAGCTTTTAGCTGCCGAAGTAGGGGGTCGAAGTTTTTCTTAAAGAGACAGTACTTCGACTATCGAATGGTCGAATAGTCGAACGATTTTTACTTCGAATCGTTCGATTCGAAGTCGAAGTAGTAGTCGAAGGTCGAAGTAGCCCATTCGATGGTCGAAGTAGCCCAAAAAACACTTCGAAATTCGAAGTTTTTTTAATTCGAATCCTTCACTCGAGCTTTGTAAATGTGCCCCCTAGTGTCTTCAAAACAGGTGCTTATTTTCGAATTCCAGGCTTGGAAGTGAGTTTTAATTGCATAAAACTAAGTAAGGTGCCAAGCAGAGCCTCCTGTAGGCTGCCAGTCCATATAGGAGCTACCAAATAGGCAATCACTTTATTGGGCACCCAAGGGACTTTTTCGTTCTTGTGTTGCTTCACAACTCTTTTTACATTTGAATGTGGCTCACGGATAAAAAAAAAAAGTTTGGGGACCCGTGCTGTATATGTTCAAATGTTTTTTTTAAAACAAAAATCCTGTTTTTTAATAAAAAGTCAAAGCTGGCCCCTAGGGTAATGGCACACTGGGTGTTTTCTGAGTTTGGATGCAATCATTTCCTGTGTCTTCATGTAGTGCAAAAAGATGTAACATTTTGGGGGCATGCCCCTTCATCAAACATGCTAACTAGTGAGGTACTTACAAGGCAGCACAGTTCCTATGTACTGTAAATATGTTTTTATGATATCCAACTAATTGAAAAATCTCACTGTGTTACCCTATGAGTGCTTCACTGGTTAGCATGTCTGACAATGGGGCATTTCCTGAAACATTACCATTTTTGCATTAAATAAACATTCAGGGCATTTGCAGTGCTTGCAGTCGTCATCTTGTGCTGGTATTTTTTGTCATTTGAAGCCATTGGAATGCGGGGTGCCAATCCCTCATTATATACTGAGAAAGGTCAGGGTGAGTCAAATCGATTCCGGTGTGTCAAAAACATAACATCAATAAACTGTTCTCTATCCCATCAGTTTTCCATAAGACACTGGACACAGACCAGAGCCCTGTATTTTAGAATGATTGTGAAAGTTACATAATCTTGGCCCATTAAGCAAAAAAGTGACACAAGACAGCTCCCCTAATAATTATATAGGGATCAAGGAGTATAAGTAGAGGTATTCTTAGGTAGCCACAAATAGAGCTAGACATTTAGCTGCCCAAAACATCAGTATTAGTCAAATGGGCAAATGGCTGGCTATTGGCCCTATCCATTTGGCAGATAGTTACCTATCATATTGTGTTGGACATCAGTGACCATTAGAAGACAGGAGTGTGCAAATTCATACAGCTTCCCAGGCTTTTGAACCACTCTTTGACTCAATAAGTCACATGGGAATTGACTCAGCATTGGCTAATTTAAAGGAATTTTAAGTTCTCTCACTGAGCAGCCATTAGAGCAAATGTCACTGCTGTCCCACTCTTTCCAGCAAAAACATTCTATTTTGTTACGGATGATGAATAGAGCCAGGGTCAAGGCAATTCAATCCAAAATAGTCATAGAAAGGCAAGGTTGAAAATACAATGAATTGTATTTGGCAGAGGCAGACAAATTCATATGGTCAAACAGCCATACATGCAAATTGTTACACACACATGGTTTCTATAAAATGCATGGAAAATCATGCAGGCACAGTGAAGGAATATTACAAATGAGATTTCGCTCATCACCGCAGAGAAAAAGGAAACATATACTTTGGTTATCTTTTCTGTAAACACAGCTTAATGCGACAATGACACGTCTTTACATCTATAGTGTTCTATGAGCATGTTTACTATATCTAGACTGTAACCTTGTATGGGGTTCATATTTTGTAATCACAGAAAAATATATAACTAGTCTATTTAAACACATTTTCCAAATTCTGTCATTTTTAAGTGTTTGTTAACCACAGAAAATATATCAGTGCCATTTTTAAATATGAACCATATTTTTATGGAAAAAACAAGATTGTTAAGAAATATTTTTACAATCTTTTGTGATCGTAGAGAAAAATGAGAAATTACTAGAAATGTGTAGGCATAATTCATTATGCGAGCCCTTCAGTGAGTACAAGATGGGAGCATAATTCTTCCAGAGAATTAATAGGAATAGCCTATAATTTTTTTTACTGAACATGGGCACTGAAATAGGAGGAGGAACAAGAATCAAATCTAAAAGCAAATTAGCAGTTTACAAGCAATCTTTTTCTAGACTTTTAATGATACATTAATCCCCAATTTCTTCTTCATATACTATTTAAAGTGTGATATAGGAAGCTACACTCACAAGATTTACAAAAGTAATCCAGATTTTATTTTTATTTTGGCTACATGTACACATTTTTCTAACTATGGAATAGTAAAGTAGACTTTTCACATATCCACTTTTGAAGCAACTGCAAAGATGAAAAATGTAATTGAATTTTGACCCAGTTCTGTAAATGTCTGGGCCAATCTTTTGTGGACTTGTGCATTTGCAGTACAGGTATGGTACCTGTTATCCAGAATGCTTGGGACATGGTCTTTTCTGGATAATTGATCCTTACGGAATTTGGATCTTCATACAGAATGCTTGGGACCTGGTCTTTTCTGGATAATTGATACTTACGGAATTTGGATCTTCATACTTTAAGCCTACTATAAAATCATATAAACATTAATTAAATAAACTCAACAGGGTGGTTTTGCTTCCAATAAGGATTAATTATATCTTGGTGTGGATTAAATAGAAGCTACTGTTTTATTATTACAGAGAAAAAGGAAATAATTTTTAAAATATTTGGATTATTTGGATAAAATGTAGTCTATGGGAGATGGCCATTCCGTAACTTGGAGCTTTCTGGATAACGGCTTTCCAGATAATGGATCCCATACCTGTACTATACACTGAATCATTGTTGTTTGGGCCATTATGTCAGTGATTTGCACTAAATACAACTTTAGAGTTAAATATATATATATATATATATATATATATATATATATATATATATATATATATATATATATATATTTAGATAGATATATATATATATATATATTTAGATAGATATATATATATATATATATTTAGATAGAGATATATAGATATATTTAGATAGAGATATATAGAGATATATATATATATATATATATATTTAGATCAGGCGGCACTCCCAGCTCCTCTGGAAGTTCCTAACACAGCCAGGTCTCCTACCTGCTGTGCCCTGTTGAGAGACACACTCTCCTATTCCAATTAACTTTAAATAGTCTTTCCACAGGACAGCTTTCCTGTGGAAGGTGAACTCCAATCTCTGGACTGGCTCTATGGAATGGAGTCCCTGACTAATAAAGTCTTTAAACAGAGCGCTGGTTCTCTGTTTCATAACTCCCTTCCTGGAACCTCTCACAGTCCCTGGGGCGAAATTAAAGGCTAGAGTGACCTTTTTCCTCCTTTTCCTAGTCACTCTACCACAATATATATATATATATATATATACTCTTTATGAATAAGACTATAAGAGCAGGTTTAGCTGCATATGAGACATTTAAGTTATCAGTTGGGGCAACATTCTCCCAAATATTATGGCTTTTCTTGAATGTATTCAGCTATTTCTCAATAATGACATTTTTCTGTTTTAGTGTTTATATCTATCTGATAAGATCACTAAAAGTCGAATGTTAATTAAATTGCCCAGTGATGACTAATAGCTTTTCTGGCCCTGCTATGATATCAGCAGCTGCTGCACAGACGTTGCTGTGTTCCTGCCTGGGATTTATCGCAGCGCTGACATTTCCATGCAGTATTACACATACTTTTGTTACAGAGTGTTTTAACCAATACTGGCCCTATGAGCTAAAACTAAATGTAACTGTAATATCTTCTTGTCTGACCTTTTTATTTAAAGCTGTGTTTGTGTGGTTCTTTTCCTATTCCTCATAGCTTCTCCAGCTTGTAGGCTTTTTGTTTGACAGTAGTCAATCACATCCCATAACCCTCCTGTTCGGGGAGGGGGTGGTATGATGGCTTGCAAGAGCTATAAATTAAATCTCTCCCCTAAATAAAGATTCTATGCAAACAAGGCTATGTGCAGGCATAGTTATTGCAAGGTACTAAACAAAGTTCAGCAAAAAATGTGTAAAATTATAGTAGCCCTTAAATATATTTTCCATAATGAAAATATTTTTTAATGTAAAAACAACAACCAGTAGTGTATCTGGGTATCACCCCAATGTTCTCTTATGATCTTTATATGTGTAGTTTTTATTACTAAATGACACTGTGTATATTGCAAATAATTAATTCTACCATATATATTTTTTACTTGTGATATTGGTGTGTAGACAAACATCTCAAGTCATTGTGCCTGATCCTGTGCTTTTAGAAAGAGCCAGCTCTTCACAATGAAACTGCTTTCAGATAAGATATTGTTTCTCCTACTCAGTGTAACTTATGCTGGCCATAGATGCAAAGACTCGAATGATCGGACTTCCCCATCTCCCGACCTGCCACTAACCTTTCAGATTAAATAAAGTAGAAAAAAAACAGATCAGCCGATGTTCTGCCCCTGACAGCAATCGTACGAATGTTATGTCCGACAAAAGCTAGTGTCTCCCACTGAAAATCGTCAGATTGGCAATATACGTAGAGATATTATCAGCAGCCAGCAAAAATTTTCTAATCTGCCCGATCGACTGAACGACCAATTTGCATGGCACGACAGATGTCGGGACACTCCACACATGATCCGAAAATCATACGAATTGAGGATCTTTGCGTCTATGACCAGGTGTTTTACTATTGAGTGCTATTCTCATATCTGCCACTAGGGGCATGAGAACATTTTTAGCAATGCAGGTTTAAGCAAGCTGTTATCTTACCTTTGCTTTGTGCTGCTGATGGGCTGCTGGGGAAAGGGGTGATATAACTCCAATTTTTAGTGCAGCAGTAAAGAGTGAATGAAGTTTATCAGAGCACAAGTCACATGGCTGAGGACACCTGCGAAACTAAGAATATGTCTAGCCCCAAGTGAAATTTCAAAATAAAATGTAAAAAAATCAGTTTGCTCTTTCAAAAATGTCTTGCTGCGAGCGTTCTATTATCTGAGGCATTTTGCAAAAAACATGTTTTCTCATGACAGAAGGGCATGCCCCCAAAACATTGCAATATGGCACAATAAATGTACAGGGTTGATCCCCCACTTACACTTACTTCATTGTGCTGGTATAACAGTGAGAGGGCAGGTTAGGGTTGGGTTCAACACAATTATGGCAAAAATATAAAGGGACACTGTATCCTAAAATGTTGAATTCTTCTTTGTATTGTGTAATTCATAATTACATAATTCATAATTAGAAATATGTTATCCCCAAGTGCTAAAGTATTTATCATGGAGCAGCAAAGTGTCTGTATATTAAAAGATAGCTTTTATTAACACCATCTCATTAAAAACATATGCTTTTGCTTTTCGTGTCGTCTCATTACTTTCTCAGAAGCAAGTTTAGAGAAGGCTCTGGAGGCGCAGCTCGTCCTCAGGGCCTCGATCCACACCCTGCCTTGTGCAAATGAGGCTAAAGTTAGGGGCAGGTAGAGGGTGGGTGAGGGGACACCTCCCCCTACCCCTCTGTTAGTGCTGGATCAAAAGGCAGTGCTGCAGGCCTCTGCATTCTAAACAGGGGCACAGAGCACTGTGGCTATTTCCACACAGCCAAATGCCTCCATGAAAATGGCTGAATGTGGACTTTTTTGCACTTTAATGTGAAGCAGCTTTGTATATAGGATGACTGAAATAATGTCTAAACAAATTCTTGTTTTTTTCCATTTTCAGTGTTTCACATCCTTTTTAATGCTCCCTAGAGAGTTATGTTGTTCAGTTAAAACAGTGCCACTACATAGTGACAGATCATTCCTTGGGCCTTAGAAACAGGGAATAAAGCTTAACACATTATATATATATATATATATATATATATATATATATATATATATATATATATATATATATATATATATATATATTGTGACAAGCTGGCGGCTTGAACACGTAACTTTTAGGGGGGATTAGTCAATGGTGAGCAGGCAGCATAGGAGAAAGGAGCATGAAGACAGGGACACACAGCTTCTTCAAGGAAAATACAGGTTTATTTTCCCACTTTTCAAAGACAGTCAATAATCCACATACACAGGGGTGACCATTTTATCATTCAAACAAATAATAAAATAAAAACCTAGCCCATTGGGCACTACCTTCATACCTTGAAGCAGTCCCTGACTAGGCTGGGCCCCTTGTGGACTACCAGCAAACAAAACAATTGTTGTGGCTCACCCCTGTACTCACAGTCTTGGAGTGAACCTTTTAGCCTCCTGGCTTTTCTCCAATGTCCCACACAGACAACAACTCTGGCTCTTAGTCACAGCCACGGGCTCCCTCTGCTTCTGGCAGGATCAGGCGGCACTCCCAGCTCCTCTGGAAGTTCCTAACACAGCCAGGTCTCCTACCTGCTGTGCCCTGTTGAGAGACACACTCTCCTATTCCAATTAACTTTAAATAGTCTTTCCACAGGACAGCTTTCCTGTGGAAGGTGAACTCCAATCTCTGGACTGGCTCTATGGAATGGAGTCCCTGACTACTAAAGTCTTTAAACAGAGCGCTGATTCTCTGTTTCATAACTCCCTTCCTGGAACCTCTCACAGTCCCTGGGGCGAAATTAAAGGCTAGAGTGACCTTTTTCCTCCTTTTCCTAGTCACTCTACCACAATATATATATATATATATGCACATACAGCTGGAAATGCTTATTCTAGTACAGTATTTATGTCACAAGATTTTATTTAAAGGTTGTTGATGTGTGTACACCATTGGAGTAATCTGGTAAAAAGGCAACTAACATTATTTCCAGTAATTTTTAATTTTTGCATAAGCTACATAAATACATTTTGGGGCACATTTACTAAGCTCGAGTGAAGGATTAGAATGAAAAATACTTTGAATTTCGACGTTTTTTTTGCCTAATTCGACCATCGAATTGGCTACTTTGACCTTCGACTACGACTTAGAATTGAATGATTCGAACTAAAAATCCTTCGACTATTCGACCATTCGATCTCACTGTTTATCATATGAAAACTCTTTTGAAGCCTATGGGGAAAACGGAAACTGAACTGATTCAAATTGAATCTCGCTCATACATTTTTCACGTGATAAACCATACCATTGTCTTATGCAATTGAATTTGTCCCAGTGTTATTATTGCGGGGTCCCTACATGCCACATACATTGGCATTCATATTTAGGATGTCAAAGGACATGTGGGAGATAAGATGATGAAAACTGGAAGATTTGAGGTGATTTTCAAAAATGTAATAACTTCTGCAAAGCATTGCATAGAAGGGTACATTAAGCTATTTTTAATTCATAAGATTGTGTACTTTCCAAAAATATCACTGTTTTTTGGGGGGTGAACTCACTACAAGTTTTACATTATTTCCATTGCAATCTAAACTATGCTGATTTCTAGAGTGGGGCAGTAGTGTTTCTATGGGGTTTTGATCTATAGAAGTCAGGAATCTTCATAAAACTGTTATATAATATTTGGTCAAGAGACATGCAGCTTTCCAAATCAGTTTTCGTACATTTTTAAAAATATTTACACCCATATGTAATAAAAGATACTAAAGGGCCTATTTATTAACGTTAGTATATTTTTTCATGAATCAAACTTATCAGTGCTAAAAAATCTTGCATGTGAAGAATGATTTTAAAACACAATTTTTATTCATATTTTAAAGGGCAAAAATTAAGGGTAAACTTCTAATGTAAAAGTGGCTGAGGCCATGAAGAAGTCAATGGGAGCTGTCATTAGCAAACTGTAAAATATTTACTTACTGCGAGGTTTTAGAGTTTTCTGGCGTTTTTTCACTTGTAAGCACACAAAAGATTTGGCATATAAAAGGATTTTGAGGTTTTTGCATCCTCCATTCGGATTTGGCATTTTTATATATTTGTGCTTTTTATATTGGGATCTTCTGACTTTGGTCGCGGTTTAAAATTAGAATTTTCATAAATAGGCCCCTATGATTAATCAGGTACAATCAGGGCCGGGCCCGTCTGCAACTTGCTCCAAAAAAATTAGAATTTTGATAAATATGCCCCTAAGATTACTCACCTGCAACTTGCTCCACACCCGCCCCCCTAGCGTGAGTGCATGAATGAGCGATCGCACATTTGTGCATAAGTGATTACAGCAGGATTTGGGGGTGGAGAGGTAAGGGAGCAGGAGCATCTGGAGCAGTGAGCAGCCAGTACTGTAGGGATTCGAGGGCTTGGAATAGGGGAATGCAAGCAAGAGATACCTGCCCAGTGCAAAACTAGCCATAGTCACGTGTCTCTTCTGCCTACCCCTAGTTCCGGCCCTGGGTACAGTACACTCATAGCAACCAATAAGATGCTTGCTTTTAAACAGCTATTGGTGATCAGACCAGTAGCAAACATTGCACATTATATTACATTTTCCTTTAATAGTCCTATATGTTGTTCAAGCTGAAGCATTAGAGAACAATTCAGTCTGCATGCTAACGAATGCTATGGTTTCCATGGCAACTGCAACCCTGCCAACTGTATCCATGACCACAATCACAGTTTGCAGGGCATCTTTTAAGATGGGATGGTTTCCATAGCCAAATAAAAGATGGTTAATTAAGAAAGCATACATACCATTTCTTCATTTTCAAACTGAGGATTGTATTGTGCATCCTCTTCAGTAACTGTTTTTTGAACAAGTTTTCTGCAAACCAACAAGGTAGCCAAACTTGCAATAAACATTCCGATATCTGGTGCAAACACCCGAATTCCATTACCAGCATCTGCTCCTTTTACACTGTAAATGTAGAAAAAGATATTATTAGGAATCACATGCAACAAGTCTGTTTAAATGGGTAGTTCACATTAACTTTTAGTGTGGTATAGAATGTCTATTCTTAGAAACTTTTTTTTTTTTTTTTTACAGTTAATTCATTGATTTCCTTTGTTTGCCTCTTTTCAGATTTCAGAAGGGGGGAACAGCCAAAAATATATAGCTTTTTTCTTTGTGTTACCTATTTTTCTATTTAGGCCTTTTACTATTGATCTTCTGCCTGGGGACTACAGTAAACTGGAGCCTAGCAATCAGATACCAGCTAAATTTCCAAACTGGAGAGCTGCTGAACAAAAAGCTAAATAATTAAAACACACGTACACACAAAAATCAAGAGCAATTGCAAATCGTCTGAAATCACTGTCTGATTCTACAAAAAGTTAATTCAAATATAAGCTACCCCTAATAATTATTTAAGATACATAATGCTGCCTCCAAAATGCTTGCATTTCTTCTGGCTTTGTTTTTACAGAAAATCCAAAAAATCTTTTTTTTTACTCCAATAATACATGCCTGTATTTGAATATAGATTATTAAAAGTTTGATACACAATACACATAAATAAAAGAATAAATACATGTACGGTGTAGGTCAAACTAAAGGGCCTATTTATGAAGCCTTGATTTTTTTTTTTCTGATCGAGTTTTTTAAGGGGGGAAACTCAACTTTTCAGAGATTTATTATACCCCAAAGCTGCTAAAAATCCAAATCCGAAAATATACCAGCTAAAACCTGTCGAGGTCATGTAGAAATCAATGGCAGATGTCCCTTTTACAATTTGAAGATGTTACTTGACATTGTGATTTGCGCTGGTTTTTGTATGATAATCCAAAAAATTTGTGGATGGGAGTTAGGTTGAGTTTTAGTAAATACCCCCCTAATTGTTTCATTTTTTATGTCATTGGGTCTTTAACTTGTGCTCTCATTCTTTCTTACTCCTATATTCAATCTATCATCTCTATAATCTTGAATTTACTCTTCTAAATATCTTTCTTCTCATACTCTCATAAAATTATGGCTTAAAACCAGATCCTCATATGCTTCAGAATTCTCCTTCCTCCTGTCAAAGCAAACAGGGTTGCGACCTCTGCCAGAAGCAAAAGCTGGGCCAGTGACATTGAGGGTGCAGCTGTGACATCTGTGGGTGGACTGCTGACATTCGGAGAATGGGAGGTGATGTTGTGAGTGGGGCTATAACAACTGCCCTCAAAACTGGACAGGAGTTTTTGAACCTGACAGCTGGCAAGTTTCAACCCAAAAAAAATACATTTGCTCCTCTGCATAGGTATAAAATAATGAAGGCCTACAGATGCTCAATTTTTAGCATCTTGCCATACTTATACAGTATGAACTTAGTAATCTGCGAGAAGCATCTCTTCCTCTTTTTCTGCACTGTTAAATGAAAAACTGTAAAGACCATATAATGCTTGAACTGTAAAATCAGTTTCAGTCCGCTATATTCCATACTACACTCGAGTATAAGCCGACCCGAGTATAAGCCAAGGTACCTAATTTTACCTATGAAAACTGGGAAAACTTATTGACTCTAGTATGAGCCTAGACACAACTACAGCCCTGTCTCCCAGCAGCGCACATTCTGCCAAAGCGACCCCCCCAGCGATCAACCGGACTTCTTTGCAAAGTTGATGGTGACAGAGAATTGCCAAACGGATTACTGTGTGCATTGTCCCACTGTCCCAATACCATGTGCAGAGGGTACTGTGTGATATTGCCATCACTGTTAATCTTTCATATAACCAACAGAGGGCGCTGTGTGATATTGCCATCACTGTTAATCCTTCATATAACCAACAGAGGGCGCTGTGTGATATTGCCATCACTGTTAATCCTTCATATAACCAACAGAGGGCGCTGTGTGATATTGCAGTCACTGTTATTCTTTGATATAACCAACAGAGGGTGCTGTGTGATATTGCAGTCACTGTTATTCTTTCATATAACCAACAGAGGGTGCTGTGTGATATTGCAGTCACTGTTATTCTTTCATATAACCAACAGAGGGTGCTGTGTGATATTGCAGTCACTGTTATTCTTTCATATAACCAACAGAAGGCACTGTGTGATATTGCAGTCACTGTTATTCTTTAATATAACCAACAGAGGGCGCTGTGTGATATTGCAGTCACTGTTATTCTTTCATATAACCAACAGAGGGCGCACTGTTATTCTTTCATATAACCAACAGAGGGCGCTGTGTGATATTGCAGTCACTGTTAATCTTTCATATAACCAACAGAGGGCGCACTGTTATTCTTTCATATAACCAACAGATGGCGCTGTGTGATATTGCAGTCACTGTTATTCTTTCATATAACCAACACAGGGCGCACTGTTATTCTTTCATATAACCAACAGAGGGCATTGTGGGATATTGCAGTCTCTCCCCAAGTGAACTGTTGGTATAGGAATGATTAAAAGTGACTGCAATCTCAGCTACTCGGGTCGGGTACCGCTGACCCGAGTATAAGCCGAGGTAGACTTTTTCAGCACATTTTGGATGCTGAAAAACTCGGTTTATACTTGAGTATATACTGTATACTATAGCATAGAATAACAGATTTGTTTTTCATAAAACGATTCTGTTTTAAAAGCTTGTTGTTACACTCCATAGAAATAACAACTAAAATAACGAGCGTGATCTTGGTTTATAATAAAAATGTCAGTTGATAATGCAGCACTTTGAGTTAATGAAAATAATCATCATCAGATTCTAGTTTTGGCACTTCCCATGGGAATGTAGACCAGGATATGTGTAGGTGCTTGAGTGATACTGCACATCCTCACTCTCTGATGGGAAAGAGAATAAGGAAATGACATATTTTTCCTGTCAAAACACTGACCAAATGCTGTTTTGGGCACCATTACAATAGATTTCGACTAGCATCATTGTTTGGAATGATTTATCATATCTATTTTAAAAAGCTAGGGACTGTTTCAATGTATGATGAGCTGACTGAGAAGTTTCTAAAATTTCCCCTTAATTTGTCAGGCGCTTAAAAACTCAAAGCTTTGTGTTCTAAAATATAAATGTCTAGCTTGTTATTAATAGACTTAAGTAAATGGTCACATAAAGACAAATAGTGTAATGTAAAAGTTTCTAAGTAGTAATAAAGTCTGTGTGATGGCAATATACATTCCCCATCTATGTGGGGACATTTCCATCACTTATAAGTGGTGGATAATTTCCCCACAGAGTCACAGCAGAGCACTACCTAGAGCAAACATAAATGTTTTGTGCAATCAAAGAGCAAGCAGAGCACTTTAGTTTTAAGGAAATTATTTTTAAATGTTCTCAATGGGATAAGATGACCATTCGGCCCATTACGCGGGGATTGGCCCCGTTCCAGCACTTCAGTCCTCCTGGAGAAAGCACCCCATGGGGCATTCCCCGTCTGGCAAAATAACTTTGAAAATCCCTGTGCAGAAATAAAATCAAGGCCCACAATGCATCTTATTACAGGTAGGGGTGCAGGAGAGTACAAGCAGGCGGCAGTAAATGAAGTAGAAAGACCTGGAAGCAGAAGAAGAATTCTGGGGGTATTTATACATTTAACTGCCACTGTATCATCCTGCTATGAGTTTGGGGTATTTATACATTGAATTGCCACTGTGCCATCCTGCTGTGAGTTCTGGAGGTATTATACATTGAATTGTTCATTTATATATTCATCAAGGGTGTATATGGAAAATGGGGAGTGGTTAGTGGGGGTGCCTCTGAAAGTGTGTTTGGTCTAAAAATGCTGCAGAACGCTCTGCCATTTTCTTTCCTGTCCACGGATTTCACTCTGAAAATTTGGTAATTTTACAATAGGAATAGTTGGGATAAAGGCAGTAACAAAGGGGGGGGGGTTCTACAAGCTCTTTACTCAATCTAGCTTTGTTTCTTCATTACTGAACTGTCTCTTTATATAAAGAACTAAAGCTATCAGCCTATAAATGCAGGCTGCTGGGTTCTTAGATACTTTTGTAATAATCTTTTATCTGACCCTCTACAAGGAGTGACAAAAATCTTAACTCAACGGGCTTGTTTGATTACTGCAGTGCTTCTGGGGGAATGATGGCACATGATTTCTGTTGTTTTAAATCAAACCCTTGGTTTATGATTCCAGGAAAGAAGCATCACAAGAGAAATACGTCAACTATTGTTATGACAAGTTATCACAAAACTTGAGCTATGAAATTCCTACTGCAATCATGGACAGTGACAGACAGCGCCACACAATATTTGTCAAAATCTTGTCACATATAGAGACTAGGGGCCCCGTTTACTAACAATCAAATAATGTTTAGCCATATTTTTAAAAAAAATCCAATATTGTGTAAAAAGCACAAAAACAAAATTTTAAATGATGCAGAAAGAGAAGAAATGTTAAACAGCTGGATTTCAGCATAGACAATTGCATTCATTCATACTTTTTGAAGAAACAGGTAATTATCTGTGCCTCTTTATCAAATTTTGGTTTGGAAGCTGGAGTTCCTCTTTAAAAAAAGCTACAAACAAGCTTCCCTACTTGCTATGAGACAAACTATGCTAACCTGCATACCAACTTGCCACTTGTAGGAAACAATAAACCTGTTTAAGAAAGCTACAGAAGCAGATGCAAAACTCTGCATGTGGCGTTACTATAATGTATGTGTGTAGTACAGCCATGTATAAACTTATGATCAATTAAAATTCATGTTTAACTCATATCAGGCATATATTTTTTATATATAAAAGCAGAGCAGAACCACACAACTCACCTCAGGTACTGGAGCAAGTGAGATTCTGAGTAGGACCAGTTGTAACTATATAACTCTTAGGGGCAGATTTATCAAAGGTCGAGGTGAATTCAAAAAATTTGAATTTCAAGCTACTTTTTGTGTGCTTCGACTAGGGGATAGTCCAAATTCGATTTGAATTTGAAAAACCCCCCGAAAATTCTAATATTGAAATTTGTCATGTACTGTCTCTTTAAAAATTAGACCAACCATTCGCCATCTAAAACCTGGCAAATTGCTGTTATAGCCTATGGGGGACCTCCTAGAACCCACCGACTTTGAAAAAGAAAACTTTTTTTGGGAAAAACTTTGATTCGAATTCGATCGAATGCACTATTACTTCAATTCGTACGATTGAATTCGGGCGAATACGGACCTATTTGATCGAAAACTGACCTATTCGGGCAAAAAAAACTTTGACTTAATTTCGGTTGGTCTTTTTGAATTCGAATTTCGAAGTTTTTCCAATTCGAAATTCCACCCTTGATAAATATGGTTATTTGAATATGTAAAAATGACAAAACTATTATGTTACAGATCTCACAGAGCAAGAAACCTTACATATTTTGTGTTATCAGATATAGATTTTAGTATCATTTGCGGAGGGGAAAACAGAGGAATTCCCATCAGTTCAATATATTTCTCTCTTATTAACACTTAGGGGCAGATTCACTAAGGGTCGAATTTCGAAGTAAAAAATACTTCGAAATTCGACCCTCGAATTGAAATCCTTCGACTTCGAATATCGAAGTCGAAGGATTTAGCGCTAAACGTTCGTTCGTTCGATCGAAGGATTTTAATCCAACGATCGAAGGAAAATCCTTCGATCAAAAAAAGTTTAGCAAGCCTATGGGGACCTTCCCCATAGGCTAACATTGACTTCGGTAGGTTTTATCTGCCGAAGTAGGGGGTCGAAGTTTTTTTTAAAGGGAAAGTACTTCGACTATCGAATGGTCGAATAGTCGAACGATTTTTCGTTCGAAACGTTCGAATCGAAGTCGAAGGTCGTAGTCGAAGGTCGAAGTAGCCCATTCGATGGTCGAAGTACCGAAAAAATACTTCGAAATTCGAAGTATTTTTCATTCGAATCCTTCACTCGAGCTTAGTGAATCGGCCCCTAAGAGTTAAAAATATGTTTTTCAACATTTCTGAAAACATCACATATAGCAGAATTTGTTAAAGCTCTTTTCTAAAGGTATTTGGTTCTGTTCAGTTTGCAATGCTTATTTGTAACACATTACCAATTCAGAAAGTGCCTGTAAAAGAACAAGCAATAAATTGACGATGCTTCTTGCATAAAGTTTAACACAGTGCTTTTATATGGGCATATTCATTTGGTAAAATCATTTTCATGAATAGGAACTGAATGTTACCTCTTTTTTTTAGTAATGATAATCCCTTAATCTCTGGTACTGGGCTAATAACAACATGTCAATATTCAATACATGGTATGGTGTGTCTCTCTTAATGATGAATAAAAAATCCTACTCCTCCAACTATCAGATAGTTTCAACTAATTTCAATATATATGTTCCCATCAGGTACAGCATAACAATGTCAAAAGCAAAGCTTGCTATACAGAACGTTTTGGTTGGTTTTGGTTGGACCTTATTCCTCACATTTCTCATTTTCTATTGTGCTATTGTTCCTTACTTTGTGTAACACTCCTCCTTTGTGCTTTCATGCCTTTTTTATGTTTTTAGTGTATATGCTATAAATTACTAATTGTCCTAAAAAATGCTACATATAAAATATTGATACAAATGAATTGTGTTTAAAGGTGTGGTTCACTTTCGAACAACAAGTTGTTTTCCAATAGATCACCAGAAATAACGACTTTTTCCATTTACTTTCTATTTTCTATGTGTCACCGTTTTTCTAATTTTGAAGTGTAAAGGGTAATTTTCCCCTTCTGAAGCAACCCTGGCAAAACTGAAAAAAATTGTTTGGAAGGTGAACAACCCCTTTAAAGTCCAACCTTCTTATCCAATTATTCAATATTAAAGCGATACCGGCACGTCCCTATAAAAACCATAGGAACGTGTCAGTATCAAGTATGTGCTGCACCCACAATAGTTCCCCTCAAAGCCGCCCCCAGCCCCGCGAACCTGCATGAACCTGACCCCCCGACACTGCTAAAAGATCTTGGGTGGGAGCTATTGCGGGTGCAGCACATACTTGATACTGACACGTTCCTATGATTTTTATAGGAACGTGTCGGTATCGCTTTAAGCTAAAACATATTTGGGAAGGCAAATAAGCATTAACCATACAGGGGATGCCATTAGGAACTTCACAAAAATCAGCAAGGCCAAGTTAAAGCTATATCATTCTTAGAATCTTGTACTGTCTGATTCTATATCCTGTATAACTAATATAAGTTACATTATAGGAGTACTGTTTGTATAACTATATCTTTCCAATATATATAAAATAAAGACATTTCTTCAAAGTCACTAAGTAAAGTAAGTCAATAAATGCTTAATATATCATAAAGTATAGAGATGTAGGATTCCATACTATATACTGGCCAAACAGAACGCCTTGTAATGTAACCGTGGCTCTCATCAATACATTCTTTGTGTTCTGTATCCAGACACAGTTGCTTTATTTTAGCCTGGTTAGCTAAGAAGAACTTTGCGTACTTCCCAGACTAAACATGAATGCATGTTGCTACTTTTACAAATTGGTATTTGTCTATCAACTTTTTGTCAGACTTTACTATACAAATATTTTAACAAACTATTCAAGGGACAGTTTACTTATGGAAATAGCTTACCACAGTTTTTTTCAAATGTTTTATTTTTTACTGTTTTCCCAAAATGTAAACTTAAAAATGGATTCGTTTTTATTTTCATTTCCTTCATTTCTTATAAACTCATCAGCATGAAAGGTGTGCCAGCTACTGATTTATTCATTGTGACATTTAGGGGGTTATTTATCTATCGAGAATTTTAGAGTTTTTTATACCTCAAATTAACTCAAAAACTAAATTAACCCAAAAACTCAAATTAATCTGATTTTCAGCGGAATTCACTTGAATTTTTGAGTTTTCAGGCAAAACCCTACGAAAAAAACTCGAACATCCTGAAGGCTATAAACATCTTCAAATGGTTCAAGGGACCTCTGCCATTGACTACATGACCTTGACAGGTTTTAGATGGTGTATTTTCTGATTCAAGCTATTTCCATGGTCTGGGTATAATAAATCTTGAAAAATTTGAGGTTTTTTTTACCCAAAAATTAGATTTTTGCCCAAAAAATAACCTTGAAAACTCGAATTTTGCCCAATGCTTTTAACTAATTTATCCCATCTCAATGTTCCTTTGCCTGCCATATTTGTAGATGTGGTGTCAGAAATTCTCATTTTGGAATTTCAAGTAAAAATTATTAATTAAAAAACAATAATCATGATCTATAGTAAACTTTTAGGGGCAAATTTACTAAAGGTCGAATATCGAGGGTTAATTAACCCTTGATGTTCGACTGTCGAAGTTAAATCCTTCGACTTCGAATATCGAAGTCGAAGTATTTAGCGCTATTCGTTCGATCCAGCGATTAAATCCTTCGAATCGTTCGAAAGATTTGAATCCATTGATCAAACGATTTTTGTTCGACCAAAAAAAGCTAGCAAAGCCTATGGGGACCTTCCCCATAGGCTAACATTGACTTCTGTAGCTTTTAGGTGGTGAAATAGGTGGTCAAAGTTTTTTCTTAAAGAGACAGTACTTTGACTATTGAATGGTCGAATAGTCGAACGATTTTTAGTTTGAATCGTTCGATCTGAAGTCGAAGACGTAGTCAAAGGTCGAAGTAGCCCATTCGAAGGTCGAAGTAGCCAAAAAAAACTATTCCTTCACTCGTGCTAAGTAAATGGGTGCACTAAAGGGTATTGCTTAGGGCTGCAAATGCAATTTTAAGGCTCGAACATAGAAATATTGCAAAATTGCACATTGCTGAGTTATATATATACAGTGAATATGTAATTTCTAAAAAATTCTAAATATTGGTAGCGCAATCTATTTAACAAGGCAAAGCAGATATGATTCATACAGTCCCACTTTTCACACTTACCCTCAGTTAACAGTATGCTTTTAAAAGGTGGGCACAGACAGGAGCATCAAAAACTTTATGATCTGAAATTCTGCTACAAACTACGTCATCTATGCACTAATTATTTGCCCACCCCAATCTGCATTTTACTATAACCTTCCTATTCAACTTTAATGTAATATCCTAGGACATAAGATTCATTGTTTGTTCTTATATTTGCCCGTAACTACTTAAATTTAACATGCCATTGTCACTCCTTGCCTATCAAGACACTGACACAATACATCAGCAGAAGAGACAAAAAAAATAGAAAGCAGGTAGAAGAAAGGTATCAATCGAAAAATAATTATTCCTTAATGATTATGAATAATCGTGACTCCAACAATGAGCCTTATAGTTCCTTAAATGAATAATGCCATTTAGTTATTTAAGATATTTTCATTCAGAAAAACAAGTGGACAGTATTACATTTATAAAGACAGGGAAACAGATCTATTTGAAGCCAATATATGTACATTTTAACTAAAGATTATATTTGTTGTTGCATGTCAAAGACATATAATGTAATGAACACATGAGTAACGGGAGTGAATTTGTTGTCTAAGATAACATGCTTCTGACAAAGAGTTTCCTACAAGCCCCTGAAAGCAGGGCTACGTTGATTATACCTTACTAAGAATTTTTTTTTTTTTGGTCTGCTAGCTATGTTTCCTTTGGCAAGTTCTATGCGGAGTTCATTTGAACTGTTAATGGCAAAAATATTTTCACTGGAACATATTTTATAAATAATTCTTCAAATGATAAAGCCCAGACTTTAGTGTGTTAGGCATTAATCTCTGTGCTGCATTTAAGACAGGCCACCATTTATATGTAAGACTAGATCTTCTTCGTTAATGTAATCCATCATCATGAATGTCATCAGTATATATATATATATATATATATATATATATATATATATATATATATATATATATTAAATATTATATTCATAGCATCACGTAGGAATTCAATTAAGCAATGATACTTAAGTTCCTATGTGAATGGTCAAGTGATCACATACTTTAATATGCTTGCTGTAATTCTATCGACTTGCTTCAATGGAAATATTGTGGAATGTATGCTTTTCAGTGCTGTGTGTAGAAAGAGCAAATCTGATTCAGTAATGGCAGGTCTGTTAGAAGGGGATGTGTACTTATGGAAGGCTCTCTAAACATGCCAAGGTGAAGCTTACATATTAAGAACATGGGCAGTACACAGATTTTTGACAGAAATGATCATATGTGCTTCACAATCCCATACCTCCCAACATTTTGGAAATAAAAAGGACAAAAAAGTTGGCGTGCGTAGCAACATTTTTTGACCACGCCCATTTTGTGGTCACACCCCCTAATTACTGTGTTCATTCTACAAAATTTGTCAGGTTAGGAAAGTTTGAACAAATTTCTGTGTTTTTTTCAGTTATTACAGTTTTGCTAATGAAGGTGAATTGCCCTTTAGGCTGTGAGTCTAACTTTTCTGCCTGTTCAGTGCAGAGAAAAACGGGACTTTCCAGTACAAACGAGGGACTGCAGGTTGAGCTGTCAAAAGAGGGACTGCCCCTCTAAAAACGGGACAGTTGGGAGGTATGCAAAATCCTAATGTTACATTTAAAATTCAATAGTACAGGTATGGGACCTGTTATCCAGAATGCTCAGGACCTGGGATGTTTAGGTTAGGGGATCTTTCTACAATTCAGATCTCCATACTTCTCTCTACTAAGAAATCATTTAACATTAAATAAACCCAAAAGACTGGTTTTGCCTCCAATAAGGATTAATTATATCTTAGTTAAGATCAATTACAATGTACTGTTTTATTATTACAGAGACAAAGAAAATTGTGATTAAAAATGTTGATTATTTGCTTAAAATTTAGTATATGGGAGATGTCTCCCTTAATTTGGAGCTTTCTAGAAAACAAGCTTTAGGATAACCTATATATGATATAGTGTATGCTTCCTGTAATTTTAAAATATGGGTTCTGGAAACTCTTGTAATTAATTACAATTAGTGAACATTCTTTTCTTCCTCACTAAATATACCACATGTTTTATGAATATGAACATTAGCTACTTATTTTGTAGAACTGTCAATGATCGTTCAATTTAATGTGTAGTTAAAACATCCGCTTTTATTGGTTACATTCGATAAAAGGAATAAACAGCCCGAGCTCTGATGCGATTCGTAACTACGTACTACCTCAGAGACCTGAGCAGGTAATCTTCTGTCCCACAACTTATACCCACATGGGAAACTCCCCCTTCTTCCACAAAGTTACGCCAACTCAATCAATGTGTTAATTGATAACACTTGAGTACATAGGTAAAAAGCATAGCTATACAAAAAGCAACATCTTATTAATCAAATGTTTCCCAAAATGTAACAATATATGTAACTGTTTTTATAAGTTGTTAAAAACGTCTCTATGTTTATTACAACAATGTTTCAATTCATTAGATTAGAAATCAGTTACTTCTTAATGTTTGAAACTCACTCTAAGGTAATGGGTATATTGTTTCGTTAGATTCATAGATAATTGATTAAAAAGACGGTAAATATATAGAATTATAAAAATATATAATTTTAATTAATTAAAAAGACGGTAAATATATAATGCATATTACTTATGCTACTTATTTAGATATATTGTTGATATTTTCATACACTCATTTCTTACATCATCATTAGTGTATGCAAATACAACTTTGCACAATTTTGAAGCTGAAGGCAAACTAAGGGGCTTTATTCTTTTTTAAGCAGTAATATATATCAGCTGCTTTTAGTAAAAAGTAATTACAATAAGTAAAATTAATGAGGTGTTATTCTTCTACTGAATATTTTATATCTTATTGATTACTATTTTATGATTTTGTTGGACACTAAACTAAAACTCTTCCAAAACAGCATTACTTGAGTAGAGTATTAGGATATGGAAATCACACTGCAACCAAAAGAAGAGCTTATATTTAAAGTGATACTGACACTAAAAAACTACTTTTTAAAATATGAATGTACATTAAGGGGCAGATTTATCAAAGGTTGAGGTGAATTTTCGAGCTATTTTTTATGTACAGGTATGGGACCTGTTATCCAGAATGCTCGGGACCTGGGGTTTTCCGGATAACGGATCTTTCCGTGATTTGGGTCTTCAAGCCATAAGTCTACTAGAAATTCATATAAACATTAAATAAACCCAATAGACTGGTTTTGCTTCCAATAAGGATTAATTATATCTTAGTTGGGATCAAGTACAAGCTACGGTTTTATTATTACAGAGAAAAACAAAATCATTTTTAAAAATTTGGATTATTTGGATAAAATGGAGTCTATGTGAGACAGCCATTCCGTAATTTGGAGCTTTCTAGATATCGGGTTTCCGGATAAGGGATCCTATACCTGTACTTCGACTAGGGAATAGTCCAAATTCGATTAGAATTTAAAAAAAATTTGAATATCAAAATTTATCATGTACTATCTTTAAAAATTCAACTTCAACCATTCACCATCTGAAACCTGGCGAATTGCTGTTTTAGCCTATGCGGGACCTCTTATGACTTATTTGGAGTCAATTGGTGGACTAGATTAGTTCTGATATATAGTTCTTTTTAATGTGATATTATTTTATGTTGTGCTGTGTGCATAAGTCTATTGTAACCACAAGCATATTCAGCTTTCCAAACTGTTTTAGAGTTTTGGCCCATTCTTCCAGGCATGTTTTTCGCTAAGTTTTTCCGGGTAGCCAGAAGAATTTTTAATTGGACTGTGATCAAGGTTTTCAGATAGTGACCCTTTTTCACCATTTTAAAATTGCTTTCACTGTGTGTGAGGGATGATTGTCTGGCTAATATTTGAACATTTGTCCAAGTTTTAGCACAATCTAATCTTCCTTTTTCCTTCCTTCTTTCAAGAATCCAAGTTTCTGCTTAAGTAAAGCAGTCTCTTCCCACAGGTGAGAGTTGGAGTACCACAATACTTTGTTACGAATGGTGGTGATCCTTAGCAGTAACCTAGTCACCTATAAGGCACCAGCTTTAAAGCTTGAGAATACCTATATATCTTCATTTTGTGAAAGTGCACTTGGGAAGTTAGTGCTAAATATTATATATGAAACCCCTTTTTCAAAAATGCATAGCATGTGCTTTTTTGAAAAAGACAGAAGTTGAGTGATTTAAAGCAGATGTTCTAGAGTACATATTTTAAAACAATAGCATCCTCATCTATATCTCCTGAAAATACCAAGTAAAAATAATGTCATTGATTATTTCTACCAGAGATTTCTGCATGTGGCCATGTAAAAAAAAAAACTTATTGTATTTGTTTGTACAAAGTCCTTGCAGATATGTTTTCAATACAATTACAAATGAATGCACTAAAATCCATCTTCCTAAATTTCATTTTAAAATTGGCTTTTTGGGGCATTAGATGCAGCAGTTATGATCAAATATGCCGTCCTCCTGTTCGTATATTTATGATCAAATATGTACATTCCGATTTCTGTAACTATGCTTCTGCATGCCAATGCATAATCACTAGTCATTTTAAGAATTATTTTGATTGTGTGGCAAAAAAAAAACAGTAATTCAAACTCGAGTTTCTGAAACTTGAATCTCAAGTCAATTGGAATCATATTTGCAGAATTAAAGCAATGCAATGTGTGGAGTCCATTTTAGTATTTTGCACTTGTGCTTGTGTTCATAAATGAGTCCTTAGGTTACCTAAGTTTACAACTGATTCTCTTTAGCTTTCAGTTTTAAAACCATTTATATACAGATACCTGTGCTCCTCCCATAAATGCAGCACTGAAGTTATTCAACAGCACTTTATTTATAAGGGGTGGTCTTGGGAGGCACCTGAGCATTCGCCATCCTACCCATCATGTAACATGAAGGGTACGTTAAGGGTGTAAATGCTAAGAAGCCATATCCTAAGAAGCATGAGGTGCAAAACAAAGCACAACCCCCAAAAGCTTGTGCTCAGTGAATGAGCACTAGGAAATGTGAATGGGAAACTTCAGCTATCAAATCATTTACAGAAATTGTTTTGTCACACACCAAACACTCTATGCAACCTTTGGCAGATGTATTTCACTACAAGTACTGAGGGACTTGGCGCAGCTGGGAAATTGACAATATGTCTAGCCCCATGTCAGATTTCAAAATTGAATATAAAAAAATCTCTTTTGAGAAATGGATTTCAGCGTAGAATTCTGCTGGAGCAGCTCTATTAACTGATTCATTTTGAAAATATTTTTTTTTTGCCATGACAGTATCCCTTTAATATAACCATACCATGGGAATGTTCTTTGCATAGACCTTATCATTTAATTAATTTAAGGGACAATAAAAAGATGTAAACGCTTCAACAAAACAGGTAAAGTTACAAAGTTTACAGTCTGCCTACTCATATATCTACATGCGCGTAATTTGTAAAGTGTAGGACACTTTTAAAAGTGCATATGCCAAATACTTTATTTTATTGAAAGCCATCTAAAGTTCAGCCATGGATAAAATCATGTACTGCAGTTTCTGATTTTACCAAACCTCTTAAGCTATGAACTCTAAAGTAAAAAGCCAAGTATAACAATGCAAAAATACAAGAAGAAACATATCAAATTAATTCAAGGCAAATGTTCTCTAGCCAAAAGGAATCATATTAACGCCTGCCTGTTCTGGCAGCTTGTTATATAATTTTGCATGTATAAATGATTCCTACATACATTTTATATTAATATATGATTCACTATTTTCTTCTTTTTTGGACAAATATTGAAATTAAAAGTGGATCTGTTTTTCCTATAATTTTTAATAATTTTACTGTTTTCTTTAGTCTTCTTCTGGTCTTATTGTAATTTTACAAATTATACATAATTATATATAAACTATATTGCTTTGACTCTAAAAGTGGGCAGCTCCTGCTGCTTCAATTTTTACCAACACACAACTTCCACATACCAATAAGTGTTGCGCTTTATACAGAGTAGAGTAGTGGCCAGTTTTGGTACCAAGGGTAGGGTTGGATTTTTAACTTTACTAGGTTTGTACTGCTTGCATGAGATGCCTGCAAACTCCTATTTTGCAACAAATAAATAAAAGAATACTAGAGAACTATAAGCAGTATCATGGACTCTCGGAGTAGGTAGTAGGTACTACAGAGCAAATGGTACAAGGAAAAAAAATATGAGGGTTTATGTGGCAAAAATACGAAAATTTTGATTTGGACCAGAAACCCATAGCAATCGGTTACTGCATAATGCAATAACTTTGTGAATGTATATCAGGAAATCACTCTATATGGTATACCTATGTGACATTACAGATAGTGATGGGCGAATTTATTCGCCAGGCGCGAATTCGCGGCGAATTTGCGCGATTCGCGCCGAGCGAATAAATTCGCGAAACGCCCGCGAAAAAACGGTCAAAAAACGGGCGCCGGCGTCGGAAAAACGGGCGCCGGCGTCAAAAACGGACGCCGGCGTCTCGTTTTTTACGCCGGCGTCCGTTTTTGACGCCGGCGCCCGTTTTTGACCGTTTTTTCGCGGGCGTTTCGCGAATTTATTCGCTCGGCGCGAATCGCGCAAATTCGTCGCGAATTTTTCGCCGTTTCGCGAAAAATCGCGCATTTTTCGGCGAAGCGAAACGGCGCAAATTCGCCCATCACTAATTACAGAGCTATAGGAATCACAGTTTAAAGATCAGTGCTAAAGAGCTTTCCTTAGAGACGCAAAATGAATATACAGGAATGAGATATATTTTACAAAGACACAACCACTAGCAGTGAATACACAAATAAGATGTCATTTATCTATTTCTGCTGTCTTGGGTAAATAGCCTCTTGCAATTTGCATCATTTCAAGAACTCTTTTTCTAGTTCTATGTTCTATTTGGAATTTTCTTCTATAAAAATTTATAAAAAAAAACAAACTGTTGTCTTACCTCTCAAAACCAATTTGTCGTATTGCTTTCTCCCAAGTTGAACCTGAATGGGGGAAAAAAATAAACAATGTTTGTGTTTTTCTTTTTACTAATTCATGAACAGGAACACTTGAAATATTTTGCAGTGCTACAATAAACAACACCAAAAAACAACACCATTACTGAGACTCGTATATTTATACATGCTACATATAACAATAACGACCCTCCTATAATATAATTCAAATATATGATTTTTTTTTTTATATATATGTTAGCATTCATTTAACCTTTTAAGGGCTTTAAAGTCAAATTAAAAAAAAAAAGTCTCCAGCTTAGGACACAGCAGTGAAAAGAACTGGGGCAGAATTGACAACTTTAATATACATGGTAAGAGAAAAACTGAAATGACTGCAAAAGTGTAAATAAAAAGGAAGAAATAGAAGAAAGGGGATAAAACAATACACAGAAGGACAGAAGAATGAAGAAGAAGACTGAAGAATTAAGAAAATAGAAGTGAAATAAAGAGACAACTATTTAATTTAGGAAATTACAAGAGAAATACATTAAAAAGAATGAAGAAAAAATGGATAACGCAATGGGAGAAGAAAGGAGAAAAATGATTAATGGAGGATGGAGTAATCTAGTACAGTAGGAACACGTGAGAATGAAGACTGAAAAGGGTAGGGGATAATACAGTAATTTGTGATAATATAGTGATTTCATAAAGAAAAGAAGGAAAATACAGAACATCACGCAAAGAAGGAATGAAATAAGAAAACTTTGAGAAGAAAGAAAAGTAGAGGTTAGAGATAATGATGTGAGGAATAAATAGTAATACAAATACAGGTATGGGACCTGTCATCCAGAATGCTCGGGACTTGGGGTTTTTCGGATAATAGATCTTTCTGTAATTTGGATCTTCATACCTGAGTCTACTAGAAAAGCATGTAAACATTAAGAGGCAGATTAATCAAGGGTCAAATTGAAAATTTTTTTTAGATGGTCAAAACTGTCAAACCTGACTAGAGAGTTATTCAAATTTGATTTGAGTTTTTTCAAAGAATATTAACTAGATTTTCAAGATTTAACATACACTGGCCCTTTAAGAACTCAAATTTGACTATTCGCCACCTAACACCTGCCGAATTGCTGTTTAACTCAATGGGAGACATCCAGGGTCAGTTTGGAGTTGTTTGCAGCCTTCCAGAGATTCAAGTGTTTTTCGGAGAAAAAACACGATTTGGGTTTTTTAAATTCGCATCGAATTCAATTTGAATTCCATTCGAGTTTTCGGCTCCATTTAATCCATCAAATCTTATATTTTTAATATATTTCGATTGGTCGATTTTAGAATAAATTGGAGTTTAGGGGAGTTTTTAAAAACTCACATGAATTCGAAATTCAACCTTTGATAAATGTGCCTCTAAATAAACTCAATAGACTGGTTTTGCCTCCAATAAGGATTAATTATATCTTAGTAGAAATTAAGTACAATGTACTGTTTTATTATTACAGAGACAAAGGAAATCATTTTTCAAACATTTGGATTATATGGATAAAATGGAGTCTATGGGAGATGGCCTTCCCGTAGTTTGGAGTTTTCTGGGTAACGGGTTTCCGGATAACAGATCCCACACTTGTATAAGGAAGAAATGTGAGAATAAAAGAAGCAAGCAAAGTAATTAACAATAATATATGTTAACACTGCTTGTGAAGAAACAGAGAAGCAGAGGAGGATCAAAGAAAGCAAATGAAGAAGAAAAATCAGAGTGTCTATATTCTGTCAGTAGTCAGAAATTATTCAGTGAATATCACCAAGCACCATATAGATTTGTCTGTGTTAGAAATGGATAGGTGTGTACAACAGGTGTGTAAAATACTCCAGAAGTAGCTAACTGACTGACTGTAGGTCTTGCAGACAAGGTACTTGTTATTTCCTTTTTTTCTTTAAAGGTAAATAAAATATATTTGTAGAATATTTCCCTGCTGACAGACTATTTTAACAGGTGGCCTTAACCAGCATCAGCAAAATCTTGCCATTTTAGCTTTGTGTCTCCTCACTGGGAAGTAACTTAGCTGTATACCGAGTTAAAAGAAAATGAAATAAGATTTATAATAATCATAAATACTCATAAAATGTGAGTTTAATCCAAATAAATGATCACTTGTGTGAAAGCTGTTCAAATGCTTCCCTTTTTGTTTGATGTTAGGATGATTTGGGACCGTTATAATATACTGTCAATGTCCGTTAGTGATAGGAATTAACATGTCCAAATGTGAATATCAACACAGTTTTCTACATCAGAACATCCTGCATCAGAAAAGGCCACACTGGGTGACATGTTCTTGACAAGCATTTAGCAGTATTACATACAAATAGACATCTCTCTTTGCACAACATTGAATAGGCTCTAATATAAAATATAAATAGCTTAACATGTTCTGTTATTATTTCCATGGCCATAATACTTTCAGCAAACATAGACTGATGTTTTGTACCTATTTATGATCTGAAAATCATGTGTACACTGCAGCTTTAAAGTGGACCTGTGACTCAGACATAAAAAGCTGTATAATAAAGGTACTTTTCAAATTAAACTTGAAATCCAAATTTTTTTTTATTAAAGGGTTCATAGCTGTTTTAACCTCATTTAAAAATATCAGCTGTCAATCAAATATTGCCTGCCCCTTCTCTATGCCTAAGCGGGGCAAGCAATTCGTTTCACTTTCCAGTCAGCACCTACATGTCACTGCTCTCCCACATCCCGCCATTTCTCTTAACCATTTAAATGTGTAGCCAGTGCATGGGGATGGACATCAGGTCCCCTATTCTGGTGCACAAACAACTGGGATGAGCATCACAGTACTCCCCACACTACATGATTTATAAATTATAGTTAAAAGGGTTGCTCCCCTTTAAATTAACTTTTAGCATGATGTAGACATTGATACTCTAAGACAATTTGCAATTGGTATTCATTTTTTTTGCGGGTTTTCCAGCTTTTAGAATTTCAACAACTGTCTGACCCTGATAGGATCCAGTTTAGCCTAAAACCAATAAGCTTTTTGAACAAGAAACTGGAATATGAATATCAGAGAGAATGAAAAGAAGGTTAAGTAATAAAAAGTAACAATGCTTTTTTGAAAAGCTGGAAAAAGCAGAAGACAATTTAAAAAGTATACAAAATAAATCATGAAGACCAACTGCAAATTTTCTAGGAATAGGATATTCTATAACATTCTAACTTAAAGGGATCCTGTCATCGGAAAACATGTTTTTTTCAAAACACATCAGTTAATAGTGCTACTCCAGCAGACTTCTGCACTGAAATCCATTTCTCAAAAGAGCAAACATATATTTTATATTCAATTTTGAAATCTGACATGGTGCTAGACATTTTGTCAATTTCCCAGCTGCCCCCAGTCATGTGACTTGCCTGCACTTTAGGAGGGAAATGCTTTCTGGCAGGCTGCTGTTTTTCCTTCTCAATGTAACTGAATGTGTCTCAGTGGGACATGGGTTTTTACTATTAAGTGCTGTTCATAGATCTACCAGGCAGCTGTTATCTTGTGTTAGGGAGCTGCTATCTGGTTACCTTCACATTGTTCTTTTGTTTGGCTGCTGGGGGGGAAAAGGGAGGGGGTGATATCACTCCAACTTGCAGTACAGCAGTAAAGAGTGATTGAAGTTTATCAGAGCACAAGTCACATGACCTGGGGCAGCTGGGAAATTGACAAAATGTCTAGCCCCATGTCAGATTTCAAAATTGAATATAAAAAAATCTGTTAGCTCTTTTGAGAAATGGATTTCAGTGCAGAATTCTGCTGGAGCAGCACTATTAACTGATTCATTTTGGAATTTTTTTTTTCCCATGACATTATCCCTTTAAAGGTGAACCACCTCTTTAAATAAAAGCAAGAGTGATTTCTGCTCTGATTAGTTAGGGATAGAATGAACATGGGGCAATGTAATAATGTATACTAAGACCATGTGTCATAACCCATAGAAACCAATGAGCAGGTAGCATTATTGGTCACCTGTTTAAAAGTAAACATCTTATTGGCTTCTATGGATTACTGCACCAGGGCAAACTTAGAGCCTTTTATTGCATATGGACCGTTTTATAATATTTAATTAGGGTCTCTAATACATATTTGTTATTATGATAGACAGGTTTTTTTAATATTAGTTTGTGCACACAGAAAGGTTAGTGTGGCTGCCAAAGAAAAAATATAATGACAGCCAAAGCAATATATAACAATCATATTTTAGCTTTTATATTTAGCAAATTCTGATTTACAGTTGGGTAAACAATCACTTCAGCTCAATAATTGAATTGAAATTCCTCAATACATTTTGTATATCTTTGCTACACATTAATACTCCTCACAGTATTACAGTACATTAAGTCTGTATGTCTTGATTGCTTGTGCACTATACTGGCTGTTGCGTTAACGTGTGTTCATTTTTTCAAGGTAATATGAAATCTCAGGTTAAGCTGTGAATGCCAGTTAGCAACTAAAACATATTTATAAATCCAGTACTTATAGAAACTATGATCTGCCCCTGTTCAATGTTAAAAATGAAAATAATCTTATTTGTTGTATGTATGATTGATGTATGTTTAAAAATAAGAAATAAAACTTACCTTTAAAAAAAAGAAATGAAAATAATCTAATCAATGGAAGTGCATGTAATGTATTGTCAGTATTCTGCACATAGTGGCTGATATCAGGAGAATGGGTTGTTTATTAATATACAAACATAAAACATGTTTGCAGATACAAACAGTAATCCAGAGAAGATGGCCATAGTTCTAAGAGACTACAGAGAGGGGCCCTGCACACGAGATTACAATCTAAAATGATGAGGAAGTGCAAGTGTACCAATGTGAAACATTTCTATTTGTATGTGCAAACCCTTATGTCTTGTGTTTGTATTTTAACTGTAAAGTGACAGTGGAGATGATGACGTCACACTTTTTAAACGTGTACCACAAAAGGGTGCAAAGTGTGTGTACTTATATCAAAGAACCATAGTCTCATATTATCAGAAAGGTATGTCACCATTCTCTTTTCTTGCATCCCCATAACAAAAGGAGTCATTTAACTTATGAAATGAAGTGTGCAAAGTGCCACAAGCTGCCATTTTTTGCACTGTGCACAGTGCGTTTTGCTCGTTGCAAACTGCCTCAAGTCTCTGCACTCTCTTTTGGCGAGCTAAAACAAATGCTTCACCCATGAAAACATCGCTGACTGTATGAGTCAGTGCGAGTCCAGAATACCCTGGGACAGAAGTGCTGGTTAAGTGAACAGGGATAGGTAAATTAATCCTATAATGGTATAGTTGCTTGGAGAAAAGCAATGGAACAATGTTTAATGTGATTGATAATCTCCAATGATAACTGCGTGCCTCTTTTAGAGTTGCAATGGTTTATTTTGGGGAAGTGTTTTAAAGCATGTGGTTTAACGGTGTATGCTAAACAACATGTGTATGTTAGGAATGCTTTGAAAGTTTTCAGGGGATTTAAGGGATTACAGCTTTTTTGCACAACAGTGCAAATGAGAAAGTAGCTACCACGCTATAGCTCAAATTGGAAATGATCCAGGCACTGATCCAGCTTGCTGGAGACACAACTCTGTGGGTATTTTTGTTCATAATTAGGGTTGTAACCCCTTTCCTTCAATTCCTTTTATGAGCTCACATACTGTATCTGTACTGAAGAAAGCTGAATAAGTAGTAGGACTTGATCTATGTGTGTTCATTTAAATTGCTACTATTTGGAGCAGACGTCCTGACCTCATATTCCATGGAGTAGAGCTTTCCAAGCTGTAGTGCTAATTGTTTGATATGATTTATTTTGGATTCAATTACAGCAAAGAATGCAAATATTGTAATCCCCAGGAGTAGCATTATATTACAAATGCAATCTAATAAATGTTTGGCCTTTTCTCAAGCACTATTAAGTGCTCTGTGGGAATAGTTGGATACATATTGTATCTTACATACAGTATATTCAATTTAGCAATTCAGTAGTCTGCAGAGGTAAGAGTGACACACTATGGACAATACATTTTCAGATTATAGGGGTCATTTATGGTTGCAAGCGAAGTGGGCGAAGTGCAATTTTGTGTGCAACATTTGCAAGTGTTGTGATGGAAGGGCAGCAAGTGAGCGTGTCAAAGATAGAAAGGCTAGATGGAAAGTAATAATGGGGCTCTACTACCGCACTGGCGCGGTGTCAAACAGATGTAATAGTGCTTGCATTTTGACACTAATGAGATGCATGTAAGGATCGTGTCATTTCCAGAGTGCACGTTCAGAACACAGTTTACATAAGAGTAGCTGGATGCTCCAGGGTTCCTCAGTATTAAAAGGAGCAGTTGCTCAACATTTATCAGAAGACTCAGGAAGGGCACAATCTGCAAATCTGCAGAATCACAGAAAATTTGCCTGAAACCCTGCAAAAGTCATATTTTTCAGGCTAAACCCACCGCAGACCACGAAAACTTCAAATTGAGATAGGTGTCTCTCCCATTGACTTATACAGGACCTCGACAGGTCTGAGATGGCAGATTTTCAGATTTGGGCTTTTTGAAGCATCGAGGAATAATAAATTTTGCTGTTTCACATTTCGACCTGTAATAAATAACCCCCTTGTTGATAAATGTCAGCCTAATTAATTGATAAATAATTAGGGATTTTTGTGGATAACAAAGTATATAACTCTAGGCAGTGTTATTCAATGGCTGCTAAGTCAAATATTGTCTTGCATTAAAAGAGCATTAACTTAAAGGATGGAAGGGTAAATATATAGATCTCAGGTAAGGCCTTACCTTGTGTATGCAGTGCAATTTGGCCCCCCAGAACTTAAGAAGATATTAATGAGCTGGAAAGATTGCAGAGACATGCACCTACACATGTAATTGAATGAAAAAATTAAACTACGAAAAAAGATCATTACCAGATTTGTGGGAAAACCACAAAGGCCTACGGCAGAAATGTTAGGGGACTGCACTGGGGACTGGGTTTAAATCTCCCGCACACACAGTCGAAGGGGTGAGAGCAGGCACGGATTTGTGGAAAGGCCACCAAGGCCCAGGCCTAGAGCAGAAGGATTCTAGGGGGCGGCATGCTGCCCAATCACATCCACATTGGTTCAGAAATACTGGAGATGCGCAGGAGAGATGATACGTTTTTAAAACTTCCCATGCACCAATCCCCATTGCTCCAAAAAGGTGCGCAAATAAAGGGGATGTGGCGACGAACGACAGCAGGCCTATGGGCACCCGCTATGTAAATCCGGCCCTGGGTGAGATTTCTTTCTGGCCAAGGATACAAGGATCTTAACTACTATAGAACCCCCATTTTACCCTTTTCAGGGGACCAGAAAAAATGGTGCAAAATCCATGTGTGCATAAATGTATTATGCATAATATATAGGTGGGACTACAAAGAATTATGTAAAATGAAAACCATTTAATTTATTCACTTTGTAATTTCACAGTTAATAATGTAGCATGTCTGGGAGCTAATGGCAGCCACCTACATGAAATACTGAGTCATTCTGCTTAAGCATAAATTTATATATATGAATAGGGTGAAGAAAGTGTAACAGTGTATATAAATGTTTAGACGTTTGAAGCAGAGATGGGCATAAAAGTCACTAGTTGACAGAAAACAGATCAAGGCACTTAAGATTTGTTGTTCCTTTCTGTTTAATCCTTGTCTTGCAAGGGAAACATTTTAACAATTGCAATTAAATATTCATTAATGCAATACATCAATTTCAAATTAAGCATAATATATTATTCAGATATAACCAGTCTGTAACCAGTCCATGCCGCAGATTCACGACAGACTCACGACAGACTCACGACAGACTCACGACAGACTCACGACAGACTCACGACAGACTCACAAAGTATTGCAGACATTAAGGGGCAAATGCATCAAGGGTCGAATATCGAGGGTTAATTAACCCTCTATATTCGACTGGGAATTAAAATCCTTCGACTTCGAATATCGAAGTTAAAGGATTTTGCTCAAATAGTTTGATCGAACGATCGAAGGAATAATCGTTTGATCGAACGATTAAATCCTTCGAATCGAACGATTTTAATCCAACGATCGAAGGATTATCCTTCGACCAAAAAAGTTAGCCAAGCCTATGGGGACCTTCCCCATAGGCTAACATTGACTTCGGTAGCTTTTAGGTGGCGAACTAGGGGGTCGAAGTTTTTTCTTAAAGAGACAGTACTTCGACTATTGAATGGTCGAATAATCGAACGATTTTTAGTTCGAATCATTCGATTCGAAGTCGTAGTCGAAGGTCGAAGTAGTCCATTCGATGGTCGAAGTAGCCAAAAAAACACTTCGAAATTCAAAGTTTTTTTTCTTCTATTCCTTCACTCAAACTTAATGAATGGGCCCCTTTATGTATATTTATAGAGAAGAAATATAGAAAAACACTACACATATAATCATTTGCAACTCTCTTTTTTTTTTTTTAAACCTGCTGCTTACTCTTAGTTTTCCAGAGCCCATTTAGTATACATTGTACTTTCCCCACTGGGTATTATGTAGGGCAGTAGCTCAACTTTGGGGGCCTGAGCTCCCCAAAAAATGTTTTACCCAGCCCTCACTCCACAGCCAAAATGTACAGGTCAAGTGCAACTAGGGTTGCCACCTTTTAGCCCTGTGTAGACCGGGCAGGGGGCGGGGCTGTGACATGGAAGGGTGGCAGGCTGTGACACATAGGGGGCGGGCCGGATGCAGAGGAGGCAGACCGTGACATCAGGGGTGGGGCTATGACGCAGCCAGTGTCGGACTGGCCCGGCGGGACACCGGGAAAATACCCGGTGGGCCCCGACCCTCATGGGCCCCCGCCGGGCCAGAACCCCTCTCTAAATATTTATATTTAAAAAAAATAAATACAAATTATCGGCGCTGAGCAGCGCCGCCTGCGCATGCGCGCCAAGCGGCGCTGTTGCGCATGCGCACCGAGCGGCTTCCTTGCTGAGCCGGCGCGTCACAGTGGGGGGACGGGTGGCCGGAGGGGGGCCCTCGGCAACAGTCCCGGTAGGCCCCGGTCCCCCCAGTCCGACCCTGGACGCAGCGATCGGCCGATCAGCAGCCCTTCAAATTACCAGGCTGTCCGGGTCAAAACCGGACAGGTGGCAACCCTAAGTGCAACGTGCAGAAATTTGCAATTGACCCACAATTCCATGTGCCTCCCAAAAAAAAGCAAATTGGATGCTAATGTGTTATTAATTCCCACAAGATGAATATATCTGTTGCAACTTGTCAAAACACCTGATTCGCAGGTGCCCACTATTAAGCTAGGAAAAAAGTGCCATTGTGAGTAAAACTTGGCTATTTGCATCTGATTCATGAACTTTGTTGCTAAATGAGCCTGTATATATTTTAATTCTATCCCCAAGGAACGACAATTCAGGACAGGCCCAAACAATATTTCAGCACTGACAGACTCCCATTGTCCTATTCTGCTCCTGGAAAGCATATTATAGTGTATCAGTTTCTCAGGGCTTTTTCTTAGTCCACTACTATTTGCCATATACTGTATTAAGCAGGGTTGAATTTTCAACTGGATTGTTAGGGATTTTTGTTTTACTTCCTCTGGGCTAAGCTGTAAAGGATTTTGGAAGGGTTGAACTTACTGTATTTATGTCTTAAAGCTACCTTATGAAACCATTTCTAGAAAATGCTTCATTCAAAATTAATTTCAGTTACAAGATAAAATGGATAGCAGTATTAATAGCATTTCTCACCTGTTTTGCCTTGGGCAAACGTGCAATAAAACAGTGCCTCATGCTACAATTTGTGTAATTTGATTTGCTAGACAAAATAAATGATGTCTGAAAAGGACTTAGACTAGGGAGTTGACTTATTACATTTTTTTCAGATTGGGGGTTTTTGATGCCAAACATCTGAAAAAGTTGCAGGGAAAATGTTTGTTTTTATTTGGGGATATATTACGCAACAAAACTGCAGCAATTCCGATACAAAAATGCTCTAGCTAAAGCCTGACGACAACATGTAGAAGTCAATGGCAGATGTCCCTTACAACAACTGGTTTTTGGATATTTTTGATGCTGGTTTTTGTGAGACAATACGAAAAAGTTGCTGTTTTTGCGACTTTTCCAGTTGTGTTTTTTTCAGTTCAGATTTTTTAATACAAGTCATGGCATTCGTGGTTTTAGAGAAAGTGAGTTTAAAAGTAGTTTCAAAAGCCTTTAAAACCACTAAAATTCGGCCTGCAAAAAATAGGCGTTCACGATAATGCAAAAAGTGTATCCTTTTGCATTAAAGGGCACCTGTCATCCAAAAAAAAAATTCCAAAGTCTATTTTATCAAGTTAGTCAAGCAAAATAAACTTTAATTACAATATATCAATTATTTAAATCTGGCTTACTTAGGTCTGAAAATTCATAATTATAGCAAGCAGGCAGGAGCCATTTTGTGGACACTGTTATTATGACAAGCCTTGCATCATCTCACAATCTTGTTTGTGCACCAGAATGAGGGACCTGATGTCCATTCCCATGCACTGGTTACCAGGGTCGGACTGGGGGGCCACTATCCCAGGGCCCCCCTGTGCTGCGGCGAATATGTGCGCATGCGCGGGGCGACGCCAGTGTGCACATGCGTCAGCGTGCCGCGTCTGTGCGCAAGCGCCGGTGCACCGCGTGCGCACGCACAAGCGAATGTGCACAATGATTTTTCACATTAAGCAGTTAATGTGGGTGCGGACAGTGGCGGAACTACCGGGAGAGCAGGGGGTGCGAGCGGGCCAGGGCGGGCGGCCGTACGAAGGGGGGTGGGGCTGTCTGCACGTCACGCACCAGGGCCCGCCCCCTCTAGGATCGCTACTGGGTGTGGATCTGGGTCGGCAGTCCGACCCTGCTGGTTACACAATTAAATGATAAAGAGAGAGGGGTAATGTGAGGAGTGCAGTGACATCTAGGAAGTTCTGAATGGAAAGTGAAAGTAATTGCCTGCTCCGCCTCTATGCCTAAAGCTATATTTGATTGATGGCTGAGATTTTTAAATCAGTTTACAACAGCTATGAATGGTTTAATGAAAAAAGGAATTTGGATTTCATGTTTATTTTGAAAATAACTTTTTAAGCTTTTTATGTCTGGGTAACAGGTTCACTTTAAGAAGCATGCTACACTTTAAGTGGTTCTTGTTCTTACATCTAATCAAGGAAATTTATAAAACAAATGAACGACTAATAAAAAAAAAACAGAATATCCCCATATAATCTATTGTGGTTTTGCGCCCCTTATTTATCTGGACACAGTTCAAGTTTCACAGTAAAATTCAGTAACCAAGGTTCACCACTTTTAGCACTTTATATGGGTTCTGGTTAAGTGGATCTTGTCTCGTTTGTTAAATGTTTATACATCTAGAATTGTTCATCCACTCAAAAAACTGCTCAAAGATAGGCTTTTATAAATGAAAGCAAACCTCAAGTTAACATCAGAAGTTCAGATGCAAAAGCTCAGCCAGTTTAGTATCTAGACAGTGCAAATTACTGCTATTTAAAGTCTCTGTTCTGACAGGCATAATTATACATTGCCAGATGAGGGGTGCTTTTATGCGGGAATTTAAAGGTGTGCTATAGGAAGCAAAGCAAGTTGGGCATATTTGTAATATTTGCACAAAATAACCTAAGAACTTAATTTGTCAGCACAGAAGATAGATGATTGATTCACCTTGGTTGTTCATACTAATTTCCAGGAAAACTGCACTTCACAAAATTGACTTGGAAATGCAAAATAAGAAATGAAAATTCTTTTAGTTCCTGCCAGATGTCTAAATCAATATTAAAACAGGATATGAGATGTTAGAAAAGGACACAGTCAAAAACTAACTCTTGCAAAACAATGCAGCACATCTGTCATCCGTATGTTTACACAAAAGGAGGAACAATGAACAACACATGGCCAGATATGAGACCAAATATAACCAATTGGGTCGACAAACGATGCTCCGTAGAAACGCTATGGTTTACTTATTCTTCAGTCCAGACAGTGCCATAGTTCCACAAACAGTGCTTACCCTTTTAAACAAAAATGCTAAACTGAAGACTGAAAGAGAATCTAAGACATGGACTTAGTTATAAAAGTTTGTCACTGATTGGACATTTAGCAAAATGAAGCAATCACCTACAAAGGAGCAAAATGAAAGATGGAAGAACTGTACAGTTAAGGTGGTTGAATACATCCATTTTCATTTGTATCCATAATACAGCATAAGTTGGGATAGAGAGTCAGTAAAAAGTAACATTTTCCTGGGAAATAGACAGCCACGTGCAAACAAAACAACCAAAGTTCTTTATCAGACACAGTGACAATAGGGTAAATTTGTGTCCTAGGAAAATTTTTGTGTGTATGTGATTGGTTTGTTGACTTCTTAAACAACCTTGGGCACAGTTGTTGATCATTACACAGGGTAGCCAACACGGCAGCACTGGGCTCCAAAGTGCATTTAGATATTATTCTTACAAATTCTACTTGAGTAGTGAAAATTACATTTGCCAATGCTGTATGAACATTCAGAGGACTGTGCTGTCACACTCACTGGCAACAGTTGTACCACTATGTTCTCAATTGTGCTTTGGGACCTATACCACTCAACAGGGCAATGGATTTATGCAAACAGGTGCTGACTGACAGAAAATCACAGGTAAAGCTAGCCATATATTATAATATAAGATCCACTCATTTGGTGATCCCATCTTGAGGTAGACAATATTGGACTGATCTGGTTGGTTGGCCCTTGGATCATAATTGGCGTTATGCTGACTTTGAGATCTAGACCGCATCAATGGCAGATGCAATCCTCAATCTGACAGGAAAACCAAACATGCGCGATTTTTGGGTATATTTTGAGTAGACCCATCTTACATGGGCAGATATGCAGCAGAATCAGTCTAAAAGGGCCAAATTGACCATGTAAAGCTCCCTGGGTATTGCCTCACTAGTTATATAACGAAAAATCCCAGAGCATAATGGCATGTAGATTTCAAACAAAAAAGGATAAGACCATTTTCAATAAGCTTGTAGAGCTATATAGAATGGGTGTTTGATTTCTGGTTCTAGAGTTTGGATAGGGTCTTCTTCTAACACTCCAGATGGAAGTCATGGTGTGCATGGAACCACGTGACCCCATAGGAATGCACTACCATGGAAGGAAGCAATTAGTTCAACTGAATGTGATGCAAAAAAAAGCAATAGACCAAATGGTTTTAAATGCCTACACGTGGACAGCCATATGAAAACATTCTGCTGTCTGGTTTATGGAAGCATCACAGAAAGGATAAACAATGCATTTTAGGAAAGCCTGATACTTGTCCAGGACACTGTTAACTTTTTAATGCAATTTAAAGCAAACATTTTGCTTTCTTTGTTTTAGAATAATAATGAGTAGTATAGCAGAATTTTTATTAGTGTTACTGGAATTAAAATGCAGTCGTTGCTGAATGGAAATACAAAGACAAATTAAGCGTATAACATATATAATGCCTTTTATTATCCTCAGAAATAATATTTAGCCTGTCTAGAACATGCACATTAACTGTATTCAGAGCCACTGCTCCGTCAGAGGTAAACAATAAACCACTTTTAAAGATGTTTTTTATTTTAAAGGTCCATTGTGACATTTGTATTGGTAGCGTAGCAAATGACACGCTGTAGCTGTGCAACTATAGTATGTTATATATGTGACAGAGAACACACAAACATGATGTTTAAAATAATTGTAAAAATTTCAGCTAGTGTACTGTAAAGCTAAAGAAAATGTTACCCCAATGGATAATGCAGTAACAATAGGGCATAACACAAACCAAATGGTGGCCACTATAATATCTATAACAGTTAGGGGATTATTTACTAAACCCAGGAATTTTTGCAGAAAACTCAGGTTTTTCGTGGAAAAAAAAGCCTCACATTTTTCGAGATTTACAGTATTATACCCTAATGCTGCAAAAAGCCGGAATGCAAAAATCTCAGACTGGGTTTTTGGGCAAATACTAAAAAAAAAAAAGGTCAGTGATTCGGGAAAAAATTTGTATGCTCAATTTTATTTATTTTTTTCATAATCTGATTAAATCAGTTTTTTAAAGTTAATAAATAAGATAAAATCGGGCATGGGAGTTTGGTAGTGTTTTTTTTAATAAAATATGAGATAACTTCAGATTTTAGTAATTAACCCCCATAATATTTAATTTGCATACACAACCCACTACACACACAGCCAGTCTAAAGATAGAGTCTTTATCATGAGTAAGATTCAATATTAAATGCATTTTGCTTCTTAAAGGGGCAGTTCACCTTTAAATTCACCTTTAGTATGTTATAGAATGGCTAATTCTAAGCAACGTTTCAATTTGCCTTCTTTATTGATTTTTTATAGTTTGCCTTTTTCTTCTGACTCTTTCCAGTTTTAAAACCGGGATCACTGACCCCGTCTAAAAATAACTGCTCTGTAAGGCTACAAATGTATTGTTATTGATAACATCTTTCTATTCAGGCCCTCTCTTATTCATGTTTCCGTCTCTCATTTAAATCAATCCATGGTTGCTAGGGTAATTTGCATGAAATTGCAAACTGGAGTGCTGCTAAATAAAAAGCTAAATAACTCAAAAACCACAAATAATGAAAACCAATTGGAAATTGTCTCACAGTATCACTCTCTACATCATACAAAAAGATAATTCAAAGGTGAACAACCCCTTTAAGAAGTTGGAACTCACTTGGTCACAATTTGTATCTCAAACATGAGACACAAGAGTAACAATTTGGAATTTTAATGTTTTAAAATCCGTTTAATGGTTTTTGTTTTTGACACATCTGTATTGTGAATAATACACTGCACTTGTCTGCTACTGTTTTGTGGGGAATTCAGTACTGTATTGTAATCTCTGCAGACACAAAAAAATCATATTATTCATGTATAAAAAAACATAAAGCAAAGTGAATACATCTGTAAATACAGTATACATTCCCACAAAAAAGAAATATAGTAGCTTTTCTTTAAAACATAATTATGGGACACCCAACTAAAATATTTATTGATATAATTCTGTGTCAGACATGGTCATTCATATTAAAAAAATCTGAAATGTCATGCTATTATTTTTAGTAGTATTAAATATATGAAATATTTAAAGTTTTTAAAACCTGCTCTAATAATTAGTGTTATCGTCCCATTAGTGGATTTTATTGTGTCCATTTCAGAAAATATTTTATAAGCCATACAATATTTTGTTGCATACTCACAGTTAAAATGTGGTTCAATGTGTTTTCTGGCCTCTAGGCTGTATACGGTAATATGAAAGATGATGTGCAGCAGCAGAAATGACAGACTTGAGAAAAATAGGGATATTAATAACCGTCCTGTATGACCTGCAGGAAGAAAGAAAAAACCCAAAGGTAAGCATTTATATTTTAAATTGATACTTTTATAAGGAGATTGACACAATCCATGAAAAGAATTAACAGTTACATTCTACTAACAGATTTCCCAATATTCGTATGGTATTTTGTTAGTGGCACCCTATACAGTAGTGATGTGTAGGCTGGCCTGATAACAGCGGGTCAGTTGGGTTTGGGCCGACCTCACACCCCCCTTTGCTCTCCTCTCCCACCACCTTCAACTGCTGGAAGTCGGGCGCGGGAGGAGGGAGGGCGGGTGCCGATTGGAAAAAACCCGACGCGCACATCACTACTATACAGGTATGGGAATTGGTATGCGGAAACCCGTTAAAAAGAAAGCACCAAATTATAGGATACCCGTCTCCCATAGAGTCCATTTTATCCAAATAATCTACATCTTTTAAAATGATTTCCTTTTTCTTTGTGCTAAATAAACAGAACCTTGTATTTGATCTAAACTAAAATATAATTAATCCTTATTGGATGCAAAACCAGCCTATTGGGTGTATTTAATGCCTAAATGATTTTCTAGTAGACATATTATGGGAGATGAATGAAAATAAATAGGAGAAATCCTGAACTAAAATATAATCGAAAGCAACAATTACACTGTATCCTCATGAAGCAATATTGCTGTTTTGGTTGCTGGGGTCAGTGACCCCTGTCACTAGCTAAAGAACTACTACTCAAACTTATGGATTTTCTTGGTGGTTCATTATAAAAGCTAAAGGTCTTAAACATAATAAACAATAGAAGATTCAGTTAATCACAGAGGTTTACAATCAGCAATTATCAAATCATTCAATAACTATTAATACACAACTGTATTTGATTACAGGTTAAACATTTCTCCAAATGACTGCAATATAATATGTATCTGGAACATATTAACTTACACACCAGCCTATTAAGTTCTGTAAATTGGTTGCCAAAGATGCTTAAATACGAACAATTGCGAAATGAAGGGTAATTAAAATTAATACTCAAATGTTTAATTTTCATCTCTCTATTTCCACTAATGTTATTCCCTAGGGTTTCTGGTGTTAACAACACAAAAGAGCAGTCCCTCCAAGAACATAATGCAAGAATATTACTTACTACAGAATGACATTTTGCTTTATACTTTATTACAGAAAAATGATTTACCATTGAAGACCACAGCATATGATAAGTGGCAACTATACGTGTTATCTAAGTACTGTGAAACCAAATATATATATATATATATATACTGTATATATATATATATATATATATATATATATATATATATATATATATATATATATATATACACAAGTGCCTAAGTTATCAGGGGTGCAAAGTGCTTCCCTTTTGACCTTTTTTCGGAGCATTGTCATCCGTGGTATTTCAGTTTAGGATGAGCTTGAAGAGCAAATCAACCCTGTACATAATGTTTGTCATTGGCAGGTTGAAAGTACATGTCTTACCTACATCTTGCACTTACAAGTTCTCCCTGTCTAAAAACAATGCATAAGTTAATGGCACTCATGGGAACAGCCACACAGGCAATTAAGTATTTACAGGATAGTGCACTACCACATTTTTGGAAAGGCAAAGAGCTGCACTTTCTGGCACAAACCATGGGGCATGGTATAAAATGCAAAAAACATTTGTTTTTGCACATTGAACTCAGACTAAGATCGATATCTGTTTCTAGAGAAAATGTGTTGAGGCCGGTTTAAGGGGTCCCATGTCCTTTGCACAAGTTTACACAAGAAAATGGTGCTATTACCAATTATGGTTGCTATCTTTTTCTGCTTGGAAGTCCAGACAGATGATATCAGAGGTGGAGTGTGTAGAGTTACCACCTGGCTAGTATTTCACCGGCCTAGCCCCTGGCCCACCTCATATCTGCCCCTGGTCCACTTCAGCTCCCCTACTCACCTAATCCAAGCGCTGCAGTCCCTTCCTAGCCAAACTGGCTTTGAAGCTTTGTAACTCCGCCCCCCAAAACATCACCACCCCACCCTGAAACATCACAATCCCTCCCCTCTTTGGCCCATAAGGCCAGAACTAGAAAAGATCTACATATGTTAAAACTCAAGCTTATAAAATAAAATGTAATTACATTAAGGGCATGATTTATCATATTTGAAATCAACATTTTCAGGCATCTTACGAGCAGTCTAAACACAGTTTTTACCATTTTGTCTGGCATTTTAAAAGATCTGTGCATGAATAGTTGAAATGTTTACTACTTTTAAATACAGTTATTAAAATTGCATTAATTTCGAATGAATCACCGAAAATATTTCTCTCTATATTTTCAAAATACATTTCTTACATAGTTTACCAATGCCTTTAACACAAATAAAAAAAAACAACAACAAAGATCAAAGGGTAAGAATAAAAGTAAGAGTAAAGCCTAATAATAATGTATAAGCCAGCTGTATACCACCCTAGATACCAGCCAAAAAACATCAAAAATCTGATAAAAGTCTGTGAAAACAAATGAATACGTCTGGAATGCTGGTACATGAAAAAACAACAGTGTTTTGACTTTTTCTTATGACTTTTTTAAAATATATTTTGAACATGATGTCACTGACATAATAATGATGAGTATGTAGCTTTATCTTATTAATTGGCCATTCAGAACCTGACAAAATAGACTTTGGTGAAAAGAGTGCGCTAGGGCTTTTTGAAGGGAAGGTCTAGATGACAATGAGCCATTAAAATAGATAGAAACTTTCACACTTGGCAAATTTTTGCCAAAAATCCCAGAGCAAAATGGCATGTAGATTTCAAACAAAAAAGGATAAGACCATTTTCAATAAGCTTGAAGAGCTATATAGAATGGGTGTTTGATTTCTGGTTCTAGAGTTTGGATAGGGTCTTCTTCTAACACTCCAGATGGAAGTCATGGTGTGCATGGAACCACGTGACCCCATAGGAATGCACTACCATGGAAGGAAGCAATTAGTTCAACTGAATGTGATGCAAAAAAAAGCAATAGACCAAATGGTTTTAAATGCCTACACGTGGACAGCCATATGAAAACATTCTGCTGTCTGGTTTATGGAAGCATCACAGAGAGGATAAACAATGCATTTTAGGAAAGCCTAATACTAGTCCAGGACACTGTTAACTTTTTAATGCAATTTAAAGCAAACATTTTGCTTTGTTTTAGAATAATAATAAGTAGTATAGCAGAATTTTTATTAGTGTTATTGGAATTAAAATGCAGTCGTTGCTGAAGGGAAATACAAAGACAAATTAAGCCTATAACATATATATTGCCTTTCATTATCCTCAGAAATAATATTTAGCCTGTCTAGAACATGCACATAAACTGTATTCAGAGCCACTTTACCACTTTTAAAGATGTGTTTTATTAGCAATTAGTTGCCCTTGATAGAGTGGATTTATTGTGGATGACTTATCTCCATGTGTGCCATAACCATAAGGGAAAGCAGAGAGACCTATGTCTACCTGAAATTATGAAAACAAACAATTGGCTATAATCATTTAATGTAAAAGATTTCCCTCCAACATTATCAATCATTAAACTATACACATTGTTTTCAGACAACATTTTTGAGGACAGTTTCCATTTGTGTTATATGACTTTAAACTCAAATTTTCTAAACTTTGAGTAATCAAATTAAGATTCAGTTTCAGCATTTGTCCACTAAAAAATTCAGATTAGGTGCATGAAGCCTTTGAACTTTCAATGTCTATTTGAAGATGCTTACCCTACTCACAACATGCAAATGTGTGCTTCTATACTATACCTATCTCCAGTATAAATTATATAAAAAAAAATAATAACTTGATCCTCCATGTCCGGTGCTTGTGCCAGAGACAAATTGATTATTGGGTTAACTGTTCACATAACTTTTATTACATGACCCCATATGAGTCATAATCCCAGTCATAACATGGGTAAATATATCTAGATTCAACATCTGTGTTCAGATATGACAAATATCAATATAAATTTCCATATTTATGTTTTTCTGGAATATCAATCTGACTCCCCAACCCTCAGCCTGAATGTGAGTGGCATAGAAATTGAGAATTCACTATGTACAACTAACATTTTTATGTGCTCTACTGTGAATAAGCTTAGTGTTTTCATTTAGTGCTGACCTGATTTGCCTTCACTGTTTATTTCCTGTGGTTTTTGAAATAGAAGCAGAAAGACTGAAACAAACAAAAACAAACATATATAGAGGAGTACACATTCACACAGAAATATGTGTATCTGCCTGGTTGTGTACACAATACACAACCTTTATACTGTAACACAATAGTATCTGACAAAGGTATTGTCAGGGAGCCGGGAGCTCCCTCCAGGGAGGTTGTCTGGATCAAGGAGGAAGCCCTCTTGAGGGAACAAGGTCGCGGTATCCAAAGGGTTAAACGGAGAATAGTCAGGATCAGGCAAGAGTTCACAGGCAGGCAGAATACAAACAAAGTCCAAAGTCCAGGCAAAGGGTCAGGATACAAGGCAGGAACAAGATTAGGCAATAAGGCACACAGGAAACCCAGGATATGCTTCAGGAAAGTAATCCTATTCTTGGGCGCCATTCTGGCGTCTAGTTGGCGTTTTTATTTTCAAATTTGGCGCCATTCTGACGTCATTGACGCTCTTGCGCCGACGTCGGCGCGCTGACGTCATCGCCCGGCGCCGCTACCCACGTGGCGGCCATGGGCGCCGCCATTTTGGGAGCGACGCCGGCGAAGATGGACGCGCCGCCCGGAGCTCCTGGGCCTGCTCCGGGCGGCGATCGTTACAGGTATATTACATTTTATAGTCAACAACATATGGCAAGATAATTGGTATATTAGTATGTTAATAAGACTGCATGCTATAATCAGTTTGTCAAATAATATTACAGTATTTCAGAACCAGTCCTTGCAAGGAATGAGGATTGAATTACCAGAATTATATATATATATCCCCTACCTTCAACCTTTGTTGCAAATGTTTTGTAAGCAGAATGATTAAATGTGCACTGGTAATGTAATTATCTATTTCACAAGGGGATATATTGTTTAAACGAATGTTAAAGGACAAGGAAAACTCTAATTACTGGGGGTGCCAAAATGTTAGCCCCCACCTCCAGGTTAGGAAAACATTGCACTGATCTGGTCTAAAGCACCATCTTACCATACTTACCTGGCTTCCCATGTGAGACTTAGATTCATGCATGCACAGTAGTGTGAACTGCAAAGCTCCAAAATTTTAAGCCAATGTGCATGCACAAACCTAAATCTGACAAAGGGTCACCTGGGAAAACAAGTTAACAAGGTAAATGACGCTGCAACACTATAATTAAAATTTCTCTAGGCCAGTGCCTGGCCTCGGAAACAATGCTAGTGATTCTCGCTAAGACAGTATAAGGGTAAGGCCAGACTAGGAGATTCGGGGAGATTTTGTCGCCTGGCGACTTATCGCCACGTCTTTTGCGCGACTATCTCCCCGAACTGCCTCAGCGTCTTTTCCCCATAGGCTACAGCGCAAAATCGCCTGCGCTAATGCACACACGGCAATGCGTTTTCAATAGTCGCCCAAAGCAATTTTGGGCGACTATTGAAAACGCATCGCCGCATGTGCATTAGCGCAGGTGATTTTGCACTGTAGCCTATGGGGAAAAGATGCTGAGGCAGTTCGGGGAGATAGTCGCGCAAAAGACGTGGCGATAAATCGACAGGCGACAAAATCTCCCCGAATCTCCTCATCTGGCCTTACCCTAAAGGTTGTGTACACATAAAGGCAAATACAGAGAATAGGGCTATTTGTCCTTAAAACAATTAAGGGTGACAATGGATGCCTCTAGCTGGATTACACAAAACGAATTCTCACGCAATACCAAATGAGCCACAAACTGTGTTCTCACTAACTGCACTGTAGTATTGTTCTGCTCTGTAATTAAATAAATTAGTGTCATTTGAACAACAACATTAAAAAATGATATCTATTATGCAGAAAAGATCCCTCAGGCTGTTCGACTCACCTTTTCAAATTGAAAACAATAAAAAATATTAGCATCCCTACAGTCAGGATATATAAGGTTATGCATCATTTAAGCATGCACAATATGATTTTTCTACATAACTATTCTACATAAATTATCACATAAAAAATAACCTTATTAGGTTATATTATTTACATTATTTAATAACTAATCTTATTTATTTTCTGTTTTTTATACAGTGCTGACACATTTCCACAGGACTTTATAGAGATTCTACATTATTTACATCGGTAAATGCTTAAAGGGTTCGTAAGGACCCTATCACATTCACAAACAGTAGAGCCAATTTTATTAGAAATCAATTAACCTGCTTGTATTTTTTTAGGAGTATGGCAGAAACCTTAGTACCCATAGGACACCCAAAAAGACACAGGGAGAACATTACAAGGCATACAAGCAACAGACATTACAAAATTGCTGCTCCTTTAAGTGATTTTTGGGACTGTTAGCAATTTGTGCATATTATAGGGAAAAGAGCGACAGTATAATATTCAAACAAGGACTAATTGGAACTCTTTATTTCTAATGATTCCCTAGAAGCTATGTCATTGATCTGGCTAATTAGCACTTCTGTCTTAGTATAGGAGAATCAAAGAAGAGGATGGTATATTTTCTTTTGTAGTATGGTTTGAGATCTGAAAGAAAAGAAGCAAACTTTTCCAAGGAGGTTAAGTGTTTATTTTTTATACTACAGTAATTGTTCCTGTCAATCTATATCTCCTGAACAGAAATTAGACTCTCATGCTCTTAATACTACAAACATTTGATATTTTTATTTTAAGCAAGCAGCCCAGCTGCTGTGCAAGGAACCAGGCAAATTTATGCCCAATGCAATTCTGCCACCAAGAGAAAGGGTCTACAATGAAGTCTTCTGCATTTTAAGTCAATGCAATGCATGCACAGAAGGAGAATAGTTAACTAAGATCATGGAAATAACCAAATAAAATCAGCTAATGCTATAAAGAGGTAAACTATAGGACAAGCCTTAGACTCAATCATAAAGTTTAAATGGCCAAAGTCAACCAGTCAAAACAATATTTTCAAAATATATGAGTGAGACTACTATTAAGCAGTTCAATACTTGCAAGGAATATTGACTTAAAAGTCTACATTTGCTTTTTCTTCCTTTTTTCCATCACAGTTTTACAAGAAATAAATTCACAATTCAAATACAAATCTCTTGGGATTAAATGGCCAGTGAGATACAGTATTATCAAATTGAATACATGATTGCTTAAACTGATTCCCAATCCAATTTGTTTGCCCTTTTTTCAAAAGGTATATTATTCATCACACTACAAAACTACAAAAGCAACACTCCATAACGCAGTTTGGAAGTAATAACACTTTTGGGGTTACGTAATAAAATACACGGAGAGGCACATTTATCAAAGGTTGAATTTCGAATTCATGTGAGTTTTTAAAAACTCCCCTAAAATCCCGAAAATTTGAAATTTGACCAATCGAAATGTATTAATATAATAGAATTTTTTAAACATGGATGAATCAAATTTGAATTGAATTCAATTTTTAAAAACTCAATTTCACCCTTGATAAATCTGTCCCCAAGTTTAGATCAATTCGGATTTTAGTAAATAACCCCCTAAGTGTAATCTCTACTGCTGCATCTCTAGTAACATGGTGAATCATACCATCCCCTCATCAACTATAAACTGTTCTGCTGGGTGCCACCTGTTCTTTACAAAGACAGCCACCACAATAGCCTTTAATGATGGATGCTGTTTTTCAAGCACTTGCCTTTAGCAAATTAGAGAAATACATGTGCATCTATTGCTTCCACTAAATTCAAGAAACATCATTATATGTGCAATACACAGGGAAACAAACTGATTTCTGGTCATGCCTACAACATACCCTATTATGACCTGACAACAGTCCTTGCCAAAATCTTGAGACTCCTGCCCAAATTGAATGCAAACTCTGTTCACAAATATTCCTTGCTGCCAGTTGTGCAGTGGCTAAAAAATAGAAAAGCAGTACTTTCAATATTTCACAAAATAAAATGCAGAATACAGTGGACTCTTCTGTGGAAAGATTGTCTGCCCTATTCTAACATAAACTGGACAAACACAATGAAGTTTTGCGCCCATGGACAAGGTTGTGCAAGGAAACCCTACTCTTTCTGAATACTGATACTACAGAAAAACAGACATAAATGACAAGGAACAAACCAACCCGAAATGTGGATTTCTTTAGGGGGTCACTAATGTAAGAGAATGCAGTGTGCAAAGTGCAAAAAAGGGCACAATTGTTCATTTATTTTCACTTTGCATATTATCTTCAGCAGTTTACAAATTGTAGCAGGTCTGAGTTTCTGAGCCCAGAGATTTCTGGCTAAAAAGAATCCTTTATCTTAATGGGATTACTATCCATACCCTTTAATGCAGAGAAAATCAAATAAATTTTAAAATACCCACACCTGCATATTGTATTCAGAGAAAAATTATTTTCTAGTAGATCAGTTCTGAAATGTAATAGTGTGACAGCACCGCATTACATATTTAAAATCTTCCATAAATTATGTATTTTTTTGAACCGGATGAAAAAGCCTTTGTGAACTGCCTCACCGTTTAGCTCTGAGCCATATTCAACAACTGTCAGTTCATGCTGGTGTGGCTTCTGAAGGGACCCGCATAGCAAACGAACTAAAATATGAGATCACAACTCAGAATTATTTGTCAGGGATTAAACTCCAGGCTTAGTTTAATGAAAATATTCCCATGAAGAAATAGTTTACAAGAAAGTAAGAGAAATATTGTCTAAAAGCACTGAATTCCTATGACGCAGTTTTAAAGAAATCTTGATTCATTTCCTCAAGGCAAGAAATCCAGTGTGTAGAAATACCATCTTCTCATTTGTTGTTACTGAAAACATACATTAAACCACAGATCTATGTCTAAGGGAAAGTCCAAGGCAGATCATTTTACTTTTATATGGAGTGTCACAGGTGTACAAAACCTCTTCTCTTTCCATTTTCCACGTTTTAAGCACATGCTCACTGCTTATCAGTTTTGCCTCATTACATCTGTGAACACACATGGTGACTGGCAGATAAAATAACATCTATTTCATTTTGAGTGGAATGTTATCGGAAAAGAAAATGAAAGCCATGAATTGTGATAAAAAAGACTGGCCATTAAAATATTAAGGCATAGCTCCAACTCAGAAAGTACGATAATATTTCTTACTGAATCCTAATCCACTAGTCAATCTTGGGATATTTGAAGTATCTGGATGTTTTTGAAGATTAATAGAAACGAAAGGGGTTATTTATTAAAGTCCAAAAATATCTCATTATTGTCTGAAATCTACTCAGACCAAAGCTGTACAGGCTATTTCCCCTTATTTATCAATACATTTTCCCGAAAATTTCCTGTGCGAGGAAACCCCCCAAAAAACCTCAGATTCTATTGGATTTGTGCCCAAAAACCTCTAAATCATCGGCACCCAGAGCAGAACAGGATATCTTCGGGACTTCTTCCATTGACTTATATACAACCTCACCAGGTCTGAGATGCCAGATTTTCGGATTCTGACTTTTTCCATCGTCAGGGTATAATAAATCCCCAAAAATTCAAACAGATTTCAAAGTAAAAAAAGTAAAAAAAAAACCTCACATTTATTTGAGTTTTTGGCATTCTGAGTTTAATAAATAACCCCCTAAATGTTTAATTTACTAATTACAAAGTATAAAAAAAACAGTGCAGTGCACACAATGCATACTGCAGCATATTTTTTTAGAATCCCAGTGTAACTGTGCCTGAGACAACCAGTGCATAACACACAGATGGTACCCTGTACTTAGCACCTGGTAAAGGTAATTGTTTGGTATAGGACTCCCTTGCCCCAGCATGCTCTGCCTTGTACTTTGCACCTTTTGCAACACAGGAGGTGCTATTGGTATGTGCACTGATGCAATTAGTACCTATGTTCATAAATGAGCCCTCATTTTTCTGACTAGGAGATATAGGTGATGTTTTGATATTAATCAGAAGCATTTGATCTTCTCACACAAACTATTTATGAGTTTGTGAACAACGCCCAGGCTACATTTGACTGGGGACTGTGTGGAAGATTCAAAAGCTGTCAAAATCTCCTGCCCGTCCAATTTTCATACTGTTGAAGACTTCCTTGATATTTACAGTTTCTTTTCTTACAACATTACTTCAAAGTGATCGTTACTTCAGTGATGTGAACTGACACGTTGTGCTTTGTGACTATACAGGCTTGGCTGTTCACTTTATATACAACTAATACATTTAGACGACTCAAAATTTGCTTAAAAGGGAACTATCGCGAAAATTTAAATGTAACATAAGCTTCATCATACTGAAATAAGAAACTTTCTAAATACAATCAATTAAATATTCTGCATTGTTTCTGAAATAATCAAGTTTATGTTCACTATCCCTCTCTTAGCATCTGTTTCTCTTCATTATGTCTTCATGCAGGAGTTGGGAATCATATATTCATTGACAGTTAGATCCAATATGTCTTAAAGAGAGGGATTCCTTTCCTAGCAGATGTATTAGAGCTCACTCCAATAACTGATTCCAGTACAAACAAAATCTAACAAAATAACCACCTTTTGCACAAATCCTGCATGTAGAGAGACATGATGTCTGGTGGTTTTAATAGAGTGAGCTCTAATACATCTTCTAGGCAAAAGGAGCCCCCCTATAAGATATATTGGATCTATTTGTCAATGAATATATGACACCCAACTCCTGCATGAAGATAGAATGAAGAGAAACAGATGCTGAGAAAGGGATAGTGAAGATGAACTTGATTATTTCAGAAACAGTACAGAATTTTGAATTGATTATATTTAGAAAGCTTCTTACTTCAGTATATATTATTAACATTTATTTATATAGCGCCAGCATATATTGCATCGCTGTAATTTTCATTTTCCCGATAGTTCCCCTTTCAGGTCATGCACTATAGACCCTATCTTAATAAAGTGTTACTGTTTTTAGGTTGATTTTTGATTGCAGATATAGCTTAACTATTGGTATTACATCTTACACAAATAAATCATGGAGAAGTGCAAACCACATGTTTGTGAAGGTTTTCTGTTTTGTCCACCACTACTTTCTGTTTCTTGTTTATTTATCTACACCTCTCCCTTTTTATGTTTAGCCCAGGGCCCCAATGACTGTTTTTATTTCTGTCTACAAAGGAGAAGTGTTGCTGCTATGATTAGAGGGATAGAAGTTTATTATTCTCTCTCTCTCACTCTCCAAATATACAGTAGCTTTTCTTTGCAATAATGTACCCTCTGCTGTCAAATATAATGACAGCTGGTCAGCAAAGGTTCTGTGAACCTATAAACCTCAGAGAACCCTAAAATGATGGATTAAAATTGTGGATGATGTTGAAAAATCAGGGGAAAAGTAGCAGGAAAATACTACTAGAAATGTTGTACATGTTGTACATCAGTTTTGCATGAAGGATTACCCAATATCTGTGTGAAAAGAATTGTATGAACATTTTTGCCAGTATGTATACATAGTTACATAGTTTAGTTGGGTTGAAAAAAGTCTCAAGTACATGCCGTCGAAACGAACCCTAGTGCACATATATACATATACTCATACTGACCTATGTATAAATAAAAACTACACTGCATACTCAAGATGAGGCCTTACGAGGGACCTATACAGAGGCAAAATTATAAAAAAAAATCTGGAATTCAGGAATGAAACAGAATTCCATTTAGTAGCAAGATAAATAGAGTTGGCAGTGGATGAGGATAGTGTGAAAAGACGGTAGCTCAGAGAGGACTGGAGGAGATGGACGTAAAATATATACAGGAATACAAGTGCAGAAATGTAGTGAGGAGTGAAGGGTTTTGATAGTTAGGAGAAGGATTTTGTATATTATCTTTATCTGCACAAATATGGCAGCCCCCTCATAGAGGAACATTGGGGTAAGAAAGGTAATGTAAAAGCATCAGGCAAATACTTTTATGGCAAAATTATAAATAGAATAAGATAATGTTATAATAGTTATAAAAAAGGTTATTTTCTGGTGTCAGTATATCTTAAAGTTCAGGAGACCATTAAGTATGAGGCTGCAGTAGTCTAAGCTGGATAGGATGAGGGCACAGAGAAGTGTTTTAGCAGTTGGTAAGACCAAGATAAATTTCTATGCACATATGAGGCATCATTCAATGTGCTGTAAGTGGATGAGTAGGCAACAGCAATCAGCTACAATCTGTTCAGAACTTCACTGCCTAGGCACCTTCTTCTTCCTGCATAGACACTCATATGGGTCAACAAACCCCTGACCAGATCTATTCGCAATACTCCACTATATAAGTGCATTAAATCACCTGAATAGATATGTTCTTCAAGTGTAATGCTTAGCCAGCAGGACTAATCCATCCACTAGCTGTACCCTAGTTTCTGGCTTACTTTCTTCCCATCTTTCTCTGAGGTTTTTCCTCAGGGCTCTCCTATACGTCTCCTTACTGAACACCTTGGCCTGCATGGGCTAAAATGTTTTCACATACACATCTCTCATTTATTCCTTAATTGTTCACAGCTATGAAATGTTAACATAGAACCTGTTTATGCAAGATTCTTTACAGTTCTTTTTGATGTGACACAATTTTCTCACTAAAATAAAAATGTTATATAAAAGGAGCAATTTATATACATACAATATAGATGGTGCTATAAATGTTTTATTTGGCTAATCAATTTTTACAAAATTTTACAGCAAATGAATGCTAATGTCTGGAAATATCCTCTTGCACATAGCATTATGCTAACTACAAACAAAATACCCTTTGTGTATGGACTCCACTGCTCCTTACTGTAAAACATTTTCACTGTAATAAAACGTCTCTCTTATTTTACCATTTATCTTTACGTTTAAGAAGTATTATAACAAAGGGCACACACATCTGGAATGATTTTAGCAAAACTACCTGACAATTCCAGGCATTAGCAAAGATATATTTTATACTATATTCAACAATTACATCATAATACATGCAGAAATGTATTAGTTTATGCCTATTTAAACAAAAAAGAAACTATGTTAATGTTTATTGATGTTCTTATAACATTTCTATTTTCTCTGTAAAGTATATAGTTTCCCTCTGCAGACCTGTTCCCAACAGCAATATTCCAACATCTCAGTTGCTTCCACCTATAGCAGGGGTGTCCAACCTTTTGGCTTCCCTAGGCCACACTGGAAAAATAAAAATTGTCCACACATGAAATACACAAACACTTTTGATTTGTAAAAGTAAAGAAAATACACAGAAAAGCACTACAATACCAGTTGGATAACCAGATAGAGCTATAGACTGGATTATGGGACACCTGGATATTAAATAGACTTATTATTATATTATTATGGCGTTTCCTCTGGAACGAAGTGTCTCAAGCTGGGCCGCATTTATATCCATCCTGGGCCGCAGGTTGGACACCCCTGACGTATAGTTTTTATGTTTCGATCAGTTTGTGAATAATTTGTGTAGTCTTGCCTCTTAAATGTACAATGATCTGTGAGTGTTGTCTCCCAAAAAAGATTGATTTGGTGGAACCATATTTATTTCAACCCCAAAAATAAAAAAAAAACTGGATGACCAGTGACCACATGAGCACATGTGGTAGGTAATCTGCCAACCTGATTTGGATCAGTAAATTAGATTTATATAATGTAGCTATCCAGCTGTGAACCAAATAGCCTTACTGCATTGGATATTAGGGAAACTATTGTGGCCAAGATTTACTTCCTCTGGATATGTCTATTTGTAATGGAGACAGTAAGTCAATGATTGTATTCCTAAATTATACTGTAACCAGAACACTACCTTATGGGACAGCAATTAGTTATAAGGGCATAAATTGTCCAAATATAGAAAAAAACGGAATTTGACTTCTGTAGGCAGAGATGGCCATGACCTAGTATATTTGTCTCTGATTAGTAAAATTGGCCGGGTTGTTTAGTGTTAAAGAGACCTGTATAGCTTACAATCTAAGTGGGTGGGAAATTTACAGAGATCAATAGGATGAATAAGTGCTGGAGTTTACAGTGGTTGTCACTGCCACTTAAGTGAGGGTTGCAGTTTTCTTGAAAACAGTATGGTATACAGAACGAAACGTTGAGCTCACCTATATAAATAGGACTGCTATTGTAAGTAATTGTTTCTTAAACTTCCTAAACCTGGCTGATTTGCAAACTTGACTGTCCCTTCTCAACCTGTCAGAACACTGCTGCACAAATATGGCAGACCTCTCATAGAGGAAAGTGGGGATCAGATGGGTAATGTAAAAGCATCAGGCAAATATTTTGATGGCTAAATTATAAGTAGCATCCAAAGACAATTTTATGATAGATGTAAAAATGGTTAAATTTCTGGTGTCAGTATACCTTTACTAGTGATGGGCAAATTTTTCCGCCAGGCGCGAATTTGAGGCGGATTCGCACAATTTGCCACCGGCGAATAAATTTGCGAAACGGCCGCGATAATTCGCAGATTTTTCACCTTCGCTAATTTGTCGCAAATTCGCCCGTCACTAACCTTTACGTAAGGTCTTCCTAGATGTAGAGTAATCATTGTGTAATGGCTAAACTGCATTGCTGAGTAGGAATGTAGCTCAAACAGTAACTTTTTTTTCTGTTTATGAGTAGAGTTGAACTAGTTGGGTTAAATAAAGTACCAAGGGGTAAATTTATCAAAGAGTCAAGTTCCGCCACTAGAGTGAAATTCCGCAGCTCACAATTAATTTCTATGGGATTTTGAAAGGCATATTTATCAATGGGTGAAAGTGAAAGTTCACCCTTTGATAAAAACACCCTTAAAATCCCATAGAATGAATGGAAAGTGGCGGAATTTCACTCTAGTGGCGGAACTTCACTATTAACTTCACTCTTTGATAAATATACCCCCCAAGTGTCTATACAGAGGGATTGCTTCCTAGCATCAGTGTGGCCTCTCTGCTCCCACTGTATACACTTTTGTGTATGAGATTAACGTTTATACTGCATTTCTAGCACATAAGCATTTCATATAAAGAGTAAATAATTGATACAGTTTTATCTCTTTAAGTTAATAGAGAAACGAGTACCATGAACCAGGTATGCATGCAAATAGTATATAAATATATATAAATTATGTTTCATTAAAAAACAATGATTTAGCCCTTTTAGAGGTCATTTTATTCAGGACCCATGGGTATCTAAGAGATCATTCCATCTTCAGTCAGTAATGAGAATCAAACATTCTGGAAATAGGTAAACAATGCACTTTTATATCAATACCATATCAAATTAATGAAATTAAAGATAATTTATAGGAAAACCTTAGCCCTTATATAAACAGCTTCTGAAACTAGGCAACTACAAACCCTGAATTATAACTTGTTCAATGAAAAGAAAAAGGCAACAGAACACAGTTTATTAAATAAATAGCCTGGTTTCCTCCTGGTTATAAAAATATACCTGTGTTAGTTAATTTCATTCTCGTGTGGTTAGTGGCTATAAAGATGCAGTTTAACATGTAATTTGAGTCATTTAAAAGCATGTGGTGTAAAAGAGGCACCTTAAATAACCCTTATGTGTATTCATGGTTCTGTCTTTCTTATTAAGTTTGCTATATACACAAAATCCAGGTCTGCAAAGTGAAGTCCAATAAACTTGCAGTTAAAGAAATTGGAATATACTGTACAAGAGTTACAACCCAAGTCACAATATAAACACAAAATTCTGCTCAGTTTAGTGGCAAATATGGGTGTACCGAATTCATCATCGTTGGATTACACTGAATACTGAACTGAATCCAAACCATAATTTACATATTCATATTTAAGCAATCCAAAAAGTCCCGCTTTGTCAGAAAAAATTTGTCACCTTCAGTCATCCAGGGCTTTAAATTCACATAATATTAAGGGTTTTAGTTTGATTTGGCCAGGCATTTAGGATCCATCAGAATCCTGCAAAATCCTGCAGTCTAGTCACAGTAAATGAGACCTATACTAACTCAATTACTATTTAACAGAGTGAACAGAGATACATTACAACAAAAAAGGTAGAGAACCCAGATAACTTCATTCAATTTTCCTACTCCTCTTTTAAGACAGAAAGTCAAAATGCACTTGGCACCATGGATGCGTCTTATATAAATATAGCACTACCTAGTCATCCCTCTTTTCACCAATTAATCAGATCGCTACAACTGACTATTGTGCTAGTGCTGATACTCCCCTTTTTTTGTGAAATCTGGCAGCAAGGAGTGGCAAGTATTCCTAAGTAAGTTTTATTTAAATGTATATATTTTCACATTTATTTATCAATATATTTGTATTTATTAATATGAGTAGGTACTCCTATTGTGCTTCACAAATAAAATCTTAGCAACAGTCTCCATTGAAAAATAGCAAGTATGTGTGAACATATATAAGTATAAAAGTATGTTTGTGTTCATTTATGACCACAAGTGCAGTGTGAATTTCGGAAGCAAATCGCCATTTTTTTGAGTAAACTTAAGGTATGAAGATCTAAATGATTTAAACATCTGTTATCTGGAAAACCCAGGTCTCGAGCATTCTGGATAACAGGTCCCATACCTGTACCAAAGAACTACAGTTCATTATGGCAAGACAATTTCTACCATAACCTCAGTATCTTTATTGTCCATTTGGGTTTTTAAAACTTTTTTATCAACTTCTGTCCAAAAAAATCTATAATGATATTATGCATAAGCTCAAATTGCAAAAACTGCAACGGAAGCGTTGTACTTGGTTTTTTTTTAACTACATGTACTATAAACAACATATTTTATACAAATCTTCCATTAGTGTCCACCAGGAGAAAAAATGCATTAACAGAAGCATTATCATTTACTACCTCGAGGGAAAAAAAACATTTGTTGCTTTCTCTGCCAGATAAGCAATTAATGGTCTTGAAAATGTTTGCGATTTATCTAAGACTCACACAGCCTTCCTAGACAGAGGCAGATCCAATGCAAAATAAGTTGCTGCAGTTTTAGGTTTGATTACAGCTCCCTTAGGCCTTCCCAACATTTATGGAAAACTTCTGTTTATGTCATTTGCCCGCATTTTAAATCTATTACCCTTGCTCCCTAAGTTGTATATATACAAAAACATCAACAGAACAAACGCAATGATATTATACACTTTTAAACCAAAGATACATACCATATGGAGAATGAATACAAAAATCAATCTCTGTGGAACATTATGTCACTATATAAATGCTTAGGGTTTGATGTTCTTTAACTATTTGCCTGCCAAGCACACAGCGCTTATTTTCTGGCAGGTAGGGCTCTAAGTGCCAAGAACATATTAGTTAGATTCTTTAGCAGGTAGAGATTCTCTCTGCAGTAGCATGTTTGGCTAAACTTCACATGACTGACCCCCAAACCCCCAACCACCCATCTGCGGTTTGGACAGCATCATACTGCACCAAACATCCCTGAACTGTCTTACGTTTTGTGCTGCACAAGATCAGGTATTCTAACCACTAGCTACTCTGTCTGATCAATTATTTTATTTCATTGATTTGCTTAATTCTATTAGATTTTTGTGATTTTATCACATTTTTATAATAGTTTTGCAGTTTGGCGTTTGGTAGTTTGGAGTAAAAGGAGATATTTGCCCATTATGGATTTGTGAGAATGTGAATATGTAGTTTCTGGGGTTTTTGTACTAGGGGGTCTTATGACACATAGGGGAAAATTTACTAAAAGGCGAAGTTACGCGGGCGTAACTTCGCAAGCGAAGGAGATAGACTCTAGCGGTACTTTGCTCCCTAACGCCTGGCGAATTTGCGCAAATTTGGCAAATGGACATAACTATGCAAATTCACTAAGATGCGGATTTTACTGAATGTTACCTCTTGTGCCAGACTTGCCTTTGCCATCTCAGACCAGGCAAAGTGCAATAGAGTACATAGGAGTTCCTAAAAATTAGTTGAAAATTTCCCAAAAACTGCTAGGGTTTTTTACTTTTTCAGGGGGACAGGCTGAAAAAGAGCATAATTTTTTTGGGGGTAACCAGCTTCCCCCCTACATTTCCTAACATATGGCACATAAACTATACACTGGGCTCATGTGTAGGGCAATATAACTTTATTTTATTTTATTAAGGTTTCCTGGGCTTGTGTAGTGTAATGTATTTGCTGCAACATATACGTTCATTGAACTTTAACTTCCCGCCGTATACAAATGAGCCAACGCTAGCGCAACGTCACTTCACTTGGCGCAGTAATGCTAGCGCAACATCGCCAGCATTTGACGCCCTGGACGCAACTTCGCATTTTAGTGAATTAGTGTTGTCCTGGCGAATCTACACCTGGCGAAGTTTTGCGCTGTGAGCGAAGTCATCGCTGGCAAATTTTCAGAGGTAAGTGAATTTGCCCCATAAAGCTCAGGCAGAGTCCTTTGTTTGAAGAAGCTGAAATTGCCGGCTAAAAAAACACCTTTGCCCATTTTCGATTCACGTGAATATGTACTTTCCTAAAAATATGGTTTTCAAGGGTCAGAATACTCTTTTTTTACTTTTACAACACACAACAAAAGGCAGTGAGTTTTTTAAGTAGTTGAAATGTAAGTCATGAAATTAGTATGCACAAGACATATTTTGGGGTCTCTATGTGCCAGATACGGATGTTCTATCTTGGTGCCTAATTTTATAAATTTCATCAAAACCACTAACTTCACACAGTTACACTGGTTACAGATTCTGTAAATGTATGAGACACAGAGGAAATACACAATTCGCATTCAGCAGAAGCTCTTTGGGCCAGGCTTAAATACATATGCAGCAGTGAGCAGTCAGCCATGTGCAGTGATCCTCATCGTTGTCATTGGACCAAGTGCAGAACACGTTTCTTGCCCTTGCACCAGCAAATACCTCTTCCAATAATAATTCAATGAAAGAGCTCTACATGGATATGCAAATGCAACAGGATTATCCTAAAATCAGATATGATAAGATATATTTTAAACATAAAATCATGGTTTTTGCAAGAGTGTGTTTGGGATAGATCAAGCATGTGTCTTATTGCAACTGGGCATGGCCAGAGTGAATCTTGAGCATGGCCTCAAAGACCAACCAGAAATGATGGCAGTAATGTAATAAACCTTCAGCTACAGTTGGAGTGTATAATCTTTTCTGTTCAAAGAATGTCAATAATTGCCAACATTCAGTCGTCACTTCTCACCACTATATGGTCAAGACAGTGACTGGCCCCATCAAATCTGTAAAATAAAATATACTAATGTGAATTGTGTTTTTAATTGGTAAACTAAATAATTGTACATTCTTATTGCAGCCATTCTATTTATTGGGTATAAAGTTCAGGATTATATAAATTGTACAAATTAAATTAAGCCAGGGAAAGATCAGCAGTGCTTTAAAATATCTCTGCTACCTGATACACAAGAGATTTACCCTGGACAATGAAATAAAGATAATTTATATTTAAGTGTAGATAGAAGGAAATTATATGGTTATATTAATGCTTTTTCACCAACAAATTCCACAGCATATTTTCTGCTAGTCAATGGACACTTTAGCTAAAAATAAACACATACTTTTCAGAGTAAAGCATTTAGACACTTATTTGAATTTGCTATGTTCCATTGCCAATGCACTCCTAAATTCTTTAATATTAAACAAAGTATTTCTGATCATGATCACAGCATGAAGCAACGGTAGTGTTGATTAGTACTTATGCTCGGTGTATATAAGCTTAGGTGGCTTTGTTCTCTAGAAAAAAACTTGGATAATGGGCATGAGAGGGCCTAAAACTTGTGATGTAATGTAAAGTTGTGCAAGTTTATAGGCAGCAGACAGTGTAGTCATGAGATAGCCTAGCAAGAACCAACGACTCTGTACAATACCTGGCACATGTCCTGCAAACAACCATTTCCATCCATAGTTTAAACCCTGGTCCTTAAACCTGATAACCATCTGAAGTTTAGATGAAACTTTTCTTTTCCCTAGACAATTATACCAAACACTAGGTCAAATAATATTGGAATGGCTGAAGCACAAAAAAGTCAAATTCCTGACCCCATTCAACCAAGAATCTATTTGCAAATTGATTTGCACAAGCTTCTTCTGACTCTCGTGAGCAACCTTGATGCAACATGGAGCAATGAAGATTTTTTTTAACATAATTCAAAGTCACATTAATATGTGTGGGTCTAATGGGAGAATGTTATAAATGGGGGATTGGTAAAAAAAAAATATGTACCAGACATCATCAGTCTTTCTACATATGTGTTCCTACACGCATAGTTAATATATATTCTATGAACACCAATTGACTTGCAGAAATCTTACTAAAAATTCAATTATTTTGTTTTTAAGCTATTTTCAAGCAGGTCTTAAAAACACGCAATTACAGTTGGCATTGTCATAGACTGTCGAATGAACATTGTGACATTGCTAAAATGTTTGCTCATTTCTGCTAATTTCCATTCTGTCTTTTATAATATGGCCCCCAACCTTTTTTGGCCCAGGGACTGTCGTTAATGTAAATTTTTTTTGCAAGGACTGGGGTGTGGGGGGGGAATCGGGGGTCAGGAGGGGTCGAATGGGTCAGGAGGGGACGGAAGGGGGTCGGAGGGTCAGCGGCAACTGCATCCAATTCGGCGCTCTGCCATTAGTTGCAGGCTAGGCTCAGCGGCCCAGTGCAGAACTTTCTGCGGCCCGGTGGTTGGGGACCCCTATTTTATAACATTTCTCCCTAAATACTTTTTCAGGGCAAACAATGTGTATATGTATAGTAAACTGTTAAAGGACAACAGTTTATGTAAAAATAAGTATTTTATTTGATTTTAAAGGAGAAGTTAAGGTTAAAGCTAAGTAAGCCTTATCAGAAAGGTCCACCTAAATATACCAGTAAACCCTCAAAGTAATGCTGCTCTGAGTACTCAGTCAAAAGAAACACTGCATTTTTTTCTTTCTATTGTGTACACATTGGCTTCTGTATCAGACTTCCTGCCTTCAGCTTAAACCTCCTTGCCACGGGCGTGAGCATGCTCAGTTTGTTCCTTTCCCCCTCCCTTCTCTGCTGTAATCTGAGCCCAGAGCTATAAGTGAGCAGGGAGAGACTCAGGCAGGAAATGATGTCACACCAAGCTAATACTGCAGCTGCTATCCCAAACAAACAGAGAGAGCTTTTTACTCAGGTATGGCAAAACATTCTACAGAATAAATATCACTAATTTTACCGACTCAAAAACTCGAATCAAATTTTAATCGAATTTGACCAAACTCGATTCAAGTTTTTTCTCAGAAAAAAACTCGAATATCAGGAAGGCTACAAACATCTCCAAATTAGTCATTGGACCTCTCCCATTGACTTATACATGAATTTGGCAGGTTTTAGGAGGCGAATAGTTGAATTTGAATTCTTAAAGGGCCAGAGTATGATAAATCTCGAAAATCAAATTCAAATGTTTTAAAAAACTCGAATCGAGTTTGGATAATTCCCAAGTCAAATTTGACAGTTTTGACCATAAAAAAAATCAAAAGTTCAATTCGACTCTTAATAAATCTGCCCCTTAAAATAAACATTTGTGTACCCATGTGAATTTATATATTGCATATAAATTTTGATATTCCCCCTTTAAGTTTCAGAAAACCTTAATGTTAAAATAATATTGAAAAGTTAAAAAATACTTGATACTTTGTTTAAATTTTAAAATAAAAATTTTAAAAAAAAATTACAGACAGAGTCTAATTGTGCTCTACACTGGAAATAGTGTTAATACTGCCATTGATCACAACATCTCCAATCGAGGGCTAATCATTTCGGACAGAAGCATCACAGGTACCAAGATAAACACATGGGCTTGGTCTTCACCCAGAATAAACATACAGCTAGCTATCAATGGCTTACCTCTCCTTGCTTTTGCTGGCAGAATTAGTAGCTGAGCTTAGATAAACATATTTTCATTTCTCTTATGCTGTTATTGGTAAAGCAACAAATACTTTGCTTAACCATCTAGCTTACTGGTACAATATTCAATATTCCTGTCAAGATTTAACACCTTCCTTTCCCTGATAGAAATGAGATAAAGAAAAAAAAAACCTATGTAATATATATGAGATCTTTTATAATAAAATAAAGATACTGCATTTCAAATGCTTGGGACCTGTGGTCTCCTGAATAAGGTCTCCATATCCTGTCTACAAAAAAAACCATTTAAACATTAAATAGACCCAAAAGGATTGCTTTCTGTGGTGTAACTATAGAGGAAGCAGACCCCGCAGTCTCAGGGGGCCCAGACTGCCGAGTCTGCTTCCTCTATATCTAAAAAAAAAACCCTCCTCCCTCTCTTACCTATGCGGCAAGAGAGAGGGAAACTCAATTTGGGACAGTGGAGTGGGCGGAAGCGGGACAGGTAGTGGGTGGGAGGATGGGTATCAGAGTGCGCCGGGCGCACTCTAGTTACTCCACTCATTGCTTTGCCATCGATATGCATGTATGCAGCTTAGTTCTGATCAAGTACAAGGTCTCTACTAGAGTCCTGCGCGGAACCAATTTGTTAAACCCACATACTTACCCACTTGGACCCGCTACCACCCTGCAAGTACCATATCCGCAACCAGATCCTCAACCCGCTGACCATCAAGAAACAGTAAGTGCTGTCATTGTAAACCCGGGAAGTGACATCATTAGAAGTTGGCGTGATCAGAAAAAAGGAGTAAAACAGAAAGTGCTGTCATTGTAAACCGGAAGTGACATCACTGGAAGTAGGCGTGATCAGAAAACTCGCTATTGAGAAGACCCGCAACCCGAACAACGACTCGCAAACCCGGAGAACTGCCGAGCTGCATCCGCTCCCCAACTTCTACCTGCAACCCGCAGGGTACAGCAGGTTTTTGTGGGTAACCCGCAGGTACCTGACCCGCTGCAGGACTCTAGTTTCTACATCTCTGGTTTCTTTGTACTTCAGTAGCTAGGCTTTTACTGTGCCTTTGTAGTTGTGCTACGTCAATAGATTTCTCATCTGATGCTTACTGTGTAAGTAAAATGCAAAACTGTGCTTTTAAAATAATGAACTAATGAGGAAAGATGACCACACCTTATAAATACAAAATCAAACTCTTTAATGTGGGCAAAGTATTGAATTATATAGCACTATAAAGGCTACAAGTAATGGTATTATATTACAGCTACTCTTTCATTATTAAAGCACCAACTCATGGATTTAAATAGGATGCCCACATAGAAAGCAACGTTGAACTTGAAAAGAGTTAAGGTGGCCATAGACGTAACAAAAGATTGTTTGTTTCAACGTGTAGAGCTGAATCGTCAGATATAAAGGTAGAAATAATAGAATTCTACCTGTATCTGACGATTTAGCAAACAATAGCCGATGTTTGGGTGCCTTCAAAGGTGCCCAATTAAATTTTTCCGGCCAGCCTGATCAACGAGACAACCAATATTCAAGTCTTCTGCCAATATCAGTTGGCTCTTTTCCCACCATACAAGCACCGAATATCGTACGAAAATTTGTTTTGTGCGATATTATCGGTGCGTCTATGGCCACCATTACTGAGATACTTACTGCATCTTTAGCAAACAATAGAGGGCCACAGATGCAGCAAAATCTGAACACTTCTTCAATGCCTTCTTTCCCGCCACCTGATATTTTTGAAGGTCAGTTCACCCTTTCATTGATTTTTCCATTTTCCATTGTTTTCTGAACTGATTTTTCATGTGATAACATTATATTTTTTCAATGAAAAATGGTATTTTGTTTGAAACCTAAAACCTGCTCATACCACATATTGGCTGCCAGAAAATACTTTGTTTCAAAATAGTCAAAGTCTTTTAAGCAACATTCTTTTAAAATATCTAAACCGAATCCATCTGCAGAAATATCCCATACACTGCTCTTAGGCATGCTAAAGCAGGAGACAAACAACAAACTGTCAACTAACCACTAACTGAGTTTTGCAAAATGACTCACAGTTCAGACATTTCCCAGAACTTAATCACCGTCCACCCAAAGTGGTCAATTAACCCTGTGGGCCCTCGCATGGTCTTCAGTAATTTTTACAGTATTTCATTACTACGCCATCTAGATAGTTTGGAACAGGCTTGCAGTTTGTTGGTATTTTGTGCAACACACTGGCAAGCTATGGCTAAAGCTTCAGAACTATACAGTTTTATGAACAAAATAGTGATTTAGAAAGATAGATATGCTACATCTTGGTAAGGCTTGTATCAGTGCTCTCCTGTATTCAATAGTATGGTTTCTTAGAGAAAGTAAATACATTTTAGCTCATAGTTATTTCCATGCTGAAATAAAAATCTGAATTGTGTTTAAAAAGGTACCCTCTAATTCTTTCACATACCGTAATAGGGCCAATTTACTAGGCACCATTTACTAGCATGCTGGTGCCCACATATGTGGAGAAATACAGGCTGAGGATCTACTCATCCTCTGCTGTTCTGCTGATCAAAGTGCCAGCACCTGGAAACATTGCCTACACTCGAGTGCAGGCAGAAGCAGCGGATTTCAACACTATGGGGCAGATTTATCAAGGGTCGAATTGAAAATTAGAATTTTCGATTTTTTTTTTATGGTCAAAATTGTCAAATTCAACTCGATTTATCAAACTCTGGCACTTTAAGAATTCAAATTCAACTATTTGCCACCTGAAACCTGCGAATTACTGTTTAGGTCAATGGGAGAGGTGCAAGGATCAATTTGGAGATAGATGTTTGCAGCATTCCTGACATTCAAGGTTTTTTCTGAGAAAAAACTTCAATCAAGTTTGATCAAATTTTCAGGTTGTCTAAATTCGTCCGAGTATAAAAAAAATAGATTTTATTAATATATTTCGACTAGTCGAATTTTGACTTTATAGGAGTTTAAAAAAAAACTCACATGAATTCAGAATTCTACCCTTGATAAATGTGCCTTAAAATGTTAAATCTTGCTTTTTGGCACTGAAATCTGTTGCATCTGTCTGCATCCGGGCATAAGCAATGTTTTTGGGTGCAGGCACTTCGATCAGCAGAGCAGCAGTGGATTCTCGCCCTGTGTTTCTCTGCCTCATTTGGCCCTAGCCTAAAGCTGCCTTTGTGTGTAGTGCTTAGGTACTTCCATTTGCTCTAGGTGACCTGGAAGCAAATTGCATTTTGATGTCTGTACCCAAAAATGCCAGATAGATATCTATAATAAAATAAAGCCTGAGTGCTCGCCAAAAATCTGCTGACTCAGGGGGTTATTTATAAAAGTCTGAATGCACAAAAACTCGAAAAATTCAAGGTTTTTTTAGTATAAAATCCAAATTTTTAGTGGAAAAAACCCCTCACAAATTTTCAAGAGTTATTATATCCCGAGGATAGAAAAAGTCAGAATACGAAAATCCTCCATCTCAGACTTGCCGAGGTTGTATATAAGTCAATTGGAGAGGTCCCGTTCCAATTTGGAAGTTTCTGTGCTCTGCGCTGGATTAAGTCTGAAAATTTAAAATTTTTGCTCGAATTTATCAATTTCTCCCCAATCTGATTAAATCGTGCTTTTTTAATTATAAATATTAAAATCGTGGATTCTAGTTTGGTGGGACTTTTTATTAAAATATCCAGAAAAATTCTGATTTTGATAAATAAGGCTGTCGGTGTCTTTGGGTACAGATACACCAAAGAGGGAATAAGAGTGGAGATAGGCAGTTTCTTGGCCTGTGCTGAGAGCCAGAACTTAGGGTTAGGCAGATAAGGCTCATGCCTAGGTAGCAAAGATGGGGGGGGGGGTGCTAGGCATGTTCCTGTCACGAATGGCACCCTAAATCCAGAACCCAAGCTAAGCTCCCTGGTCTCGGCTCTCACTTCTGCCTATAACCGCCGCCTTTCACCTCGGGAGGAGCCCTCGGCTAATTGGATGCCGCCAGGTCTTATTTGAGAGAGGAGCAAAGCTAACAGTTCTGGACGAGCAAAGGGGCACGATCGTCTCACCAGTATACTGGAAGGAAGAACACCACTTGGAACAGGCAGGCTGGGCCAGCACAAGCAGAGAATAGTCAGTCAAAATATCAGATTGGAGAGTTCAGGGTTAACAGGCAGGCAAGGGTCAGGATCGGAGAGGTCAGAGTAGTCAAACAGGCAGGCAAGGGTCAAAACACCAGAAGATCAAATAGGAATCACATAGAAACCCAGGAACTTTAACAAATAGAACCTAACAATGGGCAATGTGCTGATACCTGAATTCCCCTTTTATACTATTTGAATTTCGTGCCAGGTGCCATGACGTCATCATGCCGGTGCATAAACCTGGAAGCGCGTTATAGAAGAACTGGCACTCGATGGGACAAGATGCATACCACAGAACATGCCACTGGACCACCAGGTTGAGTACTAATCCTTACAGTACCTCTCCTGTAGGCCTACCCCAACTGGGCCCTCTTATGCCACTGGCACAAGCAGGAGGAGAGGCAAAGTGGCCAGCTGGGTTACCTAGGGCTTATAAGCAGGCCAAGAAACTGCATTGTGTGGCAGTAGCCTGTTTAACTACATACAAATAATGCACAGAGTGCATTTAACTATGCTCATTAGAATGTCTGGACTCAATACATGTGTAAAATAGAAATGTAGAATGCAGAATCACACTATGGAGCTCATATGTCAATTAATTGGGCACTGGGTTTGATTCTGATCAGGGCACTACCTCATGGGAGTTTTTTAATTTATCCTCATTTTCACAAGTGTCTCTGGTTTTCTTGCACACAGACAGTCTACTGGCTTAAGATACTGTGCAATTAACCCTGGTGATTGTTTGTGTGCATGTGTCAGGTTGTAAGCTCCACTGTGACAGAGATAAATGAGAATTATTAATGAATGAACATTATCAATGAATGCTGCTTAACATGTTGGAATGATAAAAAAAATAATAATGCTATAACACAAGGGGGAGCACACAGCAAAGCATAGCAATCTAAGAATCCTATTAATAAAGTATAGCAATAACTGCGTTTGTGCAATCTCAGCTGGGACAGGTGTAGAACTCCCCATTGCCCACTGTATAAAGGAATGTGTGCTAAGAAACAAGATGGGTATTATTTGCCTATAGGTTGTGAGATAAGTAAAATATTGTGCTGCTTGCAAATTTGCAAATACATAAGGGGATATTTTATAAAAGGATCAAATCATAATGAATTTAAGTGGCAATAAAATGAGCTTGTGCTGGACATTCATACTCTTGTTGGGAGCAGGGGGGGATTTTGTTTGTGAAGAGATTCTCCATTAAGATAAGCCCATTGTAAATGTAACTTACAGTACATTAAAGCAAAGCACAACTAGACAAATAACAATGTGTGGGCACAAGGGATTCTTTTACAATACAGCCAATACAATGTAAGTGAGTATGCAGATGAAACTGCCCTGCTTCAGTATATTGTCACATTCAAGAAAGATTAATATTTAACATAAACAAAGTGAGAGCATGTCACTCATAGTATGTAAAAAATACAGTATCTGCGTGGTACCAATCTAGAGCACTAGACTAAACTCTCAAAAGCTCTTTTAAAAGTCTGTGTGTTAAATATTTGATGTATAACATATGGCTCAATGTTCAAATCTCCAGTAAAAAGCGACATCAGGCTCAGTACATTCTTAACCATCTTTAGCCCAACTGTCTCATATAAACACTTTCCTACTCAATACAGTTTTTATTTTGCTAACGTGTAATTTACATTAGTAGTCATAATAGCCTGCAAACCCTTTGGGGACTAAGCATTAACATGAATAATTAAGGACACCCTATCACTGTCTTGCTGAGAGTGCTTTCATAGAAACAGTTTTGCAACTGTGAGGTGTGTTGGATGAGACACATAAAACAAAATAGTTTACTGTTTAAAAATAGGTAGTGGGGGGGTATACCAAGCTTATGGTCTTGCTTACTCTGTGAACACTTTGAAATATTCTTTTCATGTGATAAGCACATTTAGGGGCAGATTTATTAAGGGTATACAAATTTTTATGGTCAAAAATTTTTATGGTCAATTAGACTAGGACATTATCCATACTTGATTTGAGTTTTTTTTAAAAATTCAAATTCAATTTTCAAAATTTATCCTACTCTGGCCCTTTAAGAATTCAATTTTGACCACCTAAAACCTGCTGTTTAAGTCAATGTGAGAGGTCCAGGGATCAATTTGGAGATGTTTGCAGCTTTCCTGACATTCAAGGTTTTTTTGGAGAAAAATTCATATTCAATAAGAGTTTTTGGGTCATTTCAATTTGTCTGAGTTGGAAAAATTTGATTGTATAAATGTTTATGGGAGTTTTAAAAACCTCACATGAATTTGAAATTCGACCCTTGATAAATGTGCCTCTAAATATCAAGTACATCAATAAACAGATCTATCACCTGACGAGGCTTAAGTTGGCAACTAACCAAAATAGTAGCAGTGGGAGGCTACTTATAGATTTTCTGCATTGTATGCAGTTGCCAGTGTGACATGTAGATAAGTATAATATTCTCTGTATGGTTACCTGCATACATATCAGCCTTGTATGATTAAATAGAATCATGCACCTACAGTAAATAATGTGCACCCCTCAGACTTATGTCCAAAATATTTTACATCGTACATGCTTGTGCCACGGTAGGTCACTAATGCACTGTTGCAGAAATTCCTTATCATGGTGGCTCTATTGGTTGGAGCATATATATATATATATATATATATATATATATATATATATATATATATATATATATATATATATACTTAGGGGCAGATTTTTCAAGGGTCGAATTTTGAAGTGTAAAATACTTCGAAATCCGAATTAAAATACTTTGAATTAAAATACTTTGAATTCGAATATTGAAGTCGAAATATTTTTCACCGAATTTGGCCATTGAACGAACAAAGTAAAATCGTACGATTAAATCGTTCGAATCGAATTTTAAATTGATGTGTGAAGACTGAGAAAATGGTTGTAGAAGGTCCCCATAGGCTAACATAGCACTTCGGAAGGTTTAATTTGGCGAAACATTGAAGTCAAAGTTTTTTTAAAGAGACAGTACTACGATTATCGAATGGTCGAATATTCGAACGATTTTTACTTCCAAACGAAGCCGAAGTAAACCTGAAGTCGTAGTATCCTATTCGATGGTCGAAGTATCCAAAAAATTACTTTGAATTTCAGATTTTTTAACTTCGAAAATTCCCTCGAATTCACTTCGACCCTTGATAAATCTGCCCCTTGGATGTTCAGCAGCTCTTAGCTCAGCCCAGCTGTGTATCATATTGGGAGGCTGTTTATGGCATGATAAGTGTGTATTTAAAGAAACACTGTAAGTGTAATACAGTGTTTACATATAATAACTGGTACTGTGTGGCACTGTTGATATGAATCCCTTTTATGTCTTATATATATATATATATGCACCCCTGAGTGTGCTTAGAAGCTTCATTTTCATTAGGGGCACATTGTGTGATTCTCATCTCATCATTTGATCCTTCCATCAATGAAGGATGCTTCAAACTTTTATTTATTAATTTAGTTGTGTCATTTTTGTGAACTTTTTTATCCCAATATGGGTCACCTCCTGGTAATATATATTTTTTTAAATTCTTTAAATTAGATAGCTTGAGAGAGAATTTCCCCCTACTCAGCTTGGCTCAGTACAGTAACCTAAACCATTAGGGCAATGGCACAAAGAGCTTTTTGTCGCCCATGGGAATTTACTCTCCCTCTATACTTACCCGATGAATCGCGTAATTGCACTAAAGTGCAGAAGGAAGCATTTTTGCATATTATGCTATTAAACTGCTTAGATAGAGCATTTTTAATGTTAGTCTATAAGAAGATAACTTCAAGCATTGTCACCTGCCCTTTCTTTTTTCAAGTGACAAAATATCCCATGTGACATTTAATGCCTGCATTATATGGTACTACAAGATCTACAGCATTAAATGGTACAGGGACCCTCAGCATAAAATTGTACTGGGGACCACCTTTTTACTTGGTGATGTCCGGGCAAGGTCAGTGATATCGGGGGATGGGTCAGGGGATATCATGGATGGGGTGTGTGATGGTTCTGGGGTAGGTCAGTGACATCAGGGGGTGGGGCTATATAACAGGGTTCAGTAATTTGATGATTACCCCATAACTCACTTCAAGTCCTGTTTAGATGTCCTAATTTTAAATCTGAACATGCAATTTTCACAGGGACAGCCCTTCTGAAAACCTGGTTGCTCTGGTCAGTGTCGGACTGGGACACCAGGGGCCCACCCACAAACCTTAGACCAGGGGCCCACCAAAAGTCCTTAGATCAGGGGCCCACTCTCAGTACTATTATAATTCCTCTCCTCACTCAACCTCTATTCTGCTAGTCTCTTTTCTTTACATACTATAATCTATTATTCAATCTATTTAGTCTCATTGTTCTCAAATAAGTAATGGCTATGAAATATGTCAAATGTTTTGAAGCAGGAGGGCCCACCGGGAGTTTTCCTGGTATCCCTGTGGGCCAGTCCGACACTGGCCCTGGTGAAAGCGGGACAGGTGACAACCCTGGACCTAAAGCTTTTAATGTTACAATGACCCAGAATATTATATTGCACAATGCTTTTTCCAATCATCTGGATTTTCAAACCTGTCCAATAGATATTTTACCCCTGGTCGGGGTTGGTCCCTTACAGAAGCAAATAAACCACCCACTAGATCTATGCACAATGTATGTATAGCTAGTTTTTTTTAGCAGTAGATACTTTCTGCAGACTTTTCTATAGGTCACACAAAATGTATCTAATAGTAATAATACTATTAATCCTAGCCATTTAGCATGTGGATTTAATATGTATTAAATGATTCAGGTGCAGTCAAAATTAAATAATTCATATTTAGCAGGTGACATCCAAAGAAACCGATACAAATTGTATGGGATACAAACAAATCAGGGTGTAAAGTGCATAATAGAGGCGCAATCGCCCATTTCATTTGCACTTTGCATCCTGTCTTCCTGTCTAAATAAAATGATACAGGTCTTTTCACTCTATTTCATTCTGTTGCATTCAGCAGTGCTGTATTTATGAGGGACATAAGTGTCACCCATCCCGTCCCCTAACTTGAGATTCATGCTGTATTTTTTTTTATCGGACACTAGGTGCAAAGCATAGCCAGACACAGGACTCCCTGTATGAGCATCAAAGGTCACCCCTTAGTGCTGAGCTGAGGTGTCACACCCTGGGGGAGCAATCATGGATGGGAGCTATAGGCCTAGCACTTCTTGGGCTGGTACAGTAAGTTCAGTATATACAACATTTCTAGCCATAGGCTTTGATCAACCATTTATTTAAGCCTGTTTTTCAGTTCCACTCAGGGAACCTTTTTTGATACATGCAAAACGTATTCATAAAGGTTCCCTGAGTGAACCAAAACACAGACTTAAATAAATGTTTGCTTAAACTATTTATCAAGTCCACTGACTGCTCCCTGCTATATATGGATTATATATAATACATCTTTATAATAAATCTTTTAAAGCATATATAAACCCTGTGAGTGCTGTGTATTTTGGAAACTAAATGACTGTTTCTACACTAGAGTACACCCCTAGACAATATTAGCTTTTCTGTAAGTCCATCTTTGAGCAATTAAGTGAAAGAAAGAGCAAGGAAAAGAAACAATCGATGTAGCACTGTGTTATTGGTTATTTATGGAACAAGATTTTTGTGATAGTACATATCTCTTAGGCTAGCATCAACATGTAATTTCATAAGAGGTTATTTTTTAAGGACTTAAAGGCAGATCAGTTATTACGAACTGTTTGACACAAGTGACTTTAATAATATCATAGCCATAAAATGGTGTTTCCCTTCCTTCCTTCTTTTATTTCTTCCTTTATTTCTTCAGTCTACAGATTAGTGACTCAACATAATATTTGCTTCATATTTCCTTCTGTATCAATACATGCACCATCTCTGCACTAGATGGAGGAATACCGTATTAATACAGCTGAAGTTGCCTTGGCAAGTGACTGCAAGAAGTTACAAACACCTGCAAAGTTATAAAAACAATTTTTAAAAACATAAATAATTTTTAAAGGCAAACTCTTGTGAAAGCTTTATCATACTACTTATTTTGCTATACTATATTACAGTAAGTTTCGAGAGAATCAGAAGGGAGAACCACAAGAGATAAAACCGCTTAAACAATGTGAAATAAAAGCTTTAATGTTGACCAGTATACATATCACTGAGGTCTCTGAAGCAGACCTTAACCAATGTACAATGTGGCTAACCAAGATACATTTTATCAGCATATCGCACATGAATATTAATGTTAAGAATGCCTCAAGACCAAAGACTTCCACCAAGCAATTTAGCATGATGACAGTCTACTTTCAGGTTTCAAAATATACATTTTCATATTAGTGATTGTTTTCCCTACTGTAAGTTCCTACTATTATTATAATTATTATTATTATTATTATTATTATTGTTAACAGCTATAGAAAAGAGAACAGACGATTTACGAGAAATAGTAGTTTAATAAGGGGCTGGGGAGGAACAAGTAAAATTTAAGGGGTTGAAAACAATTTGTAAGGCTAGTGCCATATGAAGGCTGAATAAGGCCTGATGAAATATGCAAGCCAAAAATCAGCCACCATGCCGTCAGGAGCCTCCTTTTCTGTTTCCATAAGGAACCATTGTGTGGGCTCTGGCATGAACACACTTTTCAGGGCAAAAATGCAAAGAAAAATATATGGAAATTAAAAGTATAAATACAGAAGAGGGATGAACATACAGTTATAAAATAAATGGATGGAGAGAAATATGGTGTTTTTTGTTTTGGGGGAGGCAACCAATTAAAGGCTTTGCAATTGAAAGCTTCTAATTATATACATTTTAATTACTATCCACCTATGAGGAACAGAGGTAAAACAAGAAAACATTTACAAAAAAGAAAGGTAGATGACAGATGAGCAACTACATGTCCCCAGGTCCCACGCAAAATGAGTTTATGGGCTCTTCTATGCAAGTCATCTGCCATAATGTGCGCATGCAGGTACTTTATATGTCAAATGGCTGCTCATGCACAGTTAAAATCTAGCAAATAGGAAATCTGTGCACAGTACAAAGCTTAGAAAAACCTTTTAATGCATATACTTATACATACCTCATTAATTATCCCTTCATACAAACAGAACCTTTTCTCTCAAAATTCAATTCCAGGTTGAATCAGACTTTACAAAATCTTAGTAAGTTAAGGTAGCTAAGTCTATGTACAGAAATGCATTTTTTTAGTCAAGCATTCTTTTACGAAACTCTCCCAGTGCCACCTGCTAAAGTGCAATACCCAATGACAAATCTCTCTGTTTGCTGATTCCTGATCTTGGCCAATCCCACCACTAACACTTCATACCTCTTCTACTATTAGCCTGCAAGGTCTACACAGCAAGACCCTCTTTCGCTCCTGTATGGAACAGTATTTATATAGTTATATATACATCTAAAGAAAGATATACACTCATCTCTTAAGATTTCTATTAGATGATTCTTTAGTGAAAAGTGATGGTATAGTGGTTCTTTACACAGCTTTATACCAGTGCAACATCATTTTAATTTCAGTTATCAAAATCACATCCTGTTGCATAAAATCTACAGTATAAGAGATATAATGCAGTTTATATGCTTAAAGGACCAGTAAAATCAATTGTGTAGTTAGTGTAGAGCGAAAAAAACCCACAGACATATTTGCTGTGTTTTTCTTAAAGACGTTTCACCAGTCATCCAACTGGCTTTCTCAATTCAGAATAACTTGTACATAGGATCTTGCTTGCTTGCTCTGGAATGAAAGGATATATAGTGAAGCAAGATCCTATGTACAAGTTATTCTGAATTGAGAAAGCCAGTTAGATGACTGGTGAAACATCTTCAAGAAAAAAAAACAGCAAGTCCAGTTGATCTGACTTATTTCTATAGATATACAATGACCTGGATGAATGAGAATCTTCACCAGTGTCGGACTGGGACACCAGGGGCCCACCCAAAAACCTTTGACTAGGGGCCCACCAATTTATCTTAGACCAGGGGCAACTCTCAGTACTATTGTTTTTCCTCTCCTCCCTCAACCTCTATTCTCCTAGTCTCTTTTCTTTACATACTATAATCTATTATTCCATCTATTTAGCCTCTTTGTTCTCATAGAATTTGGGAATAGCCAAGAAATATGCCAAATCTCTAGCAGCATGAGGGCCCACTGACACCTTGGCCCACCGGGACTTTTCCTGGTATACCGGTGGGCCAGTCCGACACTGATCTTCACAAATATTCAGACATATTAATCTTTTAAATCGCTATGTTTTTATTAAGAAATAGGTTACCGAAACTCTGCTTGCGCTCCTCTTCAGAAAAGGTGATCCGGCGATCCATCGTGTGGCGCTTGATTTCTCCTCCCTGCTTTCCTTATAGGAGATAGCCACGGAGGAGAAATCAAACACCGCATGATGGATCATCGCTGTGTCGCCTTTTCTGAAGAGGAGTGCAAGTGGAGTTTCGGTAAGTTATTTCTTAATAAAGACTTAAAAGTTTAATATGTCTTTGTGGTTTTTTTTCACTCTACACTAACAAATTTTTTATAAAAAAAAAATTGATGTTACTGATCCTTTAAGAAATTGCCTGACCTGCCTCAAGGCAAGACTTCTTTTTCAGGCTTTTTTTTACCATTTTGGCTTTCACTTTCAAGCAACTCCACTAGCTTTTGTCCAATTTCAATAACTGCCAGCTGGTTATCTGCCTAGGCATATGGTTTCATGTTGGCTTACAATATTTCCTTTTGATGCATGTGAGATTCCAAAGAAGTAAATGCAAAGCAATATTAAAAACACACCAACTGTTTCAATTATGAGCTGTGAACAGCAAGTCAAATATCACATATGAATTAATTTGGCTTATATTCATTAGAGAAAGCTCTTTTAACTCTTTTAACTTGTGTGTTTTGAGTCTATTTTTACCCAGAATGCTGCAACCCAAATATTGGATTTTGCACATTTTTTGTTTAGAAAATTATTTTGCATTTTTCTCTAGAAAAGAAGTAGAAAAGGAAAATGCTCATATGGGCGTGTGGAGGTAGAGGCAGAAAGGATTCATTTTTGACACTTAAACAATGATTCATGCCGATTACATTTTGTTTTGATCATTGTAACCACAAATGCCCCTCTAGTAGTCTAGTATCTAGACTGGCCATTAGTTATATGCGGCTAGCCCGATACCCGTGGGACCCGCCAACTTCAGCACACTCTTTGTGGGTCACGGGCGTGTTCGGGTTAATCTCTTCTTCCTGCTCTCCCCGCCCATGGCCTTACAATGTATCAGGCTCTGCTGGGATTCGAGCCAGGGACCTTTGGGTTGGTTTGATGTCTTGAACCACTGGGTCAGGTGAGCAGCCTGCAGGGTTGCTCACTATATATTACCTGGTCTTTCCAGCCCCAGCCCAGCAGCAGCCTGATTGGTTTGCAGTCAGCCAATCAGGGCTGACTTTGCCCTATTTAAGGCCAGCCCTCCGAACACTCCTGAGCATTCTGCGCCGTTAGTTTGTCTGTGTCCCGTGGGTTCAGCCAGCTCTTGCCTAAAAGATTCACTTTCCTCCTGCTGCCTCCACAGCGCCCCCTACGTTATCCCTTACAGAATGCTCAGGCAAGGAGTGTTCAGATTGCTTGCCTTTAATAGGGCAGAGTCAGCCCTGATTGGCTGACTACAAACCAATCAGGCTGCTGGGCTGGAGCTGCAAAGACCAGGTAATACATAGTGAGCAACCCTGCAAGCTGCTCACCTGGCCCAGTGGTCAAGACATCGAACCAGATACCCAAAGATCCCTGGCTCGATTTGGCTCGTTTTTCTCGACCCGCACAACACTACTGGCCATGTCCCTCAGAGGGGAATAGTGTGTTAAGAACAGTGTTTAGAAAATCATGGAAATTAGAAAATAAGCTATTCCTATGCTGATACTGAACCCACCTATCCTACATTCACAGTGAATATTTTCAACATGAACTATGCTAGAAATGTATCATAAACATCAATATATATATATATATATATATTGATGTAAACAAATATAACCAAGCAGTCTCGGACTGGGGGGCCCGGGACCCACCGGGGCTGCTGCCCCAGGGCCCCCCCTCCAGTGCCGGCGTCTGGTGCATCTGCTCGCAGCGCCGTGTATGAACGCTTGCGTGCGACGCCGCGTCTGTGCACATGCACAAGCACACAGTTTTCTTCCGCGACCTCCAATAAAGGGGGTCGCGGCATTAATAGCTACATGTGGGTGCGGGTTTTTTCCCGGTGCCCCGCCGGACTAGTCCGACCCTGTAACCAAGCATATAACAATGATGAAAAAATGTGTCTTCTGACAGCTGAAGCAAGGTGTTTACCTTCCCTTCACACACAAACAAAACAACAGCTGCAATGCGATGCAGGTAAATTGACAGTACCCCGAGGGTGTGCTTATATTGCTTATATTATTAATAAAATATTAAAATATTTGAAACAAGGGGTAAAGCATGAATAGATTATGAAAATTTACAATCAAAAGGGAAAGCAATATAAATAGATAATATAAATAAATATGTGAGAAATATATTTTAAAGACCACTACAGGGTAAACTAACAAAAGGGGCAAAGCTACATTTCAGTGTTATAAGAAATATTGAAACTGTTGATATAAGTAGTATTACACTTTTGCCCTTGTTCGTGTCTACTGTCTTCTTAGACCTCACTGAAGATAAATCTCAGAGGCATGGCTTCAGGGCAGGCAGTACAAAACATGTTCATTGATTTATAGCAAAGGAACTCTTTTTTTAAAAAAAGACTGTCCTAATCAAGTTAAATACTTAAATTAACATTTTGTGTATCTTACTGGTGAAACTATAGACACAAGAGGCATAACCAAAAGACCATACCTGCATTTCATATCCTAGGTGAAGTTATATCAGGGATGCCCGGAAGAAAATGATCCTGCCAGATATTGATCTGACCTTAATCTATATTCAGATTGTGCTTAAATGTAATAAAAAGTTACAAATCTGCTTTGCCAAGCTAGCTGCACAAGCAATACTCATGTAAAATAGGTATAAATAGATGATGAGGACAGCCTGCAGGCTTACTAGGCCAAAAGTTGGGTAAATACTATACTCTTTCATGAATAATATCATGTTGGCATGTATGTTTTTGCCTTATTGTCTTTTTATAAGCATTTAAAATAAGTTGGGTTTGCTGTATAAAGGTCGACTTGAGCAAGAGGCCTGGAAACGACAGCTTCAAATATTCACTTGCACATGCCAACCCATCAGTCACAACACAAGCATACAGTCCATTTTCACTATTATTGTATTATGTAATGTTTTTCCCTGCATGTTTCCAATGGCTTAACAGTGCAAGTATTTAAAGGTAAAGTAAAAAAAAATTTGCGTAAGCAACACAATTGCATGAACCTAATTCATTTGTATCCAAAGTATAACAGTTACAATTGCAAACATTTCCTAAATAATATCCTTGCTTACTGTTGTATCTTTTCCAATTTAATTTAGTTATTCTATAAACAATGTTACCTTTGTATAACCTTTACCTACAGCAAAATGAAACAAAGCAGGTTAATTGAAATACTTTGACATTCACATTATGTCTGATATTATCTCACATAGACCAGTGAAATACATGCAGTGCCATAACACCAGTCACAGACAGCTTGCAGTGAGAGAAAAACTCCTCCAAATGAAGTGATGTCAATTTAAAGAAGGTACCTAAAATCTATGTGTGGTACCTCACAAAATAAATGGATTTAATATGACACAAGGGTAAATGTATATTTACACACTAGAATAAGAGACACCATGCAACTTGCTGCTTGCTGTAACATCACAGAAAATGCTCAGAATCCAGCTTTTTTATGTCATACTATGGGGATTATTTACTAAACCCCAAATTTATCTCATTATTTTATTCAAACTCCCATGCCGATTTGACCTTATTTATTAATTAAAAAACTCTAATTAATAGACCGAAACCCCAAATCATTGGGCTTTTGCTTGAAAACCCCAAATGTTTTAGATTTTCGGGCTAAACTCAGTGCAAACCACGATCATTTCAAATTGAGATTATTGCCTTTCCCATTAAATTATACAGGAACTTGACAAGTCTGAGATGACAGATTTTCACATTCAGGCTTTTTGCAGCATCGGGGTATAATAAATATAGAAAAATTTGAGAAAAAAAAAAAATTCCAGTTTTTGCCCCAAAAGGACAGACCAGATAAATTTGAAGTAAATAACCCCCTTAGTGTTGCAACCAAACAAGTTGCTGTGTAGTCAAAGGAGCAACTAATCAAGTTGAAACAGGGTACATGCTTACATAATAAATAACATATACATTATGTACATATAATGGTATTTGGCTACTGTTTTCTCCACCAGCAGAAATACACATACATGTTTGAAGTTAATTCACATGAAATGCATCTATAATAGCTCACATGAGATGTTTAAGCAGGGAGAAAAACAGGGATTAATGTAATTTTACCTTTATGGTGTTACTGGTCCAGTGTCAGACTGGGACACCAGGGGCCCACCCACTAACCTAAGACCAGGGGTCCACCAAAATACCTTAGATCAGGTGCCCACTCCTCACTCAACCTCTATTCTGCTAGTCTCTTTTCTTACATGCTATAATCTATTATTCAATCTATTTAGTCTCTTTGTTCTCATATAAATAGGTAATGGCTATGAAATATGTCAAATGTTTTGAAGGAGGAGGGCCCACCGGGAGTTTTCCTGGTATCCCTGTGGGCCAGTCCAATACTGTACTAGTCCCCTAAATAATCCCTTACTAAAAATGAGTTTAATGGATAGGGCTTGAGGCGAACATAGTTTTTCTTATTATTTTAATCATCATCATCATCTTCAACTTTTCTTTTACCCCAAGACAATTTTAAAGGTGAAATAACCTGGTGTGTCAAATATTAGGCACCCCTCAGTGATTGTAATCACTTGCCTGATACCTGGACCAGCTACTGTTAGCAGAAAACTGGCCAGGCCCAAAGAACAGTGAGCACCTTTTCTTCTGCTTATTGTTTTTTCAGAGCCCCTGGGCAAATGCATGTGCAGTACTGTGAAAACAACAGCTTTTCTGTTAAAGTTCCGCCTCTCAATTTACTGCACATATGAAAATGAAAAATCAGGAAAAGTTCTCCTTTGAGGAACTTGATGAAAAGTATCCAGGGCTGGTGCATTTTTCTGCTAACAGAAGCAAGCTGGGGTATCAGGTAAGTGATTACACCCCACCCCCGGCACCCTTCCCAGTAACTGAGACTTTCCTTCTTCATTTGGTAACTATGTTGGACATTCTGAGAACAGTAGGTTCTAATAATAAATAATTCTTACCTTGCATTGTTATTTTGGTAGGCTCCGAAAATAAAGGTATAAGCAAGAGGTAGATGAGGTAGACGAAAGATATTCCATTGTACCGGAACATGCATGCTGTTAAAGAAAAGAGAGAATATCATTTTACAGTTAACTGTTATTAGTGTCTTTGGAATATAACAATTTATGTACATAAGTCTGTAAATATAATTTTAACACAGGCATGGCATCCCTTATCTGGAAACCCATTATCAAGAAAGACCCAGCTATGCCATCTCCAATAGAGATAATTAAAAATGATTTGTTTTTTCTCTGTAAAGATTGTACTATTTTAGTTAGTAGTTTAGAGTCCAACTAAGATATAAATAGTCATTAATGGAGTCAAAACAATCATACTCCAAATTACAGAAAACCCACAGGGAAACAGTTTAAAACACACAGGGAACAATTCTAGATTAGATATAGACATATCAGCAGTCATAATGTAATTTCAGTTCAATTAAAGGGGCAATACACTGGTATTGCCCCTTTAATTGAACTGAAATTACATTATGACTGCATTGGACTGAAAGGACATTATGAATGCCTTTTTGTTTATTTTAAGTCAGGGTTCAGGTGTTATCACCAAAAGTTTTCAATACTGTTAGGCATTGTGCCAGCAGCACTGCCCAGTGAGCCAACGAAAATGAGCACTTGATATGAATGCAGATAATTTATTAATGTATAGAAAGTTAGATCAAGAGGGCAGTAAAAATGTGGTGTTTGATTTACTGATTTCATGGTTTCACATGGTAATGTCATATTTTCACAGCTCCAGGCTTGGACAAGATTTGTCATCACCTTCTCAAATCTAAAGGCCCTTTTGAAAACCATTAACTCTCTTTTTTAAAAGTAAACACAGAAGCCTAAGAAGTAGCTACAATAATGTATTGTCTGACTAGTTTTATTTATACCTTTTTTAATAATAGTAACTGGACTCATATGAAAACCTCCAAGTTAATTTACAGCATCAGTTTTATTCATTAAATGCACAATGAGCCCTACATTTCTACTAAGATACTCTAATATAGTGCATCATTGGAAAGTTGCACTTATATCTCTGATAATTTGATGGTTATTAAGGGGTTAGTTCTCTAACATTTAGAATGTCATAATACAATTAAGGTCTAAAAATATAGGCAACTTTACAGTTTTCTCCCATCCATTTTAGATCTGGAGAGGGATAAAGTAAAAATGCAAAGGGTACCGTATTTGCTGAACGAAAAGAGAAATTTTCAAAAATAAATACTGAAAAGTTTGCCGCAAGATATGCCTTTAGCTGGCCACACACAATTAAATTGTTTTACAAAATATTACTTCTAAATAGTGTTGGCTCCCATGCCAGTTCATTGGGCTGATCCACCTCTGGTGCCGTCACACCAAAAATTACAATATTGACTATATACATAGAGAATAATTACTTTTGGAAAAGAGTTCTAGTTGAAATTCTGCACTTTGAAAGAAAAATATCACAGAGAACAAAATTTTAGTGAAGGATTTGTTGTTATTTATTAAAATAAGACAATTAATCAAAGGTCTGAATATATTTGGAAGCTACTGCATATTTTGTTGCAAAACAAGTAAAACACTAAACAATTTAACAATTTAATTTGTAAAAAGTTTTTAACTCACACTTGCATTATTTTACTAGTTTTAGCTTAATAAATAAGGCAACATTAGCCATTTGAGTGAATATATTATTGAAAGGAAAAGTAAATCCTCCCAGCCAATTTTTTAGTTTTATCAGCACTAAGACACTCGACCTAGGATAATAAAACTTATTTCTGATACCAATCCCTATATTATGCAAAATAGCATTTTTTGTATTTAGACCCTTATATCTTGTTATAGAAGTGGAATTACACAAATATGTAGGCAGATTTAGAAAGCCCAGGTTATCCTGAAAAAATAATGTATAATGTTCCTAGGTAAAATCAACCCCCTCGGCCAGAAATTCCAGTTTGATGGCTGACTGACAAGTTTAATAAGAGCTAAAGACAAATTCAAGAAAAATGTTGTTAAAATGTAGTGCGAAAGGCAAAATCTGAAAACTGTCTAACATACAAATTCACAAAAGTGGAGATAGAGGTTTGTGAATTTGGTTGGAAACCACTTTTGTGAATTCCCCCCATAGAGATTCTAAGGGATATGGGGCTCTGGCAAAGGAGGGGGATACATTGATTATTACTATATAACTCTAGGGGGCACATTTACTAAGCTCGAGTGAAGGATTCGAATGAAAAAAACTTCGAATTTCAAAGTATTTTTTTGGGTACTGCGACCATCGAATAGGCTACTACGACCTTCGACTCAAACTATTTGACCATTCGCTAGTCGAAGTACTGTCTCTTTAAAAAATACTTCGACTACATACTTCAGCCGCACTTTTCTAACCTTTTTTTGATTGAAGAAAAATCCTTCGATCGATCGCTTAAAATCGTTTGAATCGTTTGATTCAAAGGATTTTTCCTTCGATCGATCGTAGGATTTGTGGTAAATCCTTCGAATTCAATATTCGAATTCGTAGGATTTTCCTTTGAGGGTCGAATTCGAGGGTTTATTAACCCTCGATATTCGACCCTTAGTAAATGTGCCCCTAGATGTTACAATATGTTTTTTAACTTGATATAAGATTTAACTGCTGAATTGCATGCACATATTGGTATGCATAGAGTACCTGATTCAAAATTTATATTAGAGACAAATGTAGGAGGTGTTTCTAATACACATTATATGCCACTACAAAGTAAATGAGGTTAAAAATAAGGCATGTCTATCAAATTCAACCCTTTTGCCTAAGTGGGGTCTGTGTTTGTTTAAAGGGAAACAAAGTCTAAAATTGAGAAAATATTTTCAGATTTGTATTAATGTATATATAATTAAAAAGTATGAAGCACTTCTGCCTGGGAGCACTGCGGTCCTGAGTTTGACTCTGAGTCAACGATGAGTTTGTATGTCTTGTGCAGATTTACTCTGGTACTCTCAAAAACATACAGACAGGTGAACTGGATCCTGATAAAATTGAAGTGCGTGTGTGTATGTGTGTGTGTAAATAAAGTGTTGCCTAAAATATGTCAGCGCTATATAAATAACACATGATAATACATAATTTTAGCAAGTACCAATAAAAACGGATGTGCAGTTTTGCGCTATCCATTTTTCACAAAGGACAAACACTTCAAATGAATGGTAATTATTGTTGGGTTATAGGTTTGCCATATACACACCAAAAATAATGGCATACATCTCAAAAGGATAATAAAAGTTATGATAATGCCATTTTTTCTTTTTCAAGGAGGGGGGAAAGGATGGATTTGCCATGGTGTCAGTATTGATACTGTAAGCTTATTTGTTGCAATGTATATATAGATTGGCACCCTCTTGGTAACTAAATAGTTAGAATGAAGCAAAGTACCAAATAGTAAGCAAATGTTAATGGTTTCTTTTCAGGCTCTGCCTGTCTGACTGTTCCACAGGCTGCAAGTATTTATTAGCGCAAACACACAGCACTAGATTAAGAGGCCCCCTCATGCATATTGACCAAATAAGTAAATCTAGCTCTAACAGTATTTCCTCAGTGGAAAAGCACTGGTATTCTGATAATCCCACCAATAAATATGCATTAAGTATACTACAAACTATATAAAAAATGTGGTAAATCGGAAATGAAACAGGTGAAGCTTTTGTGTTACAGGAAATCTGCTCATGTCTAAATATATTGTCTATTGGCTGGAAATAAATGCTATCATTCTTAAAGAAATGTGTGGGAAATGCCTTGTTAAGCACTTGGGATATATGGTCTGTTTTTCTATTATATTGTTTTCAGTTTTATTCTGTATTCCCTTTTTTAAAGGTCAGAGAAAAAAGGTGCCCGGTTTACTGCATATATGGCCAAAGATACATAGGTCATTACAAAACAAAATAAAAAGTGCAAATTGGGCAAAGTGCAAAAAAAGCTGCAGCTGGACATTTTTTTTGCACTTTGATCACAGTGCTCGGCTCATTATTAGTATAATGCAAGTTTTGCTGAGGTAGGGCTGGGTAAATCTCGTCCCGTTAGTTGTGGTAAAATATTACACACTTTGGCTTAGCAAAGGGCCAAGGTATTCCAGAAATGTTGCCATTTGATATATTCTTTTTGAGCCAATTAATACTTTTTCACCATCTCTAGTGTGCTGCAGTCTTATACTCTGTAACAAGTTATTAACCTGAGGCAGGGTAATTACTGCAAGCACCTGACACCCCAAAAGTTGTGTTATTATTTTTTAAAGCACTTCACCATTTAGCAAAATTAGCTCTGATGTCAAGAGGGATTGTCACATAATAATCCATCTTCAGGAGTTTGAATGCTTTCTCTTTCTAAGAAAACTACTGTGTGTTAAAGTGGAGTAAAAAATAAAGAAAAGTGGAAGAGGCTACATCCATCAGTGAGTTGAACTGGTGGGCAATTGGGGTCCAGAGGTTGTTGAATTTACTCTGGTGAGATAAATAACAGTCCCAGTTGTGAGCGATGGAGATGAAGGGCCCACCCAGTGCAGGGCCACTGTCTTTTAGTCATAGAATAAGAGCAGTCGCATTAGGTGTCTAGCTAGTACTCGGGGAACCAGGGAGTCAAGTAGGCACTTGTGGAAGAGCCAGTTCTGTGGCTATAAAATGTATTTGTACCTTGATGCTAGAATTTTGCTACACTTCTGCAGGAGAGTCCAATAGGAAGTGCAGGAAATTAGTGATAGGATACATTCAGTGGATAATTTTAAATTGTATCAGCTTGTCTTTACTGCTTTCGAGGGGTTGGTATAGGTTGTCTATAACCTTTTCCCAGTCATTGGGATCCAATTTGGACTCCTAATTGTTTTCTACCCTAGGGTTGTATCTTTTTTGGAAGTGTTTCATCATTCATATATTTAATGCAGCTTACTTAGTTTTGGCTTAACTACCTATCCTCTAAAAAAAGCTTTAGCCAAATCAAATCAAAGGCCTAATATGCATATTCAAATTATAACAACAGAATGCCCCCAAAACTACATAATCTGAAAAAATAATGGACTGTATGTACTTTACTTTAAAGTAATTTATCATGTAATTGTTATACAACTGCACTACTGGGGTCTGCTTGTGTAGGTTTATAACTTAGAAGCTAGTGAAACGTGAATTATGGCTTAGTCTTGCACAATGTGATATTGCCAGCCACCTTGGCCCAATTTTACAACCACTCCTTTGGTGTGCATCAGTGGCAGAGGCCTCAATGGGGCTCTGTCATTAACCTCAGCCCTATGGCATATTATTAATAGCCCTACTATGTATATCTTTTATTGCACATAGATTTATATAGATCGCATTCTGGATTTCATGTGTAGGTGAACATGAATTTGGCACAAATATAGAGGAGGGTGTATAGATGCAAGTACTTTTGTATCTATATTAGTAAAACATGCCCTAAGCTTCCGTTGATTGCAAAGTTGCAGTAATAATGATTATCTACATCAGTGGACACATAATAGTTTATTAATTCCTATGAATAAATGACAGAGAAATCAGGCTGTAATAAATATACAGCACTAAATCTTCACAACCAATAAATTAGACTTTTCCTGATATACAGGTCAATAAAGCTATTCAGAGCTGTCGGATGAAGAATACTTCCTGCCGTCGCAGGCAATCACTGGTATAACAACATTTACATAGTGAGAGAAAGATTTTCTTCCAGACAGAGTCTGGTCTACACTGTATTTATCAAATACAATTTTACAGAGGAAGTTATCCTCTTCCTTTGAAATAACTACTGTAAAAATTTGTCATTTTTCATGAAAAGAAAAGTGCCAACCTACAGACATGTTTGTATAAATTAGTGCACACTGCTGGTTAGTTTTTATGACATTTATAATGATTAATGAGATGGGTTACCCACTAGGCTACACCCACATGAGCTCCCTTCTAGGCTATTGCTGGGTTCAGATGCATGCAGATCCAGGCAAACATGCACCTGGGCTCTCTTTTGGGTTTCCTGAATTCTTCTCCCAGCTGGATAGCCCAAACAGACCCAGAAGCACAAATAGATATAAATAATAAAAGAAAATAGAAATAATAATTGAAGCTAGATGGGCCACTGATAACACTGGGATATAGCCTAGGGTAGCCTGTGCATTAAAGGTGAAGGAAATGTTAAAACTAAATAAGCCTTATCAGAAAGGTCCACCTAAATATACCAGTAAACCCTCAAAGTAATACTGCTCTGAGTTCTTTGTCAAAAGAAACACTGAATTTCTTTCCTTCTATTGTGTACATATGGGCTTCTGTATCAGACTTAATGCCTTCATCTTAAACCTCCTTGCCCCAGGCGTGAGCATGCTCAGTTTGCTCCTCTCCCCCCCCCCTCTCTTCTCTGCTGTAATCTGAGCTCAGTGCTATAAGTGAGCAGGTAGAGAATCAGGCAGGAAGTGATGTCACACCAAGCTAATACTGCAGCTGCTATCCTAAACAAACAGAAAGCTTCTAGAGCTTTTTACTCAGGTATGGTAAAACTTTCTACAGAATAAATATAGCATTCTAGCTTGCACTATTGCAGCTAATCTATTGGCAATAAAATGGCTTTGTAACTTTCCTTCTCCTTTAATCCGCCCCTGTGTGCCACTTCAAAATGTTTGATCCATTGTGGACAATAAGTCATACAAAATATGATTCCCTTAATTTAAATACAGTAGAGGAGCATGAGAAGCATCAGCTCTGGATGTTATTTCATGTCTACAAAAGGTTTGACTTACAACAATAGAATTTCATTTGCAACTCAAATGTTGTTGCCAAACAACACACAAGTGTAGCACAAAACATTCAGCAGGCTGCATTCAATAGCCCGTGCTCTTCCAGACATAATCACTAGTACAATTTTAGGCAACTTCCCCTAAATTGTAAGGCCTTTGCTTGCCCTGCCTTCAATATCTACAATTTAAAATGTAGGCTTCATAAAGGGCCCAGTGAGGCCTGAAATGTTGCTTTTTTGTCTACTTTTTGTGTAAGCCAATTAAATCACCATGATAAAAGCTGATTCGTCTACACAGTGTGCTGCAGTTCCTTGGACTTTCAATATAACATTCATGACCTGTACACAACTCAAAACATAGACATCTATTCGACAGCCTCCGCCTGGTGTTAAATTACAATTGCAGGCATCCCCTGGCAATTAAAGAATGAAAGGGAGTTGCAATAGCATCTAGGGGGCCACTAATTCTTAAGCCCGATGTAAAACAACCACTCTTTCCCAATTGCTGGTGCAAAAACGCAAGGCATTAAGAATCCTGGTACTAAACCAAGGGGTTTCAATTGTTCTGTTTTAATATTTAAATCCCATCCCCACTTTCCTGCAGTGAATGTTGCCAGCAATATAATACCTGTCTTCCTCTTCTTCGTGAACTTTATAAAAATAGATTTCTGTAAGCTTTTACAGTTGTCTCTAGTATATTATGTATTCTTCTTGGCAGCATCCTTTCCGTAAACTTATTTGCATTACCATGAAAAGATTCAATTTGACCAGCTATATAAATGCGCAAAGTACTCCATCGAATCCAATGTATTTATTGCGCTGCACTCTTGCCAGATGTTTGATTCACAAACAACAACTGTATATAGAGTACAAAACATTTCTTTATAAGTCAATGTGTGTGATCTCATTTGTATTATCACAAAATAGCTTCTTAATGTAATTGAAAAATGTTTGTAAAGTGCTTACATGCACATAATTGCCAAAGGTACAGTCTACTTTCATAAGAGGTTATTCAAGAAAACTGAGCTTCAATATACCAACACACACTGGAAAACCTACATAAAGGTAGGTTTACAACTTCACGACACCTTTCAGCTGGGTGGTAGATAATGTACCATTTTAAGAGTAGAAGTAACATTGTTGAAAAGTAGTTGTGCAATTGTTTTACTCACTTGTTAAAGTGGAACATAACAATGTTACAGATTCTCAGAGTAAACATTTCAGAAGGGGATACAGAATGGTAGAAAAAGGGTCAAAACTGTCCATTCTTTGTCTTATACACACAGCAGTATAAGGGTGTGAAACGACATGGTGTACAGGGGTCACATCTCTCACAGAGAATCATATTTTTCAAAACAGAAGTAGGAAAAAGGGCCCCAACACATGAAAAAAATGAAATCCATCTAGTGGGGACAGCTTTATAAAAAGCGTTCATTGATCCTTAAAAAGCGTTCCTTTTAACTAAAAGTACTTGTACTAAATACAAACACTCTCATATTATCTCAAGGGAGAAATAATTCAGCTGTCATAACACTTCTTATTGAAAGGATATTATTATGCTTGTGCACTATACATCTCTGTCAGCAAGTATTAATTTTCATCAGTATTATTCATTCTCATTATTCACGCTGAATTGCACATTAAATAAATGTGCACATCAATCTAAGGGTGTTCATTCTGTTCACACCTTCTTATTCTTCTTTTGCTGAGAATAATCATATTGGCCATGGGACATACATACAGTACTCAGCCAATGTCATTATAGCTATAAAAGAAGCAGACAGGCTCTGTTTTGCTTTTGCAGGAAGCAACTTGATGTATTTAACCAGCCAAAGCAATCCAGTACTCCAACTTGGCAATTTCCTTTTTTTCTGCATTTTTAATCAAAATATAACACATCTGAAATACAACTGGGGATAAATGTTGGTGCCAGTTATGCTATATGGCTTTACTCAAAAAGCATACTGAATATCATTTATTTCTCAATGTATGCCAAGTAAATGCACGCGCAATATTCTACATTCTAGAACTTTCTGTCTGGACTTCTATTACCATAGCTGGCAGAGACTGAGTTGAATGGAGGAAGACGTTCACTGGTTCATGCCATGCAGCTGGTGAATTTGTGGCAGAACACAGCAGTTTAATAATATGCTTAGTGATAGAAATTACTGTAAAACTGTTGTATAATTTGCTGGGGTTATTAAATTAATGATGACTAATATTGGGTAATAATGATTATTGACTACCAATGTATCGTGAGAGCAATAAACAAGAGTTGATTAATATTAGGGATGCACCGAATCCATAATTTTAGATTTGGCCAAACCCCAGAATCCTTCACGAAAGATTTGGCTGAATAGCGAACTGAATCCTAATTTGGATATGCAAATTAGGAGTGGGAAGGGGAAAACATTTTTTACTTGTTTTGTGACAAAAAGTCACACGATTTCCCTCCACGCGACTTATTTGCATATGCAAATTAGGATTTGGATTCGGTTTGTCCGGGCAGAAGGATTCAGCCGCATCCGAATCCTGCTGAAAAAGGCAGAATCCTGAACCGAATCCATTTAACAGTCTGCACATTTACAAGCGCCCTATGAGTTACTAGGGGCATTTACTCATGGGGCTGCAGGAAGGCAATACTGTTTTTAGTTCGGGGGGCACAGGTTTCTGAGCTACATTTTCAAACTCAGAGCTGCAGCAATTCTTCTATGAGCAAGGCAGGGTTCTAAATTAAGAAAACATGCTGGATTGTATCTAATTTTTGTAATCTACACCCCTAGTGACTTCATATATAAGAGTTATAACCAGAAACTGATTTTCATTATGATGATGATAATTATTATTATTATTATTATTATTATTATTATTAAGTGCTTTTAATTTGTATTAATTATGTAATACTGTTTCTCCATAATGGTGTGTCCTCTGTTTGGGTTTTTTAGGCAGAAGTCTATCCATCTTGATGCTGGTCCATCTTTTGATATTTTCCCCTACTCTTTTAATTGTCTTTTCCAAGGAAATAAATCTTCTTATAGCATGTCAAAAACAAGACAGCTTTAGCCTGTTGATTTATGCTTCAAGTAGAAGGTCAGGTTTGATTTGCTTAAAGGGATTCTGTCATGATTTTTATGATGTAGTTTTTATTTTTAAATTACACTGCAAATAATTCACTCTGTAATATAACATTTCATTCCTGAACCAGCAAGTATATATTTTTTTTGTTAGGTTAGGCAGCCATCTCATGTCATTTTGCTTTGTCATGTGCTTTCAGAAAGAGCCAGCACTTTAGGATGGAACTGCTTTCTGGCAGGCTGTTATTTCTCCTACTCAATGTAACTGAATGTGTTGCAGTGGGACCTAGATTTTACTATTGAGTGCTGTTTTTAGAACTACCCAGGGAGCTGTTATCTTGTGTTAGGGAGCTGCTATCTGCTTACCTTCCCATTGTTCTGTTGTTAGGCTGCTATTTATCAGAGCACAAGTCACATGACTGGGACTGCTGGGAAACTGACAATATGTCTAGCCCCATGTCAGATTTCAAAATGAAATATAAAAAAAAATCTATTTACGGTTTTTTTAACATAGGTTTTTATTTAGTTTTTCATAACAAATAAAATAAACAATCACAAAGGAACTATTTGCTCTTTTAAGAAACAGATTTCAATGAAGAATTCTGCTGGAGCAGCACTATTAACTGATGCATTTTGAAAAATAATTTCCCATGATAGTACCCCTTTAAGGATCCATTTGTTTTGCCTTGCTGTCTACTAAACATGAATATTTTTATTTATAGGTTAGTTTCAAACTAACCTCTCAGAGGCCAGTCTGCCTTTGAGTGGGACATAACCAAGTAATGTATATGCTTTATATATTTTACATTTGCAACATTTTATCTTTAAAAAATGCTTAAAATTAAAACTGCAAGTCTCAGATATTTTAAAGATATTGTTTTAGTAAGTCATTTTGAAAGCCACACACACACACAGGCGTGAACATTTTGTGGAAGAGGAAAGCAATATGAACCTCTAACTTGTTAAAGTAGCAACAGATGTTTCACCTGTGTGCAATTAATCCACATGTATAGCTGAATGTACAAATGATTTATTACTTTTACTAACAAAATTATTCTTTTGAATTGTAGACACACTTGACATATATAAATTTTGGAAAATGTCTTATTCATTCAACTACCATATGTGACATGTAGTTGTATTATAATCAGCAATATGCTGATTTAGTTAGCATAAATAATGTCTACAATGGTTCTCCATATAATAGATGCCATGCTTGTACTGAATTGCTGAGTATTTGCTTGGAAGTATTTGCCCTTAGATTTTACTTTAAAAAAAACCTGCCAAATTCCCAAGCATATATACCATATGGTGGGATTGTGAGTATTGTTCCGCTATATTGCCATAACTTTATTGAACAATGGTACTCATGGCCAGATCACTACTTTACCATATATAACAACCTTAAATATTACTATGAATTATTATACACAACCTGTATGTACAATGACCTCTTTCTGAAAAACCTTACATGATGACCCCATATGGGGACATGGAGGATTGCAATTACTACTTCTGACTGTTTTAACTATGACATTTTTAGCTGCTGTACCTAAAACATACTGTCACCTAAATAAACATGTGAACAGTAGAAACAAATACCCTGACAACTGAATTGATTTTGAGGGCCTATTAAAAAGGCATAAAAAGGCATAGAAGCACCATACATAGATACAGTCCTGTAAGTGACCAGAGTCTGAGGCCTAATAAGAAAGCTTAGAGAACCATAACAGATAGATACAGCCCTGTGAGTGACCAGAGTATGATGCCTTACTAAGAAGGCCTAGAAGAACTATAACATATAGATACAGTCCTGTGAGTGACCAGAGTATAATGGCCTAATAAGAAGGCCTAGAAGAACCATAACAGATATATACAGTCCTGTAAGTAACCAGAGTCTGAAGCCTAATAAGAAGGCCTAGAGAACCATAACAGATAGAAACAGTCCTGTGAGTGACCAGAGTATAATGGCCTAATAAGAAGGCCTAGAAGAACCATAACAGATAGACACAGTCCGGTAAGTGACCAGAGTATAATGGCCTAATAAGAAGGCCTAGAACAGCCATAACAGATAGATATAGTCCTGTAAGTGACCAGAGTCTGAGGCCTAATAAGAAGGCCTATAGAACAATAACAGATAGATACAGTCCTGTGAGTGACCAGATTATGATGGCCTAATAAGAAGGCCTAGAAGAACCATAACAGATAGATACAGTCCTCTGATTGACCAGAGTGTGATGACCTAATAAGAAGGCCTAGAAGAATCATAACAGATAGATACAGTCCTGTAAGTAACCAGAGTCTGAGGCCTAATAAGAAGGCCTAGAAGAACCATAACAGATAGATACAGTCCTGTGATTGACCAGAGTGTGATGACCTAATAAGAAGGCCTAGAAGAATCATAACAGATATATACAGTCCTGTAAGTAACCAGAGTCTGAAGCCTAATAAGAAGGCCTAGAGAACCATAACAGATTGATTCAGTGCTGTGAGTGACCAGAATGTGCTAAACCGATAAAAATACACATTCCAACATACACAGAAAAATTGACTTGTGGCATTTGATCTACAGACAAAAAATGTCTCTGTTTTAACAATGGTCTCTAATGAGTCATTTGAAACAAGCCTCTCTGCAGCCAGGCCTTTATTTTCGGTCATCAGCACCTTCTCTGCATATGTGCTTACTGGTGTCCCAATATTGTTTTCTGGAAGGCTAGTTTGCTTAACTTAATTCTGTGAATATCATCTGGAAACTGCTAAACGCTGTGTCATATTGCTTTGGTATTCAACTAAAGCAACTTCAGCAAAATAAATCCCTAGGCTTTTTCCATCATATTGTTAGTATCTGTATCAAGTAAAGATGAAAAACATTTTTAAAATCCTTTTAAAAACAGTCAATATTGTATCTGGTGCTGCAATAGTACATTTGTAGGATCTGCTGCATTAAAGGTACTTTATATGAACTTTTTCAACTTTAGATCAATGAATAAAGCTTGTGCTGAATACGTTTTTTCCATATTGCTTTAATTCAAGGGGAAGTATACCACCTTGTTCAACATACGTGCAATGAATAGGGCTTGTGCTAAACATACTTATTGTCTTTGTTTTGCTCATTACCAGAGCACAGATAATCCCTCTGCATAGGGACTGGTGACAGTGACAACAAAGAGAGAAAGGGAAGGGTGGATATTATACTGATAATCTAATTAACTGGTGTCAAGTACCAAACATGAAATAGCTTCAAGCTCCCTGTTTCCCCACTAAGCTCAGGAAATAACAAAAACCATAGATTTTTCATAATTAAAACATTAAGTAAAAATTATGTTCAGCACAATTCCTACTCATTGTACTAATGTTAAACAAGGTATACTGTACCTTTTATCAATCATTGTTGTTATTCCTTGCACTTCAGACATAAACTGAAAGAAGCCTCATTAACTTCCTGGTTCTTACGAGCTTGTTAAAACAAATTACCAATCTTCTGAGAATCCCTCTGTATAATAAGCTGCTCCTTTTATTAAAGCCTAACAAATGCTGCAGCTAGGAAAATGGAGTTGTCTATATAGATAAACTCTACTCACGATGCGTTAATGGCGGAGCTCACCCGGACCAATATGCCGGTCACTCCTCGCCGGCTACTACATCAAAGCCACAAACCGCTACAGAGGCGCAGATCAAGAATACCAGGAATCCGGCACAGTTAACATCAACGTTCGGCTTTATTCACGCATAGGAAGGATGACAGTGGAGAGTGTACAATTCTAACGTGTTTCATCAGATGAAGTGCCCAGCTATGGGGCATGAAACGCGTTAGAATTGTACACCCTCCACTGTCATCCTTCCTATGCGTGAATAAAGCCGAACGTTGATGTTAACTGTGCCGGATTCCTGGTATTCTTGATCTGCGCCTCTGTAGCGGTTTGTGGCTTTGATGTCTATATAGATACCCTGTTATTGAACTGGCAATTTGCAGTGTAAACAATAATGCTGTTCCTAAAAATAATTTTATATCATCACATTTTTTCGGGGGACATATTAAGTGCTAAGGAGCAAGTCTGTTTATATGTATGTTTTTTGTCATTTTCTTCAGACTTCTGAAACCTAGGGGTATATCAAAGAGTGAAGTTAGAGATCGCTACAGTCCTCTTCTTTCATTTCTATGGGATTTTTAAAAGAGTATTGATCAATGGGCGAAAGTGAAAGTTCATCCTTTGATAAATACGCCTTTCAAAATCCCATAGAAATGAATGGAGAGTGGCGGAATTTCACTCAAGAGGACTGTGGCAATCTCTAACTTCACTCTTTCATAAATATACCCCCTAGTCTTTAGAGAACCAGATAGTAGAGGACTAAGGAGTAGATTCACTAACGCGCAAATTTTCGCCAGCATCAGCTTCGCACAGCTCGCACCAGTTTGCCAGGTGCAAACGTGTTACGACTACGCCAATTCACTAATATGCAGAGTGTCGTCCTGGGCACCGAGTGCTGGCGACTTTTTGCTAGCGTTACTTCGGCAGTGCGAGCATTTCTTAGCGAACATGCGTTAGTGTTCGTTTGTGCCTAATGAAAATTTTCTAGTGATCTTGCGCTTAGGTCAATTTGCATAGGGAGGGTAATTTAGAGTTGTATAGAGGTCTTTATTATAAATGTTGGTGCAAATGCTTGAAGTTACTACTTTTTATTAAAATGTCCAGGAAACCTTAATAAAGGGGCCCTACACATGAGCCCACTGTAAAATGAATGCTCCATATGTTATGAAATGTCTGGAGAAAACCGGTTACCCAAAAAAGTTTGTTAGGACTTTTGCAGGCAATCCCGCGTCAAAAAAGGAAAAGTCGCCAGTGTTTTTTGGAACTTTAATGCATTTTTGGCACACAGGATATGATGCAAGTGACAGAAGATTGAGGAAGATCTAGCGTCTTTTTAGCACTTCGGGGCAGATACCCTAAAGGGCGAAATGGCTAACCCTAGCGTCAATTCGCTAGCGTTACCGCCCGCAGGGACTTTGCCGATTCCCTGTTGGGCGCAGGCGTCACTTTGCAACTCTATTTTATTTATTAAGGTTCCCTGGACTTGTGTAATGTAATAAATTTGCTGCAACATATACGTCCATGTAACTTTATCATTTCCGCCATATGCAAATAAGGAACGCTAGCGCATCTTAGCTTTGATTGCCGAAGTAACGCTAGCGAAAATTCGCCAGCATTGGTGCCCTGGACGCAACTTCGCACTTTAGTGAATTAGCATTGTCCTAGTGAATTTACGCCTGGCGAAGTGTTGCGATGGCTGCGAAACCGTCGCTGGTGAATTTTCGCTGGTTAGGAAATTTGCCCCTTCGCCTGGTCTGAGGTGGCGAAGTCAACTCTGGCGAAAGAGGTAATGTACAGTAAAATTCGCACTTTACCGAATTTGTGGAGTAATGACCTTTCACCAGAGTGAAAAGTCGCCTGGCGATAGAGTGTGAAGGAACGCTAGCGACGGTCTCTTTCACTATCGAATTGGTGCCTGCACCTGTTAGTGAATTGGCGATGTCCCACCGGGTGGCAACGCTGGCAAATTGTCGCTAGCGTTAGCCACGTTGACTTTTAGTGAATTTGACCCTAAACGTGACTGTCCAGTTCCAAACTGGACAGGTGGCAGTCGTATCCAAAGTAAAAAGTAGGGGGCGCTTCTGCCACGAAGCATGGAGAGAATCTTGCCTCAGGTGGCAGTTGTTGACTTTTGTGAGAAGAATACCCATATTTAATCAAGGAATTCTGCTTGTGTATTCTTTAGTACAAGAGAAGAAGAGAAGCAAAAGGGCCACACCAGGTCTGCTTCCACTGTTAGTTTAATAAGTACTTTTGCAAGAAAAGGTTATTTGAATTTAAAAATACATGTGTAGATAAAAGCTATGCTTGCTGAAAAGTAAAGTAAAAAACCTCCATAAAATATATAATCAATGAGTATCTGATTTTTTATTTTTTTTTAACAGTAACTGGTATACCATATATTTTATTATTTAAGGTGATGGGAAAACTGGGAATTGTAGCTCAGCAAGTGGGAGAGGCACCAACTAAGCACACCAACTGCTGCCCATGTAGCATACTATGTAATTGTAGTTGGGAATGGAAATGGCTGTGAAAATCAGAAAATTGTCTATCAATTAACAGGGCATTTGGGAGACTGCTATTCATGGGGTCAAACTCATGGAGAGAGGGAAAGGTCATGTAAGGACACAAATTCAATGTGAAACTCATTTAATAGTGCTGCTTAACAATTGTTTTCTGAAATATGAGCCAGAATGGTCAGAATTGCTCTGTTCATGGGATGAAAAGCTGAAGCTACACAATGTTTATTCCTGATGCCTTTGTACCTTTTTCTCTCTTTCAACTACATAGTAACGTACATGTTATGAAAGTAGTGGAAAAAAATAAAAACAATGTTAACAATTTTTACTTTCTACAATTTGTTTTCCTTTGCACTTATTTAATATAAGTTTTGTAAAACGTGATCTATATGTGATAAAACTTCTTACTGAAAAGTCATTATTCTTATGGGAAGTAACACCAATTCTATTTGCACTTAAAGTTTGGAATGGTAATAATTCTCTAAAGAACTCTTTTACATTGTTATACGCATTAAATCCCTCATTAAAGGAACAGTAACATCAAAAAATGAAAGTGTTTTAAAGTAATAAAAATATAATGCAGTGTTGCCCTGCACTAGTAAAACTGCTGTGTTTGCTTCAGAAACACTACTATTGTTTATATAAATAAGCTTCTGTGTAGCAATAGGGGCAGCCATTCAAGAAGAAATTCAGTAAAGTGCGAATTTTATCTGTTATCCAGTATTTAACCTGTGCCATATAGCCTTTTTTCAATTTCCACCATTGCTACACAGCAGCTTGTTTATATGAACTATAGTAGTGTTTCTGTAGCAAACAGATCAGTTTTACCAGTGCAGGGCAACAGTACATGATATTTTTATTACTTTAAAACACTTAATTTTTTTGGTGTTACTGTTCCTTTAATTTGTTGTCACAGGTTGTATTTAATGTACTTACCCTTGTGTTAATAATTCATATTTTTCATAAGTTTTATGAATAAAAATGAATTAATAGTGGGGAATAGTGATTTTAAATCCTTTTGTATAAATGTGTAAAGCAGAACAATCTTTTATTGAATGTAATATTTACTTATTTGGCAAACTATCCCTAACCCAATGAATTTCTGCATGGGCATGACAATGTCAATGCCTGTGGTCTTTATACATAACCACACCCGGATTTCAGCCTTGGACGCCCCTAGGCCGTAGGGTCCTAGCGGCCATCTCTCCCTTTTGAAAGTGCTAAACCCATGCGAGTGAGCGTCGGAGTACGCTTCTCCAGTGCTCCTTAGATTGTGGCTGGCAGGCATGCTGTTACTAAAATCTTGCTACCTTAGGCCTGGGCCTTTGTGGCCTTACTAAAATCTGGGCCTGACCACACTGTGGGTGCAAAAAGCACTATCCTTAAAATGAAAGCAATATATTATCCCAGTGTTGGACTGGGACACCAGAGGCCCATCCAAAAACCTTAGACCAGGGGCCCACCAAAAAACCTAGACCAGGGGCCTACTCTGAGTACAATTATTATTATTCTCCTCATTCAACCTTTATTCTCCTTGTCTCTATTCTTTACATACTATAATACATTATTCCACATATTTAGCCTCTTTGTTCTCAATGAAATAGGAAATGCCCATAGGCTAAATCTTTAGCAGCACAAGGGCCCCCTGACACCTAGGCCCACTGGGAGTTTACCTGGTATCCCGGTGGGCCAGCCCGACACTGTATTATCCTGTATAATCTTATATCTGATTATTTTCTTATAATCTTATATTTAATAATCTGCAGTGTTTTATGTAATTAAAGCTTAACATAAAATTCAAAGGTTTTATCTTTTCAAAATAGAAAGTGCCAGTTTGGGTATTCTGATAATACTATTTGCATATGCTGGGTTGCATGTAAAGACCACAATAATTACTTTTTCTTTGTCAAGTTTATTGATCTTCATGAAAAACTGAAATACAGTATAGATAAAAGATCTATTATCTGGAATGCTTGGGAACTGGGGTTTTGAGGATAAGGGATCTTCATATATACTATACACTATACCTTTCATCTGCTAAGAATCATTTAAACATTAAATAAGAAATTCAATTAAATTAGAAGAAAATGGAAATCATTTAAAAAAACGTGCATTATTTGCTCAAAATTTACTCTATGGTAGATGGCTTTCCCATAATTCGGCACTTTCTGGATAACACGTTTCTGGATAAGGGATTCCATACCTGTAGTACACTTTTCAGCTTCTGTAAATGGTATGTATGTTTGAACAAGTATGTATGAGTTAAATCTCTAATACATCCCAATTTTTTATTTCTTGTCACAAGCTGGCATCTCACATCTTTGAGAGCAGTGTTAACATCTGCTACACATTGTAAAACAACACAAATAAAATAAATAAAAGGCACCAGCACGTTACAAAGGAATGTATTCAGTGGATTGTTTTTCTTTACAGATTGAAAACACACCAGAGCTCACACACACACCAGATCAAGCCAACAGGGCTCAAAAGAAAGCTCAAGCTTTCTCCTTGTATCCCCATACCTAATAATAAGTGCAATAGCTGAGATTAGATATCCCAAAATGAATTACCGGGGCAAGAAAACATTCAAACCTCAAACTGCCTTTCTTTCTTCAGCAGCTTTCTTCTTGTTAGTCGCTTCTCCAGTTAAAAAATTAGCAGCTTTGAGTTAACAAATTTCCTGCTCCTGCAACACAGCCGTATATAACTTTGTTTCACCATCTAAAAGACCCCCTCTATCTGCAACATATTAGCATACCTCCAACTGTCTCGTTTTTCACGGGACAGTCCCGATTTTGACAGCTCAAGCTGCAGTCCCGGATTGTTACTTTAATGTCCCAATTTTCTCTTTGATCTCCTGTACTGAACAGCCAGAAGAAGATACAAAGTTTCTAAAACTCAAATGGCTTTCGGCAGAGAGCCCAGAATACATGGCAGGTGCACTTAGATACATTTGTAACAATTTAAGATAAGCAAAGAAACAATTGTAACAATTTAAGATAAACAAGTAGCTTGGGGAAACTGTGACTTGCAGCTTAAAGGGCAATTCACCTTCATTAGGAAATCTGTAATGACACTTAAAAAACACAGAAATGTGTTCAGATTTGTATAACCTGCCAATTTTTTTAAAATGAACATGGTAATTAGGGAGTGTGACCACAAAAATGGGCGTGGTCAAAAAATTTTGCAGCAAATCTTTTTGTCCCTCTTTTTATTTCGAAAATAGCTCACTTGCTGCCTAATAAAAAAACTTAGGCCAAGTTTTACTGCGCTGCACATGAGCAATTATATCCCTTTGGAAGGCAGGCATTGGGGGAGGGGTCACACATGAAGTCTAGTATTGAAAAATAATGAAGCCTGAAAGCCTAAAATACTAGAGTGAAACCTTCGAGGTGTGTGACAAAGGTACATGAGCTGATTTTGGCCAGGGATGGGTGAATTTGACTCGTTTCGCCTATTAAAGTCTGTGGGTGTCAAAAAAATTTTGACACGCGTCAATTTTTTTTTGTAGGGACGCGCAATGCCATACAAGTCTATGGGCAGAATATCTGCGTCGAAACAAAGCGACAAAAATTCGCCCATCCATATTTTTGGCATATTTGCAATACCCATAATACACAGGGCCAAAACACCCAACATCACTCTCCATGGTCTTTATAAATCTTTATAATTCTTAACATAATGGGTAATACAGTGAAGCTCTACGTATACTCTCCTGTTGTAATTTAGACAGTGAAGTCCTCTGTAAATCAGAAATAAGTATGTCAAATTTCCTTGTGTCAGTTTGAAAAGAGAGTCAGAGAGATTTGTAAAAAAAAAAAAAATGACATGTTCCTGGCACTGTTATACTACACATACCATAAGCTCAATAATTAACGGTTTGGAAGTGTTTACAGATGAGAACCCTTTACTTTGCACAAACCATTTATTTCTTATTAGAAATCTGAACTGTAAAATAACATATCACAATAGTTTAAAGGGAGGCATATATATAAATGGGGTAGAATAACAAATACAAATTCCCAGCGAACCTTAGCAACAAATCTGGAAGTAACATTTTCTGATCTACAGTTTGAAGAGCATCTTATTGGCAAATTTTAGACCTGAATATCACTGAACTTGGCATGTTTCCTGATTTGTAACAATTAAAACAAGTTGGATGTATGGAATTTATTTGTTTGGAGGCACATTTCACACATATTATGTAGCTTGTCTCATGTTGGCTCGAAAATGGTTGTGTTGATTTGTGAGTGTGTTTATGCTCTGTAAAGGTAGCTTTAAAAAAGATCTCTTAGAAGATCTTTGTCTATTTCAGGCAACCCTATGGTGGGCCAAATCTGTCTGCGTAAACCAGTGATAAAAATACTCAAGTTGAATGTGATAAGCTGTGGGCTGCACACTTTACATGGGCCAATATGGTCCAGATGGATCACCTTGCATAAATCTTAAAATATATAAATTAGGAAAACCATTTGGGTCCTATACACTGAGGCTGAACTGGCAATAAATATTTCTGCTTGAACAGGCTCTGTAAAAGTTCTAAAATCTAAATTCTGTTATTGTTGGGTTACATTTAATCATCTAAATAAAATTAAATATATGTATACAAAATCATATGCAACTTACAAAGGCACATAATGCAAACAATGTACACATGGTGATTTGCTATAGCCCCAATTAAGACACTACAGTAATACCCTGTGTATCCTGTATTTAGATGCCTTTCAAGAATTAATATTCACAATAAAAAATGAGCCTCCTCTTTCTATGAAATAACATCTGGGTGGCAACCCTAGTGAGCAAATATATGCAATACTGATATGTTCAGCTTTAATTGTAATCATGTACACATTTTAACACCATTGATTCTCACTCACATTGCAGCCTTGAAATGCATTCTTTAGTTTTTAAAAAAAGTTACAAAAAGTCCAAATTGTATAACAATTACTTCATTTTTAGGATTAATCAGACTAGGGGCCTAAAATGATCTATGAATGTAAATTTTAAGATGGTATACGACACATTTTAACACCAAAAAAAAGAGTCCAACTAAACCAAAGAATTAACAGTTTAAATCTCCAATAACTTCCTTGAAATGCATTCTTTAGGTTTGAAAAAAGGTTACAAAAAGTCCAAATTCATTTTTAGGATTAGTCAGACCAGGGGGCCTAAAATGAGCTATAAATGTCAATTATAAGATAGTATATAGCACATAAAACATATTGATGATGCAGAGAATTGAAGTTTATGAGCTGAACAGCATGCTGAAATACAGAACCTTAGTAAACACCTATTTTTGAAGATATATAAAGTAGTAAATTCTTAATTTATTAACCTCAGTTCTGCGACCCTGTAACTTTTCTAGACTATAGCAACCCCTGTTGCTACCAGATGCAGATAACCAGCTGCTAATGGGTTGACAACTATGTTTCAGCTGAATATCCAACATGAATAACTGTTCCAAATAAACAAAACGATGATGAATTGCTCAGCTGAGATAACATTCCTTTGACCTCCCTGCCTCTCTGCATTTACTGGGCAATTTAGAAAAAGAGCCTCCAAAATGTCTCTGACATTGACATTCTACAGCACAAGTAAAAAGAGCAAATATAAAACCAAAAAATTGTGTCAAGCCTAATGTGCATTCACTTTATGATTACAATATATATACTGCAGCCAGTGCTTCCAAGTCTCATAACAGAGTACGGACACAGTTCAGAGTGCAGAGCTATGAAACATGTGGAAAACACATGTGATTTTTATTATTCCCCCTCAGGTTGTGAGAGCTGGACCCTCCCCAACAATATTGGAATGGGTGTGGAGGAAAACTATTCAGCTCAGCATGACTTGGAAAGAAAAAGGCTCAGGAGTGGCCTGCCTAGGTAGCGCAACGTCCTGCACAGAAACTGCTCAACTGTTTTATACAAAATCGTCAGCATACAAAAGGGCTAAATATTTCTTTAGGGGTGCTGCAGTTATAGTTGGGTGCTGCTCACTGGACGTCTCAAGTCACCCTTGCGTATGTCCAGCTTCTGTTTTACTCTTTTCACCTTTCTCATGGCAGGCTCTGTACAATGCATTGGTTTATTTGATAAATTAAAATATTCAGAAGGTTTGAAGCAAATAGTGAAATGTAAGGTTTCATGAGGTTAACCTTCTGTCTGCTGTTCGTGAACTTTTATTCAAGCCCTGCAGGCCCATTCTGAGCTTGTCAACACTTGTGTGAAGGAAGAGATATGCTGGATGTACAATACATTGATATTATTTGCCTGCGCTGTTATTTTCTGTTGCATTTTGGGTATTGTGGTAACAATGTGAAATGAAGTTAAGAGGCTGTAGGTGCAGTGAGAAAATCTGATATCAGATCTCTTATTACTCCCTAGATGCAGTATAAACTTTGCCTAATTCATATGCTGGACAAAGCTTACACTAGCTAGCCTTAAAAACTCCATTTGAATATAAGCTACGGTTTATTTTATTTTCATCCATTTACAGATGTTAAAGTTCAATGAGTCTCTGCTTCAACTAATATTACTAATATATTTAACTTTTTCTGAAATGTGTACATCAGGCCTTAGCAGATTCCAAACTTTGATATTGTAATTTCCAAAACCCTCTATTCTTCACCTTAAAAACATAGTTTAGACTGCTTTAGACTAGTCCACTGTGACATCTGGAAATGTTTTCTGATCTAAAGAGACATAAGGAAAGCTTGGCTGCTGCTGTCCACACAGGTGCAGCATATTCATGGGCAAAAACTCCAAAGGTTGATTTCTGAAGCCAGTGCAATGTGCAAAAGTTGGATGCATATAGCTACAAGGGTCACTTACTATCTGCAGGGTGCAAAGTGCAAGACAAGTGTCCAGACAGGTGCAGCAAAATCATGGTCAAAAACTTGTGTCTCCAAAAGATAATTTGTGAACATAGTGTACTGTGCAAACTTTGGATGCAAATTGCTATAGGGGTTTTATTTATTATACGTAAGGTAGGATGCAAAGTGCAAAAAAAAAAAAGGATGCAACCATGTTTTTGCACTTTGCTTCCATGTTTTTTTTTTCATGCAATCCACTAATAGAAGAATAGAATTAAAACCAGGTTTACACTTTCTCTGGTAGGCTTTCCCTTCCCTTGTGTCAATGCATGGATGTAGAGTTCGGCAGAAAGACCCTCATTTCCTGACAGTGTAGGGGTTTGGGGGTTATCCTTCATGGATACCCTACCAATTGCAGGCTCACATCCCCCCACCCAGTGGCGTAATTAGATGTTACTGGACCCCACAGCAAATTATTTTACAAATCCCTTAAATGTCTAGAGATTGACCTGTTTTACCAATATTTATTGAAATTAGTGATGCACCAAATCCAGGATTCGTTTCGGGATTAGGCCCTTTTCAGCAGGATTTGCATTCGGGAAATAGCATGCCTTTTTGTCACAAAACAAGAAAGTAAAAAATGATTTTCCCTTCCCACCATTAATTTGCATATGCAAATTAGGATTCCGATTTGGTTCAGTATCTGCCCGAATCTCTCACGAAGGATTCGGGGGTTTGGCTGAATACAAAATAATGGATTCGTGCATCCCTAATTGAAATTGTATATGAAGTAGGGCCTTGTGGGGCCTCTATACTTCTTGGGCCCCCCTGCAGCCGCAGGGTTTGCTTTCTCTGTAGTTATGCCCCTGCCCCCACCTACCAAAGTTAAAAGTAACTCTTTCCCCTGACCTGGTTGATCTGCCTGAATGACAGCACTTCCACTCACCGGTGAATTCACTTCCAGTTTATGTGGGTCCCAGGTGAGATTAAAGTTTGTGCAAGTGTGAGAAGATTCGGGATACAGGGACAGTGTGCTTCATAACAGGCCAGCAGGTCCGTGTTGGGTTGTGAGTCTGTGGAATTGGGTCTGGGTTGGGCACTTATCTACCCAACTTGACCTGTGCAGGACTCTATATCGGTGTAATTCCTTTCTTAATACAGGCAATGCACCCTAAATTTTCATGTATTAGCATATGCACTTGCATTTGTAAATGGCCATTCTTAGGAGATCAGTATTCCCTCTTTGCTTGTTATTCAATTTTAAACATTACTTGGAGACCCAAAACTACACAAAAATGAAGTGCGGGTCAGGGAAAACTCAACCCGCACCCGTCACTAACCTGCAAAATCCTGCCATTATAGGACATGCACCCAACATATCTGCATCTTCTTGCTCTGTATGCTATTTCTGCGCTCACCTCCATTAAATGGAAGGGGAATATTCGGGAAGTGAAGGGGTAGTGTACTTCCCCAGTCTGACCTGCCCCCAACACTAACCCGCAATGGTTGCAAATTTTAAGGTCAACCCGTACATCACTACTACATAATTGGTGACAGAGGCAAAATCTAGATATAGATATTTATATGTGAGTGTATTAACAGGTCTATAGATATAGATATATATATATATATATATATATATATATATATATATATATATAATATGTGTGTGTCTTCACAGATGTCACATTTGAAATCGTTTGCAACATTAAGAAAGCACAATTCCTATAGAAATATAGCTGCCTTTAAGAGCTTAAGTAAATTAGAAGCAGATGAATATGTAGTGAAAATGTTGTTTGGAAGTTATCCAGAAACGTACACAAAGCTTCTTATTATTGAAAATACAGTGAGATGGGGTTTATTGCTATTAAAACACAATATGTTGGCTCTTAAAAATACAAAAGCAAATCTGAAGGATTTCTGGGAAATCTAATACACATGTCCTTTGAAAAACAGGGAAAAGTCAGTGAAAAGGGGACATATAAAAGCGCTATTTATTTTAATGAAATGAAAATGCATTTCCTCAATCTGATATGTTATACTTCTGAGTAGACATATGGTGCCTTTGTGAGATTTTTAGTTTCACCTGCAACATGTTGTTTTAATAAAAATGTATGAAAAATCTGGAGAGACTTACATAAACTTTTACATACAACTACATCTGACTGCAAGTTTTTCCTACAGATGGTATCCTATACAGGGTGAAAAACAAATGGCTTGCATGTTAATTTCTTATAATACAGATGTGGAAGAGTAAAGCAAGGGATAGAGCAAGGCCCACTAATTACAGGTTGTGTCAGGCACCTCTTTTGGCACTTGGAGAGTAAAACAGCTCTTGTGCTGTGTAAGAAGTGCATGCTCTTATTAGCTACATTAATAGTTTAGTTCTTAATAATAATTTTAAATTCATTCTTATTAACAAAATATCAAATGTAGATCACAGTGGGCCTTCAAGGTTTGCCGAAAATTCCTGTTTAACCTTTTATCACCTTGTATATAAACAACACCTTACTGGACAAGGTACCTAAAGCTGAACAATAATCATTCAAATTTCAGTTGGTTTGGTAATTTTTCTTTTATACAGGTATGGGACCTGTTAGCCAGAATGCTCGGGACCTGGGGTTTTCCAGATAACATAATTTGGATTTTCATACCCTAAGTCTCCTAGAAAATCATATAAACATTAAACAAACCCAATATGCTGGTTTTGCTACCAGTAAGGATTAATTATATCTTAGTTTGGATCAAGTACAAGATACTGTTTTATTATCACAAAAAAAAAAGGAAATTATTTTTTAAAAATTTGGATTATTTGGATAAAATTAAGTCTATGGATAACAGGTATCCGGGTATTTGATCCCATACCAGATCAACTTTCCTGATAGCAGTCAACTTACAACACTGTAAGGGCAGGGGCAAACAGGCAGATTCTGGGAGATTTAGTCGCCTGGCGACTAATTGCCTCTTCTTTGTTGCCCCGAACTGCCTTCCCCCTGCTTTCCGCCTGCTAAAATGAAACATCTCCTGCAGCAATGCACTTGCGGCACTTCGATTTCCGAAGTCGCCCGAAAATGTCCTTGTGAGGCAACTTCGGGCGACTTCGGAAATCGAAGCAAATGCCATTGTGCTGACGTTTTCTCATTATAGCAGGCGGAAGGCAGTTCGGGGAGATTGTCCCCCTGAAGAAGAGGCGATTAGTCGCAAGGCGACTAAATCTCCCCGAATCTGCCCGTGTGCCCCTGCCCTTAAATGTCATTAATAAATGCATACAAAGGGCACATGTTACTGCATAACATAAAAAAATGTGTCAGAGAACATAAGAGCTATGTAGTCAATTTTAACTTTTGTAAGGGTCAGACATACAAGACAGGTCTTTTCTTTGCTTAGGTGGCACACTAAACCTCTCACCTAAAATGAACATCAGTAGTATAGGACAATGTATGAAGTGAATGATCACAAATGTGAAAACAACAAAGACATAGATTCAAACCACACAAAACATGGTGATGGTAAACCAATCCTGTACTATATGTATAAACTAAATAAAATGAATGATACTTTTGTGCTGGAAGATGAACTCCTCAAGTCAAAAGACAATTGAAAAAGAAGTTATGATGTGGCTGGACTTAAGACTTTTGGCAGATTCTGGGAGATTCTTGGTCATATTGCTGCTAAAAATTCAAAGCTGTCCAGTTAGGACTTGGAATATTCAAGTTTAACTAGAGGTAGGAATAACAAATGGATCACTTACACATCAACATCTTAGGGCTTAGCATACTAACATTAATTATCCATTTTACTTCTAATTTGGAGAAAAAAACATCTACAGTTCAAGTTGTAAACAGCATAGAATAAATGTCAAGTCTTCAATTGTCAGAAAGGACATTAGAAAGACTTTCATTGGGTATATCTCATACTGATGTGGATGAACACGTTTTAAAATAAGCCTAGGCTAAAGAAATTGACAAAACTTGCAAACAAGATATACTGCTGGCGACTGGAATGCCAAGGTATGAGCTGGAAATACAGTCAGATAATACTGTCTTGGAAGCAGAAATGAAGCAGGAGTTTCTGTGACTAAAATTGTGCTTTCCTTTCAAATATAATATTCAGGCAACCAAAGGGATGTATTTACATCTGGACATTACGAGATGGAGTTCAATCAAACATATTAAATTCTATTTTCCAAGCGATGGACAAGTTAATTGTAATAGGAAAGACAAGACCTGGAGCAGATTGTGGAACATATCACAAGCTTCTGTTGTGCAATTTTCAAGCAAAGCTGAAAAAACAAACAAGGCTATTAAACTTCCAAGATAAAACATAGAGAATTTATCTATTGCCCAAGCAAAAATTAGAAACAACTTTAGATGCTAAACCTAATTCACACAGAACCAGATGAGTTGTGAATGGATTTTAGAAGTCATCAAAGAAGAATCATAGAAAAAAATAAAAGAATAAGAGGAGACCTAATCAAGAAGTAACATCTGTAAATACACTAGTAAACTAGTGAAAAAAATAAATCTAGGAAACATAAAAGGAATATACAGAACACCTTTACAGGAAAGATAGTAATAACCAATATACTTTTGATGACGTCAGCCACAAGGAAGACTTCTTAGTGCTGGATAATGAAGTCAGATTGTCCTTCATATCACAAATAGGAAGGTTACGGGAGTCAATGGCATGGCAATGGAAATACTATAAGCAACGAATAAAGAAATATAAATTCTTCCAAATCATTCAAACAAATCTGGAAACCCAATTAATGGCTGACAGATTGGAAGAGGTCAATTTTATTACAATACCCAAAATACCTAAAATAATGTACAAACTATCATATAATTTCCCTTATATGTCACACCATTGCTACTACAGTAATATCATTCAGTGAATACTTCACTGGAGACATACACTGAAAGAAACTAGCCAGATATACAAACGGAATTCAGAGGGGGGCATGGAACAAGAGATTGTTGGGAAAACATCAACAACCTTTGACATGTTGATTACACTAAACATTTAGCTGAGTATAAGGAAGAACCTTAAAAGGATTCTATAATGTGTTTCAAAACATACCAGTTAGTAGTGCTGCTCAAGCATTATTCTGCACTGAAATCTATTCTCAAAAGAGCAAACAGATTTTGATTATATTTAATTCTGAAATCTGACATGGGGCTAGATATGGTTGCAGTTTCCAAGGTCCCCTCAGTCATGTGACATCTCCCTGACACAAGATAATAGCTCCTTGGTATATAGCATTCAATAGTAAAAATACCACTGCAACTCTTTCAGTTACACAGAGTTGGAGAAACAAAAGATTAATTGAAAGCAGTTCCATCATGAAGTGCTGGCTCTTTCTGAAAGCACAGAATTAGGCAAAACAACCCGAGATGGCTGCCTACACATTAATATTACAACTAAAAAACACATACTTGTTGGTTCAGAAATAAAATTTTATATAGTAGAGTGAATTATTTGCATTGTAAACAATGTCATATAGAAATAAAAACTACACCATAAAAGTCATGAGAGAATCCCTTTAAAAAGAAAGCAAAAGAACAGTGAAAAGTGAAAAGAGTGACTACAGACTACAGACACCAAAAAAACAGATTATGTTATAGTTCAAGTAGCAGTCAAGAATTACAATTAGTACCGGCACTTGGTAGAAGAAGGATAAAAGAACCTAGCAAGTACAGATATGTATATAAAAACATTTTCAGAAATGTCCAGGCTGTGTTTTTTTTATTGTGATTCTTTATAAATGTAAAAGCTGAACAATGAAGAAGCAGGGCAGGAAATAATTTTAGTGTTATTGAATACTGTGATGGCATGGAAAACAAACAGATCCCTGACTAAATAAAGCCTGGCCTTCCACCTGAAACACAAGTGACAAAATGAAAGATATCATATTTTGAACATATTGGTTCAATTAAACGGAAAAAAATACATCTAAATATGTCAAGTTTCCCCACAGACTAATATGAAGTTTTCATGTGATAAAGAAAAGATTTTCTTGTTGAATTGAATCTGGCCTAAATGGGTTATGTAATAAAGGCCCAGGTGCAGTAACCCATAGTTACAAGCCAGCAGATAGAATAAAGACGAGTCTTATATAATAAAAGGCGCTAACTTTGCCCAAGTGCATTAACTCACAGCTAACTATCAGCAGGTAGAATAAACATGGGCGTTATGTCATAAAAGGCGCTAAGTTTGCCCAAGTGTAGTAACCCATAGCTGCCTATCAGCAGGTAGAAATTGGTTGCTAATGGATACTGCTACTGGGCAAACTTAGTGCCTTTTATTACATATGGGTAATATGGGTAGCTACCTGCTATACACAAAATTGAGGTTGGCCGAACCTTGCGAGTAAACTTGCAGGTCCCGTGGGTATCTGGCTGGCCAGCTAGGGCTGCCACCTTTATGTCTGGCTGAGACCAGGAGAGGGGGGGGGTGACATCAGTGGGCGTATCTGTGCCGTCAGTGGGTGGACCCGTGATGTCAGTGGGCGGACCCGTGACATCGGTGGGTGGGGCTATGACGCGGCGATCAGCGATTGGCCGATCGCCGTGTCAATCAAGGGAATCCCACCCGGTTTTCCTTATTTGGAAAACCGGGCAGGAATTATAGACCCGAGCAGCCCCTCAAAAGACCTGGCTGTCCGGGTCAAATCCGGACAGGTGGCAACCCTATGGCCCGCACATCACTACTATGCAGGAGTGCAGCAGTGGCTTTAGACACACCATAAATAAATGGTGTATTTTTAATGAATGAACCTTTAATGAATGGCAGAATTTTACTCAGAACCTTGGTGAGCTCTGTTTTAAACTTTGATTAATATGCCCCAAAGCTGTAAGGTATTTTGAGCTACTGGTGCTGTCCACGTGCAATGTGCATTTTAAACAGAGCTATACATATGTAATCCTTTACCATTCATACTTGTCAACACTCCCAGAATTACATTCAGCTGCGTCAGTGAAAGTGATAAATTATACATTTTGTCTGGAAAGTATTAGAATCGAAATCTAAACAAACTGTATACAACAATACTATATGAATACATGGATTTGAAATCCTGGAAAAAATTGTGGTTAAGTAGACTGCAATACACCGTGTATCTTTTGAGTTACTGCAAGTGGTTATTTCCTTTAAAAAGTACAATCTCCATTATGTATAACACAGTTTCATTATTATATAAGATGGTCATGCCATCACTACTTCCACCTGAATATTGAGCTATTGCTCTGTAAAATATAGCATAGAAATCACCACAGTTTGTCATGTTTTGAAAATATAGATACAGAACAAGCCAACTTATATACTGCAAGAAAGGGTAAATAATGAATATTTCATACCAAGTTTTCCTTTAAGGAGAGCTACAAAAAATGTCTATATAAATTTGTCCGCTGTAAATATTAAGAGTCAAATATATATTTATTTCCTTGTTAGCTTTATTGTCACACTTATTTTAAAAGTAATCTGATTTTATGATATGGTTTTTATTGCTAGATTACACTGTGTACAATTCATTCTGCCATTTAATTTTTTTTTTCTTGAACCAATAAATTATTTTGCGCTTTCAGAAAGAGCCGAGCACTTCACAATGGAACTACTTACAGACTTTCCCCTTCTCAGGGCCGGAACTAGGGGTAGGCAGAGTAGGCACGTGCCTAGGGCGCAAAGCTGGGGGGGAAGATATTAGCCTGTACAGACAGATATCTATGGCAGCCTAAATTAAAAAACAAATGCAAATTCATGCTTTTGCTTGGCTGAAACCCTGTAGTTTGCCGTATAAGAAAGCATTACTGTCAGAGTTCTATCGGGAGACAGAAAAGTGATCATTTAATCATGCTGCTAAAATGTAATTATGAATACCTTTTCAATGTAATTACTGAAATCTCTAATGATTAAAATTAAAACATCTGTTGCATGAGCTTTCACAGACTAATAACAGCAACCAACAGCAAAAAACAAAGCATATTAATGAAGGTCTTACTGTTGTGGGTTGCTGTGTCTTGTGCTGGCCCTTTGGGTCTGAGTTATGGTTACTTAGGTGCATAGTTTCTAAGGAGCATGATACTTCTGACCACTCATATAAATTCCATGGGCTGATGGTTTAAACCTGGATTATGTCACAAAAGGTGCAAGTGGAGCTGCACCTAGGCAGAAAAAAATCATACCTCCCAACATTTTGGAAATAAAAAGAGGGAAAAAAAAGTTGTCGTGCATAGCGCGGCGAAATGTTTTTTGACTATGCCCATTTTTGTGGCCACATCCCCTAAATACCATGTTGAGTTTACAAAATTTGGCAGGTTATGAAAGTTTGAACATATTTCTGTTTTTTTTCCCACTTATTACAGTTTTGCTAATGAAGGTGAATTGCCCTTTAAGCTGTGAGTCTAACTTTTCCCAAGGGACCTGTTATCCTATATTGTTACAATTATTATTTGCTTAACTAGAAATTGTTACAAAAGTATCTTATCTTCTGCTGTGGCTGTTCTGGGCTCTCTGCCAAAAGCCAATTAAGTTAGAAACTTTATTTCTTTTTCTGGCTGTTCAGTGCAGAGAAAAATTGGACTTTCCAGTACAAATGAGGGACTGCGGGTTCAGCTGTCAAAAGAGGGACTGTCCCTCTAAAAACAGGACAGTTGGGAGGTATGATTAAATATGTACACCTATAATGTGTAGGGTTGCTACCTGTCTAGTTTTGAACTACCCGTCTACCTGTCTAGTTTTTACATAGGCTGTCCAGTTCAAAACTGCCTGTCCATGTTTCAGAATAGAAACTCTGCTAAAACTCTGTTAAAGGAAAAGTTACACCAAAAACAGTAATTAACATATTATTACATGCACTGGTAAAAGCTGTGTGTTTGCTTTGGAAACACCACTATAGTTTATATAAACAAGCTGCTGTGTAGTCATGGGGAAAGCCATTTAGGCCGAAAAAGGAGAAAAGGCACAGGTTACATAGCACATAACAGACAAGTCCTGACCAATACAATGGACTTTTATCTGTTATTTGTTATGTAACCTGTGCCTTTTCTGCTTTTTTCCAGCTTAAATGGCTGCCCCCATGGCTACACAGCAGCTTGTTTAAATACACTATAATAGTCTTTCTGGAGCAAACACACTAGTTTTACCAGTGCAGAGCAACATTACATTATATTTTAATTACTTTGATAAACTTTCAGTTTTTGGTGTTACTGTTCCTTTAATAGAAGGTTCCATAAGGCTAGGGTTACACAGGGCTGTGAGACTTTTTTTGTGCACCCAGGCATTTGTTCTACTATAATGATTGTGTGCTACTTATATATACATACAAGGAAAAAACAGCAGCACACCGGATCCAGTTGAAGTAATGTGCAAAATTCAAACTTTTATTAAGCCCATATGCAAAGGCAACGTTTCGAGCCCAACCGGCCCTTTATCAAGCCCCCTTATATATACATACACATATCCTGAATTAAAAGTTCCAAAATTTATGATAAACATTCAAATTTGTTCAATTAATCACAAGGAAAATAATTGGATCAGATTTTTTTTCTGAAACATAGGGCACACACACAAACACTGAAGCCTATGTGAATGAGGCCAGTTTGAACACAAATGTAATTCTATCATTTAGGTGTCAACATACAAGCAACTCCCCTCATTCTCAACCTAGAGCTCCTTTACTCTCACACACCAGCTGTCAACACCTCCCACACTTCAATACAGTAGGTAAATGTCCGACCTACAAAAACTGCAGCTGCTGGATTCATGCTTTGTTGTTTTGTTCTTTAGGAAATAATGACATGCTGTCATGCAGACAATGGAATCTGTTAGTTATGACCAAGAGTAAATAGCACACAGTATGCTCAAGTCATACCACTGACAGATTAGATGGAGATATTTTCTGTGCCTCAACAGATAAGCAACAATAAATGTTTTATGCTAGATGGGGAAAACCTCCTTAGTAAGTCACTTCAGGTCCATACCTTGGATCCAACAGAAGTCTAAAGGACCAAGCATTGCCTATTCCTGTTCTACAGAACTTTCACTTTCCACTACAGGTATGGGATCAGTTATCTGGAAACCCGGTATCCAGAAAGTTCCAAATTACGAAAAAGGCCGTCTCCCATCGACTCCATTATAATTAAATAATCCAATTTTTTAAACATAATTTCCTTTTTCTCTGTAATAATAAAGCAGTAGCTTGTACTTGATCCCAACTAAGATATAATTAATCCTTATAGTAGAAACAAAATTTTGAAAAAAGGAAATTTAGATGATAGATTTGAAACAGTCAAAGTCTTGCTTATATGTACTGTTACCTGTCATTGTTGGTTATGAGATGTCTGTTCTGGGGTACAACTGGGGTACAACTGGTACTGATGTAGGAGCCCCAGCAAATTTTATGCCCAAGGGGGGCAGGGAGCAATGTTTGGTTCACCTGCTTCCAGGCAGATAAGGCGACATCTAGACCCTAGTGGCCAATTTTTACAGCAGAAAGAAACCCACAGTCACTAGTGAAGGTATAAAACCTAAGGCTCGTGACACATTACAGGAGCCATCTGAAAGACCCACTCCTCTGAATTTACCCCCAAAAGCTCCATATCTTATTTAAATAGAATAAAAAAAATTAAATTAAATAAACTACTGTATGTGCATCCCAGATATAGATATCCCAAAGGGAACTCAATATAATTTCGACTAAACTTAGAGGCCTATTTATCAAAGGTTGGATTTAGAATTCATGTGGGTTTTTAAAAACTCCCATAAACTCGAAATTTGACCAATTTAAATTTATTAAAAACATCAAATTTTTCTAACTCGGATGAATTAAATCGACCCGAGAACTCAATTTGAGTGTTTTCTCTGAAAAAAAACTTGAATGTTAGGAAGACTGCAAACGACTCAGAATTGATTCCTGGACGTCTCCCATTTACTTAAACAGCAATTCAGGCAGATTTTAAGTGGCGAATAGTCGAATTTGAGTTCTTAAAGGGCCAGAATATGATAAATCTCGAAAATCGTATTCAATTATTTTTAAAAACTCGAAGAATAATTCCCTAGTCGAATTTGCCAGTTTTGACCATCAAAAGACTAGAAAATGTGAAATTTGAATTTTCAATTCGACCATTGATTCTGCCCCCTAGGGTTGCCACCTGTCAGTTTTTGTACTGGTCAGAGGTTTTTGGGAGGGCTGTCCGGGCCAAAACTGCCAGGATTGATTGCAAATATGTTAGCTATGAATGTTTTAGGTTACAACTTTGACTTCACCATATATTTGAGGAACATTAGCAGAACCTCCCCACTGCATTTACATAGATGATCCTGTAGCCGGACCTATTAAACATTTATAGCCTCCTGCTCTAATAAGTTTGGGACTAATCTGCTCTGCTGTTTACACAGAAAACAATAAGTAACAGTTGTCGCCTTCTCCAAACACATGCTGTATTGAAAATGCAGTGCCAGCTACAGCAAATAATTCTACAATGCCCGCATTATTGGGAACCCTGAAGGCTGCCATAAAACACCTCATAAACAAGCTCAAAATTCTCAAAAGATTTTACATGATTAACAAGTCTCCGCCCTTCGAATATAAACAAAAAGAAAAAAAATAGATTGCATCTCACAGATGGCAGCACATGTTTTAAGACCACAGAAAAACACAATAAAACCAACGCCTCCTTGCTTTAGAGTGCCTCTCACTTTCCCTGGATGTGCAAAGCAGCCAAGCACTCACAGCACCTGCAAATATACTGGATGGAGAGACAATGAGGCTCTTTCTTTTGACTATTAATAGTATATTCATAATTTACAAAAATGTGTGATCAGCAATTTGTATTGCTAAAGATTAAAAAATGTAGTTATAACGGTGCAGTCTGTTGTATTAGTGGTGTTTACAAATGCTCTCTGTTATAATTGCAAGAACTCAAATAAATGAACTTGTCCCTTCGTACAGACTACAGTAGGGTTTATTATGGGGTGCAGGCAGAGATATGGATCTTTCTGTAGATGGATCAAATGCAATACCCATGAATCAGTGAGCAAGGGAAATTTGAATTAGAATTTTCGATTTTTGGTCAAAACTGACAAATTAGAGTTGGGAATAATCCAAACTCGAATTCGAGATTTATCATACCTGGACCCTGGGCACAATTAGAATTTGACTATTCTCCACGTAAAACCTGCTGAGTGCATATAGAAGTCAATGGCAGAGGTCCAGTAACCCATTTGAAGACATGAATAGCCTTCCTGACATTGAGGGGTTTTTTTGGAGAAAAAACTCAATTTGAGTTTAGTCGAATTAGATTCGAGTTTTTGAGTCGTTAATATTAGTTCGAGTTTTAGATATTCCATTTTTTTCTTAAATAATATACTCCAAATTGAATTTCGAGGTCATTCGAGTTCATACAAATTCAAAAAACTCTAATATTCGACCTTTGATAAATCTGCCCCTTAAGCATATTTTGCCATTTATATCAGTATACAACACAACTACTTCTGTTTCCTCTCCCAACACCTACAATGAATAGCCTTCAAATATTATTTTGGCAGCTTCCCTCTTTTCCTTGTACAGGTATTGGAGCTATTATCCAGAATGCCAGGGACCTGGGGTTTTCCTGTATAGATCTTTCTGTAATTTGGGTCTTCCTACCTTAAGTCTATTAGAAAATCATGTAAAAATTAAAGGGATACTGTCATGGGAAAAAAATTTTTTTCAAAATGAATCAGTTAATAGTGCTGCTCCAGCTGAATTCTGCACTGGAATCCATTTCTATATTTTTTTATATTCAATTTTGAAATCTGACATGGGGCTAGACATATTGTCAATTTCCCAGCTGCCCCAAGTCATGTGACTTGTGCTCTGATAAACTTCAATCACTCTTTACTGCTGTACTGCAAGTTAGAGTGATATCACCCCCTCCCTTTTTCCCCCCAGCAGCCAAACAAAAGAACAATGGGAAGGTAACCAGATAGCAGCTCCCTAACACAAGATAACAGCTGCCTGGTAGATCTAAGAACGACACTCAATAGTAAAAACCCATGTCCCACTGAGACACATTCAGTTACATTGAGAAGAAAAAACAGCAGCCTGCCAAAAAGCATTTCTCTCCTAAAGTGCAGGCACAAGTCACATGACTGGGGACAGCTGGGAAATTGACAAAATGTCTAGCCCCATGTCAGATTTTAAGATTGAATATAAAAAAATCTGTTTGCTCTTTTGAGAAATGGATATCAGTGCAGAGTTCTGCTGGAGCAGCACTATTAACTGATTCATTTTTAAAAAATGTTTTTCCCCATGACAGTATCCCTTTAAATAAACCCAATAGGCTGGTTTTGCTTCCAATAAAGATTAATTATATCTTAGTTGGGATCAGGTACAAGCTACTGCTTTATTATTACTGAGAAAATGGAAATAATTTAAAAAAAAATTGGGCTATTTGGATAAAATTCCTTTCTATAATTCTGAACTTCCTGGATAATGGGTTTTCGGATAACAGATACCATACCTGTACAAACTTACTATGCTGAGGAGTAACCTCTCACTTTTCTATATAACACTTTGTTTTAAAATGATAGAAGTGAAGACCTGAGTTGACTCAGTTTGCAGTTTCTTTCCTGTTCCAGTCAATGAACCTTTTAGGTATCAATTCTTTATTATAACACACACAATGTGAACCAACATACAAACAATCAATGCAGCATCAAAAATGCTACAGTCGTTTTCCTAGAAAACCGCCAGACCTGTGACAAGAATTAGCAAGGTTGCATTTTCTAATCATTAGCATTGTAACACAAGACTGATTAGTAACAAAAAGTTTAAACAATTCCAGCACTAAGTATATCAAAGCTAATTTACCACAAACTCCTGTTTGCAGCAATTCCTGGCACTTCATGCATTTTTCATTGCTGCTAGTATCCTGTTTAGAAAAAGCTCCTGTTGGAAAGTAGCAATAAAAGCAGACACTCTTAGGCAGAATGTCTAGGCGCTTAAAGAGGTGAACTGTAGATCTGTGATTAAAACAAATTAAACGTAAGACTTGCTCAGGTTGTTCTTTTCTTGTGTCATTTTCTCTAGGGCCTGTAATAAAGTAAGCTTCTACAGGTCCATTATACATAATGAACTCTGGAAATGTATGGTTTTCTGTATGGCTCCTGTCTTTGGACATTATACTTGATCTCTACATACCCTAACCTCTTGTTATGAATTCAATGTTGCTATTGTCTACTACCTGACATGACCTTGGTCTGTCTATGCATTCTGCTCACTTCTAACATTTGACATTGCATTGGCCAACAAGCTTCATCTTGTTCACACAACTATTCAGAAGGATTTGGCTGTTCCACCAGCTGTACCTCTGCAAAGCTGGTGACATTCAAGCAGAGGAGGGTTAATTCTAAAGCTAACCAATTAAACCAAATAACCTAGCCTGGTTAGGGTGAGACGGGCTAAAAGGAGCCAAAAAGCCCTTCAAGTGCAAGACATGCAGCATTAAGCCTTCTGAAAATAGAAGGCATTTACTTGTCTCGTGCCATATACATAGCACAGCTTTAATACCAAAAATTAAAGTTTAACTGTCACATAAGGCTTTACGGGCAGAGACAAGCAAATCACTCTTTTGTGTCCCTTTGGCCAATTATGCATCAAGAGTCTGCAAGTTTGGATATATGGCCATGGTCAGACTGGGGGGTCAGGGCCCACCGGAGCTGCCACATCAAAGCCCCCCCGAGGGCCTCCCTCCCCAGTCGCAAACCCCCCCCCCCACTGTCCCTCTCCTGCCCCGCTCACCGATGTGTACCTGCTCATCTTGATGCGATCGGGCGAAGGGGGAGGAGGTCAGACTCTGGGGAGGAGGTCAGGTACTGTGGAATGGGTCTGGGCCGGCGGGGCTCATGAGGGTTGGTCTTAAAGGAAAACTATACCCCCCGAACAATGTGGGTCTCTATAAAAAGATATTGCATAAAACATCTCATATGTAAAACCCTGCTTCATGTAAATAAACCATTTTCATAATAATATACTTTTCTAGAAGTATGTGCCATTGGGTAATCCTAAATAGAAAACTGCCATTTTAAAAAATAAGGGCCGCCCCCTGGGATCGTAAGATTAAGGGTTCACACAAACAAACCAAACAAACCATAAGTGTTAGGTCACATAAGCCAATTAACAGACAGTTTTGACTTTTGCTTTCACACTTCTTCCTGTTACAGTCAGAGTTGTAGTATTTCTGGTCAGGTGATCTTTGAGGCAGCACACAGACCATCACAAAATGGTGGTTCAAGGCAAGAGATGTGAAAGGGCAATATTTACTTAAATATATATAACAGTTTGGTAAGATTCTCTGATATGCCACTTAATATGATATATATATGTGTTGCTTAAATATTCATTTTGGGGGTAAAGTTTTCCTTTAACATAGTATGCATTTGTGCCATTCTGTGCATTGGGGCAGGTGGTTTATTAAAGCTTAATGGTAATAAAGGTCAAGGGGGATTGGGGCAGGTGGTTTATTAAAGCTTAATGGTAATAAAGGTCAAGCAAACAGTATGTTACCGTAATAGCCTGCGTTTGTAAGTGTGAGTTGTATGTACAGTAAGTTGGGTGTATGTAACTCAAGGACTCCCTGTACATGGCATATGACAAGTAAATCCCTTCTATTTTCAGCCCTATCAAAAACTGGGGGTTTTCTGGTCAAAACCGGACAGGTGGCAACTCTAAAAGGCAAGCTATAATACTGGTCCCTTATATAATGATGGCTCTTATAGGCACAGTTGATTATGGTTTTTGTAATCCAATATACAGGCCCTACATTATTATCACTATCTTTTTTTTTTATAGCTCCAACATATTCTGCAGCGCTTTACAAAGTTTATACATAAATCAACATTATATGCATTGAAACAAGTTGATATTGGAAACTCAGATAGGGAAAGAATAAGTACTTCTCAGTACTATACACTACACATGATTGTATAAGACATTCTTTTCTTGGTATGTATGGCCCAGGACTTAAACAGGCCCAGCAGATGTTTACTGAGGAATGTGGAAGCTCCTGTACCATAAAGTTGCCTTAACTCATTCACTTCCCTTCACTCTGATGTACAACAGAGCCCTTGTAACAAGGTTAATAGAAAGGGCTTTCCCTTTGTGATGACACAAGATACTCTGACTATGATAACATGCCACTGGAATTCTGCATACGCAACCCTTTTTTCTGCTTCTGAGTGTTCTTTAACAAAGTGTAAAAAAATACCAATACTGTACTTTCATTTTATTTATTTAATTTTCATGTATTGATATGTCAATGTGAATACGTTATGTACCTAAATTACACATCTACATTATTCAAACACTTAATACTGCTTAAAAATGAAGCAGACTGACAAAATTTACAGATTATCCATAGGGTTCCGTCTGCAACTTCTTCCACATTCATTTGCAACAAGAAATAAACATTTAAAGGATTATAAATCATACAATCTACTTAACACTGTAAACATGTTGATTTTATATTTAGAGGGTAACTATAGAGCCTTACAAAATAGGTCTCGGTGTTAGGGTATAGTGCTCCTAAATTGTGCCCTATGAGTATTAGGGGTATGATACAGTGAAAAGACAGAATGGGAGAGATCCCTCAAACACTCACAGAATTATCCCAAAACATTAAAGGGGGTGTTCCCCTTTAAATTAGGGGAGTGTTAAATGTGGAGAGTGATATTTTGAGACGATTTGCAATTGGTGTTCATTTTTAGGGTCCAAATATCACTATCAACCATGTATTGATTTGGATAAGAGACTGGAATATGAATAGGAGAGGGCCTGGATAGAAAGATGAGTAATCGAAATGAGCAATAACAGCAAATTTGCAGCCTTACTGAGCATTTTTTTTATGATGGAGTCAGTGACCCCCATTTTAAAGATGGAAAAAGTTACAAGAAGAAGGCAAATACTTTAAAAACTATAAAAAATAAATAATGAAGAACAATTGAAAGGTTTCTTAGAACTGGCCATTCTATAACATACTAAAAATTAACTTTGAGGTGAACAGGTGAACGGCCCTTTTAATGATCAGTTGTAGCTCACTGCAAGATCTTTATCGAAGGCAGAAGCACCACAAGGCCTTTGGTAAGCCTTCTTACAGATTGAGATCAAAATAAATGTAATAAAAAGCAAAAGCCTTTTAAATATAACATAAATGTTGCAGACTGTAACTGAATGTCCTTGATTCCAATCAAATAGTATTAATAGTGGCATCCACCTAAAGAACTAAATGTGTGTGTGTGTGTATATATATATATATATATATATATATATATATATATATATATATATATATATATATGTCAAACAATTCAGCAGAAGGACCTGCACTCCATATATAGTGAAACAAACATGTTTATTATCGATGCATAAGGTTTTGGCCCACATTAGTGCTTTCTTCCTTGAGAATATATATATATATAATTTTTTTGCACATCTAATTTTCCAATATACACTTATTCAAAATATTCAGTGATATTGCTATTTGGAAATGTCACTGTCTCTTACTATTCCCTCTTCTGTTTTCTCTGACTACTCGTATCAAAGTGTGAACTATAGGTGAAGTGAGAGCGGTGACTTTTGCTGAGACAGATTGTGGTAACTCTTTGACACATATGCCCCACTTAATCTGAAATCTGCTCTCCTCCAGCCAATAACCCAGTTCCCAAATTGCCTTGCATGCTCTGTGATTAACAGAACTAGTATCCATGTATTCAAATTACTGTATACTCTGTATAGACTGACATTTTTTTTCATTATACACTTTTTGTAGTGGTGAGCCAGGTATCTGAGCCACTTGTTTATAATCCTGTGCTCAGCAGATATAACATGCTGACCTAACAGCCATTGAGCCACTGCTCTATATTCTGTATTTTCTTAGGAAATGCCATCCAAAATGCATGAAGGGCGAAGTTTTTGCCCCACGGACTGATCTTAACAGATTAGTTAAAATATTTTAAAGTTTTTAATTAGTGATGTTGAGTTTTTATGCTAGTTTTAAATAGTTTAATATGTCTTACAGCACTATTACAATATACACTATGGATTGTGGAAGTTCCTTTATTGGAAAGTGTCATTAACTCATTCAATTCTCACAGCCTTTTCACTAGGGGTTAGCAGATAGGGCTTTCCTTGGCGATGACACAAGATACTCTGACAATGATAACACGCCACTAGAATTCTGCAGACGTAAACCTTTATTTATCTGCCTGAACATGCTGTTTCTCTTTGTAAATCCTAAATACTGCTCATAAGGTGAAGCGGAGCTACAAAATTTATGGGTTTAAAAATAAAGCTGTTGCACAGCATGTCTTTAATGAAGGTTTGATTTATTTATTATTAAACCAGTACAATACATCAGAGATTTCAGACTTTATAGTTTGTTAAATTTTACACTGCAGAGCAATTCAATAGAAATGTGTTTTTCAAAACTCGAACTTTGTTTCTGTGAATATACTTCATTATGTTGATTTTGTTTGAACATTAAAATGTTCCAATGCATGTAACATTAATGTCATAAACCTTCAATTGGATGTATATGACATCCAGAATAATGCTGTACATGCTTAGAAATTCAATTTAAAAAAAAAAGAAAAAAAAAGAAATGTGTTTTCCCTCACTTGATAAAGAGTATGCAGAGAAATGTATATTACTAAATGCTTAATAAACACAAGGTGCTTAATAAGTGCAAAAAACCCCAGCACAATTAGCCATGTTTTCCCCAAAATTCAGTATAAGTATAGCCACAGCTCTGACACTGGAGTTAAGTTAGTAAACTCATACCTCCCAACATTTGGAAAATAGAAAGAGGGACAAAAAGCTTTTTGACCATGCCCCTTTTTATGGCCACACCCCTTAAATACAACATTCAATTTACAAAACTTGGCAGTCTATGTAAAGTTTGAACACATTTCTGGGGGTTTTATGGTCATGTTTTATGTGTTATTACAGTTGTACTAATGAAGGTGAATTGCAAGTCACAGTTTCCCCAAGATATCTGCTTATCTTAAACAGTTAAAATAGTTTATTTGCTTATCTCAAATTCTTAAAAATGTATCTAAGTGCAGCTGCCTCGTATTCTGGGATCTCCGCCTAAAGCATTTTATTTAATTAAGTTTTAGAAACTTTGTATATTTTTTTGGCTGTTCAGTGCAGGAGATCAAACAGGAACTCGGGACATTTCAGTAACAATCCGAGACTGCGGGTTCAGCTGTTAAAATCAAGACTGTCCCGCAAAAAATGGGACAGTTGGAAGGTATGGAAACTGCATGCAGATGGGTGCAACTTACATTTGCGAGGTAATAAGCAGCAAAGGAGCGTTGACATGCCCTATAATTGATTGTGATTCAACTGGTGCAGCATGCAAGAAGAGCCCAGCATATTGAGTATAGTAATATGTTTGAGGAAAAGAAAAAGTGCATTGTGTCCCCTTAAACAATATGAAAAGGGTAAACAACATTGTAACTACCCAAAATGCAGCTTTCCAGGTCCTGAGAAGACTAGTCAATATTTTACAATATTTGGTTAATTTAATGATACTGAGATTTGTGATATTATTTTAATAAAAGCACACAGATGTTGAGGGCAATGTGACCATTGTAAATAAATAGTACACTTCATTAACTATATAATACCTTACTTACCTAGCAAGGAACTGTAACATAGCTAAGACTATTGCTATTTCATTGACAGCAGCATGGGAAATGTCGCTTGGCAGTGTTACAATAAACAAGTATAGAGAACAGTACATATGACATTTAGAGGAATTATTGGAAATCTCTGTGTGTGCAAATACCTTGACTTTGTGATATCTGTGGCTATAAAACATTGGGCCGGATTCAGTTCAGTGAGAAAAAGTTATCTCATGGTTTATCACATTAAAAGTCATGGATGATATTCAATTTGAGGAGAAAAAACTCTTCTCCTAATTCAGTTCCAGTTTTTTCCCCATAGACTTCAATCAAGTTTTTTAGTGTTTATAAACACTAAGCTTGCATTCAGTATATGAACACATAGTGAAAACTGGGACTTTATTTAAAATGGGGAATTGAGTTCTAGTGCATTGTAGACACAGTCAAAATGCATGCACCTGCTTCAAACACATATGAATGCAGCACTCAAAATGCTGCATTCCATAGCAAACCACACATCAATTTTAATCAGCAAACCAATAAATGCTACTTGCTGATTGGTTGCTATGAGATACTGCACCTGCACAGTATATATGTTTTAACATTTTTAAAAACGCAACATAAAAAAAGCCATGTGCGCCCTTGCTCTTATCAGGAATATTACTTGACATGCCTGGACCCTCCACCATACTCATGCCTGTCAATTCTGCACGTGTATATCCTGTGGCACTGGCTGGGGGAAAAATACAAATACTGAATGTTGTAACCAATGTTTCTTACAGGATCCAACAATGTAACATGGTTTGCTCCACCCAATGACATGCCACTGACTTCTAGCTCAGCAAATTTCCTGGATGTTTTATATGATGCTCTTGTTAGATTATAAATCCATTACCTCACTACAGCCAGTTGATGCCAGTCTTAGAACTATAACCCTGGCCCTTCCTGAATTCTGGTCTTGCTCTTTGAGTTCATCAGCTATCATCACACTTGCACCTGACCCTTACTTGTTATCAAGGGTACTAATATGCTTGGTTGCCACCAGTAATGATCTTAGCCTCATGTGCTAAATGGCAGATGGAGTACATTCAAGTAAATGGTAGGCTAAGTGGTGAAATTGGGGTGCTTATATACCATCTGAAATTAGAGCCAATGCCCTATGTGCCATGGGCCTAAGACATGTTCTAAGACTCATTTAGCTTTTCTCTTGCCCTGACTTCAGCCCAGCACTATGACCCATGTCTGACAACTCTCCTTACTGCTGATTCTCCATGTTACCACTTGTCCACCTTTGGATCTTTGAGTTGTTCTATGAATTTGTCTGCTGTTCTATGGCTTGTCTGTTACCTGCTCTGACCTAAAACCAGTTCCAAAACATCCCATTTCCCTGAAACTTGACCTGTTTCCTGCTGCTTGTCCTCCAAGTGCCATTATTTTGGAGTCTTTTATGGCTCAACCTGTATGCCACCTATTGGTCTATCTAAGCTACAGCTACATTACTCCTTTTATTAATGCATAAAATACACTCTACTTCCAGACCCTCTGACAGTCATACTAGGAAAGAAAATCCCCAAGCTTACTTACCGCAGCCAGATGTGCCATAGCAGGGAAATGGAAAAATCCCCCCCCCCCATCATTAATAGACATTCTGGAGAGAGTCTACTTTATCGGGAGAATGGAATACCTAACATCACTCAGAAATGACACTGTGGATCTTTTCAACAGCATGGACCAATTGGGATACCATCAAAGGAGTTTAGTTCTGTTCTTTTAATTATGCTCTTTTCAGCATCGTGAGATGCATAATTAGTTTGATCTCAGCCCAGAGGGAGAAAGTGGGGGTCAAGGTCACATTTACTAATATGCAAGCCAATATAAACTGGTATAGTTACCCTTTTCTTTTATATTCTGGTGTCAGGAACCCTTGCTTCCATCCAGAGCAAATATAATCAATAAATTCAGTGAATGGGTAATGATACCAATAGGCGCAGGGATTCTGCTGCAAGGTGCCTTTATTCAACAACTACATGTTTTGAGCTTAACAGCTCTTTATCAAGTGCCTTGATAAATGTCTTGATCATGTAGTTGTTGAATAAAGGCACCTTGCAGCAGAATCCCTGTGCCTATTGGTATCATTACCCATTGGATTTATTAAAGGAGAAGGAAAGGATAAACTTAAGTAAGCTTTATCAGAAAGGTCTATATAAATATACCAGTAAACCCTAAAAGTAATGCTGCTCTGAGTCCTCTGTCAAAAGAAATACAGCATTTCTTTCCTTACACATGGGCTTCTGTATCAGACTTCCTGTTTTCAGCATAAACCTACAGGGCATGTCTTGAGCATGCTCAGTTTGCTCCTCTCCCCCTCCCTCCTCCCATCCCTGCTGTAATCTGAGCTCAGAGCTGTAAGTGAGCAGGGAGAGACTCAGGCAGGAAGTGATGTCACACCAAGCTTATATGGCAGCTTCTATCCTAAACAAACAGAGATAGAGTCTAGAGCTGTTTACTCAGGTATGGTAAAGCATTCTGCAGAATAAATATAGCTTTCTATCTTGCACTATTGTGGCTTATCTGTTGGCAATAAACTGTCTTGGAGCTTTCCTTCTCCTTTAACATACAAGCCTTCATCCTTATATAAAATCCCACCTGGAATACACCCAAAAAGTTGATCATTATGATTGTTCATTTATAGTTTTCTCTCTTGTTTATTTTATTTTACCTTTTGAGTAACAATCTAACTCCCGCCCTCTTACTGGGGGCAGAGGAGCCTAAGAAAAACTGTAATGTTTTGTTGTTGATAAAGTGCAACTTTTTTTACTAGTGATGTGCGGTTCAAGAAAAGCTTAACCCATACCCGAACCCGCCTCCCCGCACTCCGTTTATAGACCTGCGCCGGCCCGTCGATGACATCACAAAAGGGGCAGGCAGTCTAATGTCGCGGGCAGGGACAACAGGGTGAAAACTCAAGCTCAACTCAAACCAGCGACCTGCAAACAGAGCAACGAGGTCGGCCCGGACCCGTGGGTATTGGCCCGCACATCACTATTGTTTCCCTTTCTGTAAAAAAGATTATGAAACCTCAATAAAAAGAGAGTTTAATAAAATACACTCCACTTAATATCTAGCTCATTTGTCATCTATGTTACCTCAAATAATGCACTACAGATGTTGCCAAGACTTAAAGAAAACACATACAGGTTACTCTCTTTGACCTACAGTTCTATAACTTATTTGACCCACAGTTTTAAAAACAACTGCAGTTCAGTGGCAGATATGCTTTCCCCGATAAACTATGTTTATTTAAGCTGTCTCTTCCCATCTGTGCTTGCAGGCCTCCCACTAGCTACTGCATCTTTGTATAACAACAACTCATAAAGCGGATGTTGCATTCAAAGCATTTCACTGCAAAACTTTGCATCTCTGCAAGGGGCACTATATTACCAAAAGAATCCTGACAGCTGCTTGTCTAGCATCATCATTATCATCATCATCATCAAAGAGCCTACCCAAAAGTTTTGCCACAGAACAGGCAATGCAAAATTGACAAAAATGCCTTATGATCCAAAACAAAAACAGTTTGGGCCACTATTTCTTCTACAACGAAGTCCACATTATGCATGAACAATGGGAATGGGAAAAAAGCACAGTATTATACAGTACTTATAACCTGTAAAATGTATTTTTGCCCCTGTGAATGTTTGAAGGCCGAATTTCCTTTGTTAAGCTTTTGGATAGCATACAGCAATTCATGAATACATGACATAGAGTGCGTTTATTCGTGGTTGAAAAAAACTCTAAAACCCTACAAATTCAAACCAATATATAGGCCTCCCTGTTTACTGTATTCTGAGTGAGGTGAACCAAGGATTCATCTGTTTATCAATTGGTGAAAATTTGCAAACTATAGAGCCACAGCAGAGAAAATTATAATTGCTCCCTCTTTCTTTCATTTCAGCTTCAATATCTGAAATCACTAATATAATTTGACATCATTCAATACAGATTTTCTTGTACTGTTCATTTTTAAGTGGCCTGTCTGAACAAGAGATCTAAATTGGTTAAGCTTTGTGAAAGAATTACTGAGGTCAACTGATAAACTTTTAACTTGTTCAAATGTCATCTTTAATTGCTTCTTCTGGATATCGAGCACGACTCTGTATTTAGACCATCAGCAGAAAGAGGACAGTGGACCTGTTGTAGTATCAATAATGTATCTTTGTATCTTTGCCAAAAGGCGAATGTAGGAATTTTTGTGAAGGGGTTCTTTATAAAAGTCTTTATATGTTTTCTTGGTGCCGTTTCAGAACTGGGGGGGGGGGGGATTCATGCAATAAACGACTAAAGAGTCCAAAGTTACCATATGATTTCTCGATAAGAAGTTACAATAGGGAAGTGAAACAACTATAGAATAAGGGACCTGGAGAGCTATTGATTATAGGTAAAAATATAAATATTTCATGGATAATAATGCAAATAATGTTAAAAATATATTCATATAATCTTTAACACAATAGGTTTATAAGTACATACATTTTTTAAAATTATATTTACTTTACCTTTTAACACAATACCTTTTAGTGTCTGTCATAGTAAGGGCTAATATATATAGTGAATAATGTACCCCCTATTGTAAAATATAAGTCACAGAGAAGGTTCATGACCATTTAAAAGCATGAGGCTAAACTTAATAATCACTTGATAAAGGGCACATAAGGAGCCCAAAACATGTTGTGTAGGGCACTTAAATAAGCAGTTTGCTTCCTTTGTGCTCACCCTGCTATTCTTTGTGATCCAACTTTAAGGGGCAGATTTATCAAAATGTTAGATCACCACATAATAATTCATCCTCTTTTCCTATGGGATTTTTAAAGAATAACTAACCCCCTTGTAACCAAAGCCCCCTTTAACTGCCTGCCATCGTCCCCTTCCTTTCTTCCTCCCATGTCACATTCTGATAAATCTGCCCCCACGTTTTAAGTGTCAGAGGAGAGTCTCAAGTCAGATGAGAGTCATCCTCTGGTTTACATAATTCTCCCATTACTAACAATTACGAATTTGAATACATAACAGGAAATAAATATTAATGACTTGTAGTGATATAATGTGGTATGGTACATTTATGATGGATAAAAAAGTAACATATGAAATATTTTGAAAACATATTCAGTTCCCCAACATGTCACTAGGCTCTAGATTTCTCTGCTATATCATGTTGCCATAAAGTTGTTTCAATAAAATGCTAGCAAATGAATCAACATTTTTTCTGAATAATGTGTTCAAGCAAAACAGTTTATTTGAAACTTGCAAAAAGGACTTGACAACCAATCATATCCTGTTCATTTTCTGCTTTTTGCTTTGCTGCTCAAATATTAAGTCAAATAAAAATTGCCAAAATTTACTTTTTCTTACTTTTCAAACATTTGGCACATACAACACTTTACAGATTGCCAAAATAAATGTGCAGAAAAAGAACCTGCAATATTTCAGCCACATGTTTCTACAACATTATGGAACATTTATTATATGTAATTGACTTTCTGTTTGATACTGAGTGTTCATTCTGCACATTACTTTTCGAATGTAACATTTGTTTCATGCAGCTTGATGAGCGTTTCTCTTATAGGCTTAGATGCCAGACATCAATGAAATCAATAAACAGACTTTTGTGAGCAAAAAAACAAAAACAAATTCCAGGCAGAAAATCCCCAGGTGTAAATGAGAGGAGAAAGAGTTTCTTTGCAAAAGACGAGCGTTGCCTGCACTCTTTTGTTGTATACAACAGAACTGCAAGCGAAAAAGGAAAGTCATAATAGTTTTTGCTCTTGTATGATGCTGAGTTTCACCTTAGCAGCTGGACCTCAATGTAAAAATCCACCATCCACCTTTATAGGTCATGTAGAAGTCAATGGGAGATGTCCCTTTTAGAATTTGAAGATATTGTGATCTGCGCTGGATTTCGTCCGATAATCCAAAAAAATCAGGGTTTTTGGGAGCTAATACGAAAGAATTGAGCGATTCAGACGTAAAATACGGAAAATTTGAGTTTTTTACAGACCTGACTTATTGATAAATAAGATAAAATCATGGATGGGAGTTTGGTCGAGCTTGGTTTAATAAAAATATGAGATAAATTTGAGTTTTAGTAAAAAAAAAACTTACTCTCTGCATCTGCTGCAAGGCAGTCCAGCTTGTACCACTAAAACAATTACCATGTTAACAAATAAAATTCTGGCTTTAGCACTTGTGCCTGTGGGTTTGGAAAATGTGCTCCAATACGTTTAAAGGAGACAAAAAGGTGAAATCACCACAGGTGCCAAATGTTAGGCATCTAGTGATTATAATCACCTACCTGATACCCTTGACTGGTGCCCCATGTCTATTAAATCTGCATCGTCTTGGGGTATTTCTGTAAGAGTGCCACAGAGCGATTATCTTCTTTTGCTTCTTCGTTTCTTCAGTGGCTCCAGACTGGCACATGTACAATACAGTGAAAAAAAGCCTTTATTTTGACTGACACTTGATACAGATAAGTTATCATAATCACTTTATTGTGCCTACCATTTGGCACCCCCAGTGATTTCACATTTCCTTCTCATTTAAACATATTGGGGTTCGTTTACTAAACCCAAAGGCACAAGTGCTATATCCAGAATCTTATTTGGCAGGGCCCACCACCCACAACACAGGTGATTGGTAGATTAATAATTGTGGCTCCCCTTAGAGAAGGGCCCTCATAACTCAGAGGCACTAACTTGAAGCGAACATATTACCTTTATTCTGTCAAACAGATTCCCAAACAGTATCCCAAATTAAGATTTTGCACAATGTACCATTGAACCCAAACCATCATAAATAATAACTTGGCTACTCTTATAATCATGGACCTGAGTTAAAATGTGTTCTGTGTTGCCGTCTATACTAATCTATCGGAAAATTTAGGCTATAGCATCACTGCATCATAAATATCCAGCAGCACATAAGACTATTATACCAGTATTTTGTACTTTTCAAAAGAGCAATATTTTAGGTACTGCTTATCGGAGAGAGAATGAGCACATAGCATTAGCCATTTTTATTGATCACATTATAAACATAGAATCCATTGTTGCCTGGCAAGTGTAACTGTTTTTTTAAAGGACACAAATAGCATTAAATATTTAACAAAGCTCCACTGAACACGTTTCCTACAATTTCATTGTATTGGTACAACATTATCATTATTATCTGAGCTCTATTCCAAGTGCTGGGGCCACTACCATTTCAAAATGTACAAAATGAAACCCAAATTGATTTTTATGCATTTTGTAATGTAGGACCTTGAGACTGCAAATAACAAGATAGCTTAATGCTGACTTGCAAACTACTTTTGTAAAATTAAAAATACAATGTTTGTCCTTCTGGCCGGTCGCTGGTGAATGACCTATGCTCTCTTGGGCTTAGGAGAACACAGAGTCAAAATCTCATGAAATTTACTTTTTATGTGACTCCCTGCAAGTAGAGATGCTGGTAGATTCCAAGACTTGTTTTCAAGAAGATGCACCACACTACACTGTGCTCCCTTATTTGAGTTTGCCACCCCCAGAATGTTTTATATACATGAATATATTATAAGCCATTCAGCAACAATGTAACATGTAGCAATGTGGTACATAGAGAGCAGCCACAAACAGGGATTTCATTAAGTCAACAGCAACCATCTAGAAGCACTGTTAGCGTGCTTATTTCTACTCAACTTGTGCAATTGTTATGAGCAGTAGTCATTACAATTAATCACAGCTCTGCACAATATGTTGGCGGTCTAAACATACATGTTAATAATAATAATAAAAAAAACGTGCATGAAACTGGAATAGTGTGTACAAGAAACTAATAACATCCATGCTAGAAACAGGTGGAAATCTCAGTGAATCGATGTATATAATTAGCCTGATTGGAGGTGTCCACAAAACAATTACTATATACTAATAAACCAAGAAAGGGGACTTCTCCTCCAATATTAGGCTCCCATAACATGGGATAAGATATATAACCATATGAAAGAGGATATTTAAGATAAAAGGCAATATTTATTAACCACCACGCCAAAAGCAATTAAAAACATTTAAAACATACTAAGATAGCAGCGCTGCATGGGGAGTAGGGATCCCTACCCTCTAATTGTCCAAATTTTGTGGGGCTCCAGGATATTGAATCGTAACAAAAATTGTTCGTGTGAATTGGCTCGTCAGCCTTTACACATACGATATGTAACTCTGTATGTCCTGGAGTCCGGTAATCAAGGGGACAAGTGTGCGCAAATCTTCTTATGAATAGGTGAGTACTATACTTGGATGTGAACAGAAGCCGTGGGTCCTATGGGTATGGACCGAGAGCGGAACCCAGTGTGTGAAGGGTCGGGACTCTAATATGGACCCAATTAACCGCAGTGAAGCGCCCAATTTTGAATGTCAGAAACGGCTAATTTGCAGCCGCTTGGGCAGTAGCAAACTTGCGGTAGTCACCAATAAATGCCAGGCAGTGGTCTTAAAGTCCCGATTGTCATTCAAACCAAAATAAGTGTTTATACAGACCATAAGCAATGTTCTGTTGTCCGTACACCGGGTATTGTCACACTCTCTACACGGATCGTACTGTGTTTTCCAAACGGATTCCTTCTAGCGCACCACAGGTCCACACATAGCGGAATCCCACATCACTCCATGCAGACGCTGAGCCTCGACAGCTGTTTCGCCACCGACCGTGGCTTTGTCAAGAGGTCGAAGAACCGGATGTAGCGTCGTTTTATTCTATTGGTCACATGATCCAAAAGTTTAACTAGCACAATAGCGATATTGGGCGCTTCACTGCGGTTAATTGGGTCCATATTAGAGTCCCGACCCTTCACACACTGGGTTCCGCTCTCGGTCCATACCCATAGGACCCACGGCTTCTGTTCACATCCAAGTATAGTACTCACCTATTCATAAGAAGATTTGCGCACACTTGTCCCCTTGATTACCGGACTCCAGGACATACAGAGTTACATATCGTATGTGTAAAGGCTGACGAGCCAATTCACACGAACAATTTTTGTTACGATTCAATATCCTGGAGCCCCACAAAATTTGGACAATTAGAGGGTAGGGATCCCTACTCCCCATGCAGCGCTGCTATCTTAGTATGTTTTAAATGTTTTTAATTGCTTTTGGCGTGGTGGTTAATAAATATTGCCTTTTATCTTAAATATCCTCTTTCATATGGTTATATATCTTATCCCATGTTATGGGAGCCTAATATTGGAGGAGAAGTCCCCTTTCTTGGTTTATTAGTATAGTGTACAAGAAACTGACAAATATGATTCCATAGTAATTAATAATGACCAATGGCCCATTTTGTTGACCAGTACCTCAGGACTAGACAATACTAGGCAAAAGGAAACAACAGGCAGCACATCCTCAGCAATGAGTGCAGGAAAAGTCATTGGAGCAGACAACAACATAGAAAAAGCCCACTGATACATTAATAAACAATAATAAATATCAATATAATGGCAATAATACCAATGAGCAATTCCTGCAACACTCTGCAGAAAAGTATTTTGCACTATATAAATAGAGGATAATAAAAGATATTTTTAGTAAAGACTGAATTTTTATGTTCCAAATGTCCCTATATTGTCAATAATTAGTGATGGGCGAATAAATTCGCCTGGCACGAATTCGCTGCGAATTCCCGCGTTTCCAGTGATTTTCAAAATTTTTACGTGAAACTGTTCGAATTGCTAGATTTTTTGTGAAAACGTTAGAATTGCCCTTTTTTTTGCACAAATGTTCTAATTTCACTAATTTTTCGTGAAAACTTTTGAATTTCACGATTTTTTTTGTGAACTTTCCGATTTCACAATTTCTCGCCAATCACTATTAATGATTGGACATGCCAACACATCACTATGTATGTGAATGTAGGGGTGACAAAAAGTCTAGTGATTTCCCTCCCTATCCCTAATTTGCATATGCAAATTAGGATTCGATTTGGTCGAGCAGGAGGATCGGCTGAATCCTGCTGAAAAAGGCAGAATCCTGGAATCCTTCGGTTCGGGATTAAGCCAGGATTCTGCCTTTCTTCTAGGAAAGCTGAACGGATTTACCTCCTGAATGTCCACCCTCAGCCAATTGCAACCTTCGCGTCTGGTTGCAATAGCGACATGCTGTTCACTTTAGCGAATACAAATGACATTATGTAACGTTGGGTATGATTTATCAAAGTGTGAGATTAGAACTCACCACAGAAAAACTCACTCACTTTCTATTTATTCCTATGGGGTTTTTAGAATCATATTTATCAATGGAGTTCACCATTTGATAAATCTGATGGGCAAAACCATTAATAAAGGCTTTCCTTGTACTCTAAAATCGTGGATGGAAGTTAGGTTGAGCTAAATTCCAGTTTTAGTAAATACCCCCATAATGTTAAAATGTAAAGGTAAATTTTTGTCTAAAAATGTGTGATTTTTATTTCCTAAAACTCTTAAAATTGCACTCAGGCCTGGCACGAATTCGCTGCGAATTCCCGCGTTTCCAGTGATTTTCAAAATTTTTACGTGAAACTGTTCGAATTGCTAGATTTTTTGTGAAAACGTTAGAATTGCCCTTTTTTTTGCGCAAATATTCTAATTTCACTAATTTTTCGTGAAAACTTTTGAATTTCACGATTTTTTTTGTGAACTTTCCGATTTCACATTTTCTCGCCAATCACTATTAATGATTGGACATGCCAACACATCACTATGTATGTGAATGTAGGGGTGACAAAAAGTCTAGTGATTTCCCTCCCTATCCCTAATTTGCATATGCAAATTAGGATTCGATTTGGCCGAGCAGGACGATCGGCTGAATCCTGCTGAAAAAGGCAGAATCCTGGAATCCTTCGGTTCGGGATTAAGCCAGGATTCTGCCTTTCTTCTAGGAAAGCTGAACGGATTTACCTCCTGAATGTCCACCCTCAGCCAATTGCAACCTTCGCGTCTGGTTGCAATAGCGACATGCTGTTCACTTTAGCGAATACAAATGACATTATGTAACGTTGGGTATGATTTATCAAAGTGTGAGATTAGAACTCACCACAGAAAAACTCACTCACTTTCTATTTATTCCTATGGGGTTTTTAGAATCATATTTATCAATGGAGTTCACCATTTGATAAATCTGATGGGCAAAACCATTAATAAAGGCTTTCCTTGTACTCTAAAATCGTGGATGGAAGTTAGGTTGAGCTAAATTCCAGTTTTAGTAAATACCCCCATAATGTTAAAATGTAAAGGTAAATTTTTGTCTAAAAATGTGTGATTTTTATTTCCTAAAACTCTTAAAATTGCACTCAGGCCAAGGATTTGTCCGTCAGTGCATCTGCAGGTAGCTGCTAATAAGAGCGGATCTGCTTCTCTCCACCTGATTACAAAATGCAGGATACGCTACGTGTGACTGTGGCCTAAAGACTTACGGTAAGTGAATCTGACTTTCTATCAGCTCCAATAATATTTCTTACTCCATTTCCCCCAGTCAAACAGACACTGTTTTAATAGAAGTTACATTTACAAGTAACATTAAAACCTTTACTATTTAAGTGTTTAATGAATGTATATTGGAAAGTTTCTTAGAACTACAGTTTCTTTCATTATCCAAAACAAGTTTAAAACTCTTATTTTATAAGCCTTAGTTTAAGCACTGTATAAACATGCAGTGTAAAACTAACTGCCAACTAACATGGGTGTCCACAGAAGGGGGCAAGATATTGCTTGTAAATTTAATTCCCAACAGCACAAAACATTTTTTATACTTCCCACCCCAAGGCTAGCCTTAATTCATTTATCTACTGCATTGTCATGAATGGGTTCATCTTCAGTGGGATGCTACCATATGTGATATTCAATTACTTGCCACCCTCCCTGGAAAATTTTCTGTGGACACCCATGGCAACTAAGCAGTAGCAACAGCATATATGTTCTTTCCTTTATTTCTCAGCTCTGAATCAACAAAAATTTAGGGCGTGGCTTACAGCTATGGCTTATTATCATCCTTTAATGCGCAGCACCAATATCATTCATATCATACCCTTCCCTTGTACAGCTTACAGAGTCATATCCTTATCAGTCATACAAATGTGCACACATTTGGTTCTGGCTCAGGAGGAGTTAGCTTAAGTCCTGTATTTATTTGGAATGAGCAATGAAATCTACAGAAGCTCAAGGTGAACACAAGACTCCATATATATATATATATATATATAATGTTTCCTTTTGGATTGATCCAAACACACCCCAGGGCTGGGAGTCAGTATTGCTAACCACTTATTTGTGTTTTAGTGATATTTGTGTTTTGGTGATGGAAATTGGATCTGAACAACATCACGTCTAATGATCTACTCATGTTTTCATGTTTAGACTCTCATGATACAGCTGCTAACGATAGTCTACAGCAGTGATCCCCAACCAGTAGCTCTCGAGCAACATGTTGCTCTCCAACCCCATGGATGTTGCTCCCAGTGGCCTCAAAGTAGGAGCTTATTTTTGAATTCCAGGCTTGGAGGCAAGTTTTGGTTCTATAAAAACCATACAGAGCCTCAATATAGGTTGACAATCCACATAGGTTCTACCAAATGACCAATCACAGTACTTATATGGCACCCCAAGAACATTTTTCATACTAGCGTTGCTCCCCAACTCCTTTTACTTCTGAATGTTGCTCATGGGTTCAAAAGGTTGGGGATCCCTGGTCTACAGAAACCTTGTATCTTTGTTCTATGCAATTTAAAAGAAAAGAAAAATTGATTGATCCAAGTTTTTGTGCAATCTATTTATGTTCACAACCACATTGCTGAAAGGAATCAATATAGCTGTCTGATTTTTCTGGCTGAAATAAAAAAACATGGAAACATTGTAAATTCCCAACATAAATGAATGAATCAGAAAACTTTTTACAGGAAAATCCGATCAAGAAAATGCCCATGTTGATTGTTGTTGGTACTGTAGGAATGCCTAATCTTTGGGAATTTGTATTTTGCCTCTCCAATTTACAATTAATTCCATAGCTTCCCTTGTTGATTTTTAGCTCTGTATGGGACAAACAGCCCTCTTTGTCTAAAAATGCCTTTATCTTTTCCAAAATGTATCTGTTTATAAATGTATTTGCAGAAAAGCTATACCCACCTGACATAGGAACAGTTTGCGCTATGTAAATATTACAGAAAGTATTTTGCACAAAGAAATATTGGCTGTGTACATTATTGCCTACCACATATCTGATGGTCCACAAAAAAAAGTGTGTATTTGTCGACTCATTGCCCTGCAACCTTATCTGAACTCATTTGACCTGACTGAATAATGTGGAATCTGACAATAAAGATACAAGAAAGGTTTTTTGTGTAACATACAGTAACAAAGCAAATTAAGTACAGCAAACAGTATTTTAGTTTACTTCTAATTAATTACTTTCTCCTTCTCAAGAAAGCAAAATCAGACAATGTAAACGTACAGTATGTACAAAGCTTGCCTTATATAACGAGAAGGAAATAAAATTTGACAATGCATGCACATGTTAACATCTGTACAATGGCAAGCTAACAATTAAAGGATCTAAGAAAAAAACAAGTCTTGCTTTGGGTCTCTATTATCTCTATGTGGTGGTCTAGCACACCCTTGCGATTTTCTGCTTATACAGATCATACATTGTGGTTTTCTTTTAACAAAAGCCTTGGGCTCCAATAAACAGAGAAGCATTTGTGGATCTGAATGTTAACAGCAGCATACATAAACTAAAATACTGGTTGACCAAAAATATCACCACACCCCAAAAGCTCATGTATAATACTTTCCTGATGACAGACATATTTTATTCCCATCACTTAACACCTCTTTTGCCTTCAGTCACTTCAAATGGAAACACAAGGCCAGTCTCTGGAAATAGATATTATGATCAGTGCTTTTTTTCCCTTCAGACCTGTGTGGTTTTTCAGTAATGTATTTTTGTTTACTGAAACTGAATCCAAACTCATTTGCAGCCTTATCTGCTGGCTGCACCCTGACTTATAGAAAAAGTGGCGTCTGCTTTTGATGGGAGGGGTAAACGGCCCATAATCAGCTGCAGAAAGCACTGAACAGCCCAAAGTCAGAGGGATACATTGGAGAACATTTCTACTGCTGCACAAATACATTCAAGAACTTGGTTGCAGGGTTCATCTGGACACAGCACGTCAGTTAGCTGGGATTAAAGTATGCAAAGCATGTGTCTTTCAACCCTAACAAACACAAATTCATGCGGTATGTTATAAAGGCTTAGGGGCTTCCACTACAATTTTTACTGACTTTGATGTGTTTGAAATACCATAGTTTTAGCATTTATTAATCATCTCAAAATGCACATTTGATCTGATACTATGTTTAAAATACCTTAGTCTGAGCAATTTTTTTCTTCACAAAATGCATCTTGAATTTCTTTCATCTTAGACAAGACAATGAGCTAATCATGTTTATATTGCAAAATGAGAGTGACATAAATGATAATGTAAGTGTTCTCAGAGATTGTTTTCTCGCATGACTCGTTGAAGGGACCATATTGAAGATTACATGTACAGATGTACAGATTTCACCTTCGCACATCTAGGAAATCTTGTGGATCACCAGTAGGGCTGATACAAACCAACAATAGATGTGTATGTAGTTCTCGTCTGATACTGACAATAGTTACAAAAGGTCAGTCGTGTGCAATAAACCTTTCCTCCATAATGGGTACCTGCTTCTGCTTTTTCCATATTATTCATCAGGTATTTATTTTTAAATTGCCTTGTGCTTGTGTATTAATCCCAGAATACTGCATAAAATTGGAAAAAACATAGACAATACAAAATAGTGCTAAACAACAGGTAACAATAGGCAGCAATGACAAAACACCTCCAGGCTTCTTCCTTTTTCCATACACAGCATGCCATAATTCTTGGATGAGGTCCCGAAAATGGGTTGTTTCAGTTTGATATCTCTCAAGCACTGAAATATGTAGGACCCCATTCTTGAAATTCTTAATCATTCAGGATAATATTTTAAATACAAATATGAGCTGAGCTCTATATATAAAGCACTACAGTCTATTTGATGATGAAGGCTTATCAATGTGTTTGAACCCTATTTAAATTAGAGCCATATGCTGCTTACAATCACATGAATACATTCCAGTTACTACTATAGTACTAACCACCACAAGCCCAGCTGTAACTCCCAAGGTACAAACACCCCTTAAGTGCATGTAATGGTCCCCGAAAGGGAACTAATAAAAACTTGGAATTTGGTATTGATAGTTAAACTGTGTTTATGGTAAAGAGAAATCTCAACTGCCATTTTTTTCAGCAAACCTTTCTACCATTAATGCATTTTACAGTACGGGAAATGACCTTACAGGAAAGTGCACAGCTCAATACAGCTTTTGCTCTTCAAAATCCAGCAAGGTTAAAGAGCATTAGCTGAAATTTGAATTAGTCCCAGCTAATAAATAAATGATAATAATACAGGAAGAGGAGGTACGAATGCCTGAGTTTTCCTCTGGCAGTGGGCATAACCATGTGTAGTTATTTTTTGGCTCACAGGGTGGTTAGAGCTTTCAAGCGAAGCAAAACTGTGTCAGACAAGTTCTTGGAAACGTATTATTTGAGAAAAAGGGGGATAAGGGCAGTGATTAGGTCAAATCACAGGAAGTCTAGCCGACAACCTCCAGCCAACCTGTAAACCTGAAACCTTACAATACAGAATAGAAAAACATGGACGAATCAGCCCCTGCACAGATGTTGTTAATTGTGCTTAACAACTTGTAGAAAAAATCATACGGTGAGTTGGACCAGTGCTGCTGTCTTTAACCCCCTCGCTGCTCCTCCTAACTACATTTTCATTTGGGCTGTGCAAACTAAAAATACCAATTAACTTCCAGATGTTACGCTGCAGTTTTTTGCTTCTTGATTTTTTGCATTGCTGAGCTTAGAGTGGAAATATTAAAATGTGGGACTTATTGAAACCTCTCTGCTGCAACAATGGAGCTAGTTCTAAATGTTTACTGCTGCCAATGACCCCTTGTTTTACTAATAAGGTGTGATCTTTGGCCCAGCACTCACAAATACAACAAATTGTCTTTATTTCAATAATACTATTATGCGACCTGTTATCCAGAATGCTCTGGACCTGGGGTTTTCTGGATCTATCCGTAATTTGGATCTTCATAGATTAAGTCAACTAATAAATCATTTAATAAACCCAATAAAATGGTTTTGCTTCCAAAAAGTATTAATTATATCTTGGTTTGAATCAAGTACTAGGTACTGTTTTATTACTACAGAGAAAAAGGAAATAATTTTAAAAAATTTTGATTATTAGATTATAATGGAGTCTATGGGAGATGGCCATTCTGTAATTCAGAGCTTTCTGGATAACAGGTTTCTTGATAACAGATCCCATACCTGCACTGCATTTTGTTAGAGCATGAAAGAGCATAGAATTATTTGGATACCTGCAACACAGTATTACAGGAAAACCAATTAGAAAACAAGCCAGTGAATATTCCAGTGATACTTCTTGTTACCGAACAGAAGCAGGGTGCATATCTTAGAACCTTTCAGAGTATCTTTGAAATATTAATGTTCTTTAAAACTGCGCTAATCAGCTACACGCCACTTCCGTGCATGCATTTATCTCTTTCTTTTATCTCAGTTGTTGAAGCCAATTGGCAAGATAAGAGATTCCATAGGAATTATTGTACCACAGAAACATTCAGTATAGAATATATTGCCAGGGATTATATAATAGAATATATAAGACTTTAATGAACACTATCTACCAATTTAGTGTCAAGAAAATTGTCCATTCTGTGTTTCAATGAAAAAGAGGATAAAAGCAAAAAAAAAAACTGCTCCAAAGACCTATTAACATAACTTTCACATGCAAATATTATTTGTAAAGAGTAGCCATGATCTATTCATTAAGGGCTTAGTTTAGGGAACCTAGGGTTTAGTGGTTTAGAGGGATGTATCTGGATCAGCCTGTCCGCTTCTAATCTTTTGAATCTTCTGCACGCCGCGGCCAGAGCGGTTTCTTTGGACACACCAGCCCGCAGATTCCCTGTATGTGGACTCACACTACCTGACTATTACGGCTCCTGTCTTCATAATTGTCTGGATCAGCCTTGCCCAACCTACAATGCTTTAACTCAGAGTACCCTCCATAGATCCAGATATCATGGTCCTGCAACCCTCAGTACCACCCAACACCTCAGACTAGAGTTTAGCAACAAATACTGCTGTTGCTGCTCCTCTGCCACAACCCCAAACACCCACTAACTGTATGCAATCGCAGGCTGGATGAACATGCAATGTAAGACCTGGCACCAACTCAAGCACCATTGTAACACTCAGCACCATATGTAACAAACAGTACACATTAGTAGCAATAGCATCCACAAGGAATATGATGTATCAGATGATGAATAATATCATTTGATGTTGCCTTGGAAAGACGTCAGTTAGCAAGAGCAATACTTAAAAAGAAGTGCCCATAAACAAAACAACTAAACTAAAGTAAAAGGAGCAAGGAAACAACAGAAATGTCATGTGCTTGTGTGCCTTCTAGTCTCTGGTGGGCATAACCAAATCTTTCATAATACTAATTGTAATCAGTAGAAAGTAAAGTAGAAATGGTATGGGGGCTGCAGAGCACTTTATAAAGGGAAGGCAGAGATATCCAAGCTAAAATGAGCAGCATCTTGTGCAGGTTGAGGGTGAGAGTTGGGAGGAGAGGCTGCTTGTTTAGGAAGGAACTTACCTCCAACCAGGCACAGTGGGAGAAGCAATCTGAAGACGAGCCCACACACCACTTCCGATGCCATCGCGTCTGATTAAAGCTGGAGTCGCGATTAAAATCACAAAGCAAAAAGCGATCTGCGCCTGCTACTAAATTCCCATCACCTCTGAGTCCGGCCAAGTGGCATGCTTTGCGGCTACACGTCCTGTCACAAGCACAGTCCCGGCATGTCCAGCCGCTCCACCTCAGAGCACAAGCGCAGCGGACTCCCCTTCAGTCTGCACGAGAAACTATGGCGCTGCGCCCGCAGTGGCGCACTCATGGCTTCCCATAACAAACTCTCCTCAGCGCAAGCAGGGAAGTGTACAGGGACTCACTGACACTGCGATATATACACTGCTTCCCTTCTATCCAATACGTCCTTGGACCCGCGGGCTGTAAGCACCTCACCTTATTCCCAGGGGGACCCCCTGCTGTCTGGAAAAGGTAAGCGCATTCTAAGAGCTACTTCTTCTCTCCAGAAGGATGAACCCCACGCAGCGCTTTCCAGTGAATGACACACGGCGCCTTCGGTGACTGGGAGAACGGGCTGCAGTTTGGTAGCACAGAAGCCCTGGACTCCAATAAGCGCCGCTTCGCCGGCTTCGCTCAGGAGCCTTCTGCCACACTTCACCACCACCTCAATGAAACTTTGCAGACCCCCGCCTTGTACGAGCAGGAAGGACGACCAATAGTAACGGTGTAACAAAATGGTCTTGGCCAATCGGATAACGAGTTAGGAGGGGCTAAGGGTCTTGCTCTGCGAGAGAGGAATGAGGATAGTTGTTAGTGGGACTTTCTTGCTTACAGCCTGTGTGTGCGCAGCTTTACATGTTGCTTTCCGTCCCCCTGCCGGCTGCTCTTCTGCTCTGGGAGACTCAGGTAGAGGTCCCCGTTTAAATAAGCCCAGTAACAGAAGAAACGGGGCCTTTGCCCCATAGCAGCCGGCAGTATAAAGACTGGCAGTGGCAGACACATTCCCGGGCTCCGCTGTGTAACGGACACTGGCCTCACCTCGAGTTGTGATTGGTCTCTCACAGCTGCCGCTAGTAGAACGAATGGGACGCGACCAGTGTCTGACTGGGACACCAGGGGCCCACCCAAAAATCTTAGACCAGGGGCCCACCAAAAGACCTTAGATCAGGGGCCCACTCTCAGTACTAATATAATTCCTCTCCTCACCCAACCTCTATTCTGCTAGTCTCTTTTCTTTTACATACTATAATCTATTATTCAATCTATTTAGCCTCTTTGTTCTCATAGAATTAAGGAATGGCCATGAAATAGGCCAAATGTTTTGAAGCAGGAGGGCCCACCGGGAGTTGGCTAACCTATGACTAAGGGATAACTCCCGAAACGCGTTAGGTTTTTTTCTCAGCAGGAATTCCAATAAACCCTATTTTCAGAAGTGCCTTTCGAGTTTCTGTCGTGTTTACAGTGGGGACACTGTTGGACGGAGCACCTGACTTGAGGGGAGAACGGTGAGCATGTGCGGTCCTTTTTCGCCTTTCTACTTATAGACCCACCGGGAGTTATCCTGGTATCCCCATGGGCCAGTCTGACACTGGACACAACCACTGCTTGTTGCCCTTTTTTACTTAAAGCATTTTTGGTTTGTAATTGTGATGTGTCCAGCCAGGGTCACCAGCACCAGAGTGATCTCTTATGAGAGGAATATACATATAAGCACAAAGGAGTTACTTTACTGCCCAGAAGTTTTACTGAATGACCAATACCCGGGGCCCACCAGGACTGGGCTGGGGACACATAAATCGTAAACCGTATCATATCCTGGCAGACCCTTTATTTTAATACTTTTGAAGAGTGCCACATAACCATGAAATTTTCATTTTCTTTAACTTTCTTATATAACAGTTCTGTCCAACTTCTGTGGTACCTGGAATTTTTCTCGACTACATGGTGGAGGGCCAATAATGAAAGCCAATGATGACCACGCCCATTTTAAACCACACCCATTTAAACCACACCCACATTACCACAAGAACTTTTAAGACCATATTCACATTAATGGTGGTAGCACACCAGAAAAACAAATAGCTGGTGCTCACTGCAGGGATATCACTCATATGTGAAACAAGTTTATTAAGACATACTCTTAAATCCATATGCCTCCCCCAGCACATGATTAAATACCTTGGGGACCCCCTAACAATTATTTCAAAATGCTAACAAACCTCCACCAGTTTAACTTCCCGCAAACAGAATGGAATGAAGTATGACACACACAGGTAGCATAGGGCAGGCAGAGTATGGCACACAGGGAAAATAGGGAAGGCAGAGTATGGAACACACAGGGAGCATAGAGGAGGTATAGCAGGGCCAGAACTAGGGGTAGGCAGAAGAGGCACCTGCCTAGGGCACAACGATGTGGGGGTGCTGGGCAGGTACCTGTTCAAAAGTCTTCCGGCTACCCCTGCTCTCACCAGGGGCATTTCTGCCATGAGGCGAGGTGAGCATCTTGCCTTAGGTGGCAGCTCCCCAGAAGTTATCAGGGACGGCAAAAAGCCGCTCCTGGTAACTTTAAGAGCCGAATTTCCGTTTCTTAAACCAGAAATACGGCTTTTCTAGCGCAGAGAGTGCAATTTCGCTCTCTGTGCTAATGATGCCCCCCCCGGACACCTGCCGGTGATTTTAAGGTAAGCGCGACGGGCAGGGGGGCCTCAGGTGGCATTACAGGCTGAAACATGCCTGGCTCTCACCTCCCTCCTCTCCTCCCCACTTCCCCTTCCCTCCCTCTGTCACTCCCCTCTCCCTCTATCACTCCCCCCTACCTGACACTCTCTGTCACTCCCCGCTACCCCCTCCCTCTGTCACTCCCCCCGACCTCCCTCCTTCGATCAATTCCCTGCCCTTCCCCTTCCTTCATCTTTTCTCCAGCCAAAGAACATGCAAGGTAACCAGTGTTAGACCTAGCACAAACCTAACATCAAATCTAACAAACAGTACACGTGAGTAGCAATGGCATCCATAAGCAAAGACACCAATTAGCAGCAGGAAAAGCAGTACCGGAACAGAGTGCCCAAAACATAACTGAACAAAAAGGGCAAGGAAACAGCACAAATCTCATGTTCTTGTGTGCTTTCGCTTGAAATGAACATTCTAGTTTCTGGTGGTGTATCCATAGGCACTAGTGTCATATCTTATACCTGGGGAAAGGAAGAGATGACGCAGGCAACGATGTCCATCCTACGCCCCCTACAATTCCAATCATCTTCTGTAGGTTGAACATACATGGGGATGAAAGTAAGTGAGTTGGGAGGAGAGACTACTTGTTTAGGAAGGAACTTACCAATAACCAAGCACAGTCGAAAAAGCCACAAACAAGCCACAAACATATTTTAGGCAAAAGGAGACCCCCTAAAAGATATACAGCAGAACCTCAATTTTACATCCCCTGATTTTAAGTTTTCCCTCAATTTACATTGTTGTTTTGTGGTCCCACCTATATATAATGCATAATACATTTCCCTGATTTTACACCATTTTTTATGGTCCCCTGAAAAATGTAAAATGGGGGTTCTACTGTATTGGAATTAACAGTCATTCAAAAGTAGACTCCCAACTCCTGCATGAAGAGAGAATGAAGAGAGGCAGATACTGAGAGGGGGATAGTGAAGAGTTACTTGAATGTTTCACTATTACAACTAATTAACTAAATTACTAAACTATAACTATGGATAATTTCTATAACAAACCAACTTTATTGTCAATGTGGGATACCCTTGCCCTCTGCAACAAAAGAAATGATCTGTCCAGACACAAAGTTAGCACACCATATACGTCATACGTTGGCACCTCAATTATGTATGCTTTTTATTCAAAGTATTTGTATTTCGTCACCTTAGCTGACAGCTAGGCTTCCACTTAAATCAGGCAAACGACCAGATTCAATTCAGTGAGAAAAAGTTATTTCACAGTTTATTATTTCTTTATGAAAACTCTCGGATGAGATTCAATTAGAGGAGAGAAAAGGTTTCTCCTAATTCAGTTCTAGTTTTTCCTATAGACTTTGATAGAGTCATGTGACAAAAAGTGAGAAGTTTTTCTGAACTGAACTGCATCTCAAATTGAATTTCGTCCATGACTTTTCACGTGATAAACCTTTTTCTCACTGAATTGAATTTGGGCCAATATATGATATCCATACTTGTTTATGTCCCTGATTTTCACTAAGCCTTTACAGTAACAGTCCTGTTGTTTTCTTATATTTAAACCTGGAATCACATTTTGAATAAAAAGGGCATGAATATCTTTTTTAAAATTTTTTTATTTTTCATATGCCAATCTTTTAACCGTATGTTGTAGGTGTGTATTTATTGGTCTAAAAAAGCATAGCTAATGTTTATGCTGTTCCCTGCAAAGGGAAAGTGACGAATAACATGTTAATAATGGGTAAAACTTCTATTTGACATAAAGTAGACTTTGTGGCTTAAATTAGAATCTTTACTCTTGTGGTGTAAAAGATCTGTTAATGTACCACCACTTTAAGCAGTTCTAAACCTGCCCAGACAGGTGTACTTCGCTGCTGAATCACTTGACTGACATGCTCATTAGGTTCTCACTTACCCTCTTAAAGGAACAGTAACGTCAAAAAATAAAAGTGTTTTACAGTAATGAAAATATAATGCAGTGTTACCCTGCACTGGTAAAACTGCTGTGTTTCCTTAAGAAACACTACTATTGTTTATATAAATAAGCTGCTGTGTAGCCATGGGGGCAGCCATTAAAAGGAGAAAAGGCTCAGGTTACACAGCAGATAGCAAATAAGCTATGTCTGTCTAATGGTGTTATCTGTTATCCATTAGTTAACCTGTGCCATATAGCCGTTTTTCAATTTCCGCCATTGCTCCACAGCAGCTTGTTAATACAAACTATAGTAGTGTTTCTGAAGCAAACATATCAGTTTTACCAGTGCTGGGCAACGCTACATGATATTTTCATTACTTTAAAGCACTTTCATTTTTTGGTGTTACTGTTACCTTTAAAACTGATGCCCTCTGAAGTCTGAGACTTATGTGCCTCATTCTCATCTGCACTTTTTCTCTAAAGGTTATTATGTGATCAGTTAGACTAGTTAGCTCACGGAATAATGCATTTCTCAGACAGCTGCATCCCAGCATACACACCTTACAATTAGCTGCAAGTATCAGAAGAAATTGTAGGCTATAGCCAACCTGGCTGAATCTAATCATTCAGTCCAACTATCAAATTACTATTCATGTCAATGGAGTTACAGGCAAATTCATGCAAATAAAAACATTTATTTCTCTATGAAATTGCATCAAATTGTTTTGCCTGAAAATTTCATGTATTCAGATGATGTCACTTGTACCTACTTTGTAGTGAGTTAGTTGCTGCAGTAGAACATAGATATACATAAAATATACATAGTGTATAACAGTGGGCTACATTTATTAGGGATTAGCATACTAATCACCTTCCCCTAAATGGGAACCATGCCACAAACACAACATTCGCTTGCTTGCAACAAGATGGGCAGAACAGACTCTTGGATTTCAGCATTGATGTTTTATATGTTAGATTACCTGTAAGAAAATCTGTAGAGTTTAGCAGTTAAATTACCAGTGCACAGATACTGCCCTTGCATAATGGACTCTTGCTTAGTCACAATAAAGGGGTGTGAGCTGGCCGGAAACCTGCAGGTCGAGTGGGTTTTGGCTGACTTTCTCACAAGATTTGTCGGTTGTGGGCATGGTTTCGGGCCGAGTTCTTCCTTCCGTACCTCTCTGCCCGCAACCATACTATGCTTTTTCTGCCTCCAGCAGCTTCTATTTATGGGTGCACTTGCTCACCCTGGCCCATTTGTGACATCAGAGAAGGGGCTGGAGGGCTGCGGGTCTATAAATAGTGGAGGCTTGCCAGGTTGGGTTGGGAGTGGGTAGGTTTGGGACAGATGGGGGTCAACTTTTTGTTGATCTGCGCATACCCACTTACTATATAAATTGCATGAGCTGTCGTAGTCAGCATCTAAATTTAAGCGCTGTTTTAACCCATTAACTAACAACAGACTCACCAGCGGGGGGTGTATCTGGCTAGGCAGATACATAATTGTATAGGTTAATATAAATTATGACTTTAGCTTTTTTTAGCTCCTATTTTCCTTTAATGATCTAAATGTTCTGACCATAAGGCTTTATAAAAGGCACTGTGAGGACCTATATATTGCCTTTCTATAAAAGTTATATGCTTTAATAAACACTTTAGACATATATGAGCTTTTATGGGAGTGGTTCACATTGTTGATCTATGTGTAGTGAGTTAAAGGTGACTGGTTGTATTCACCCATCACAGGAGAGAAACCCCTAATGTTATCATTAGAGGAACCTTTTTGCTTTTTGCATTGCTTGTAAGATTTTGCAATATATTATATGTAATATATGAATATGATTTACAAATCAAATGTTTCCTTTTAATGTTAACAACCTCTTCTTTCTAGTCCCCTCACTTTTGCACATTCTATTAAACTATCAAAATGGAAAATAGGGAGGAAGATCTCAGTCATTTCATATTTTATAGTAACAGTGTGAATGCACTCACTAGCCCTCCTCTGATAAATTGCCTGGTGCACAGCCCTCTGGGGAGAGGGCACTCCCCGGAATCCAATGGAAAAAAGCAAAAGGAGGAACCGGCACACAGGAGCATATACAAAGGGGTTATATAAGCAAACAAAGTTTCGGGAGCTGGCCCCTTCGTCAGGTGATGACAAAGGGGCCAGCCCCCGAAACGTTGTGCATCATTTTGACGTTAATAAACACGTAAGGGGTTAACCCTGTTTGCATATGCTCCTGTGTGCTGGTTCCTCCTTTTGCTTTTTTTCATATTTTATTACAGTTCATGTCATTACTGAGAAGAATGATTAGTCAATTTAATATCAACCTATTGATAAGTAATAAAAAGGTTTGCTTATATAACTGGTCACTTTCTGTTCTTTCCTAAGAGCGTAAGCACTTGATGTTTACAAGAATTTCCGCAAACAGGAAAGTGCAGCAGAAGTATTTTAGTGTTCTACAACTGTCCACATTAGCACTTTGTAAGCCTAATACATTGTTAATGTCGGCTGCACATTCCATTAACATGTTTCATTGGGAGCAATGCAGTTCTCTACATCTGTATATAGCACAGACTTGCAGCTTGTTGAATTAAGATAAATTAATATACTGCCCCAAATAATAGAAACTCAGTAACTCTCACACCACTATAATATACATATATTTGGCAAACAAATGGACTTTCTAGAGACTCCAGGGAAGCGTAACTGCCTATCACTAAAACTGCACAACTTTAATTGGTTCTAAACTAATCACTGACATTGAAATCAACAATGGGCACGTTATTGCTGTAGTCTTACCAAAATGTATATCGTGACTCTTCTTTGACCCTTCCACCTACACTAAATAGCATGTAGCACGTGACTGCAATATATATATATATATATATATATATATATATATATATATATATATATATATATATATATATATATATAAAGCTAGCTTGCGGCACTCACAGGGTTTATGTTGCAAAAAACAAAAAAGGTTTATTTAGCCTCAACATTTCGATCCAACACAGGGATCTTCGTCAGGAGCAGTATACCTTTTTTGTTTTTTGCAACATAAACCCTGTGAGTGCCGCAAGCTTTCTTACTATTGCAAATAACCAGTGCTGGCACCCAGGTAGTATCTGAGTCTACGGAGTGCACCTTTTTATATATATATATATATATATATATATATATATATATATATATATATATATATATATATATATAATGTCCACTCTCAAACCGGTACTCTCATTGTTTATATATACAGTATATATGGCATAAAAATCAAAAAATTTACATCTTCACTGAAAATATATTAAACTTAGCTAAAAAAACAGGGTATATTAATGAAAAAGGAAATAGATAAAGCATGATCAATTGTAGTGTTTCACAAACACTGAGCACTGGCATTATGGGATTTGTGAAATGTACACTGTTCTGTTCGAATAGGTGACCCATTTACAGATCCGGGATCCGTTATCCAGAAATCCATTATCCAAGAAAGCTCTGAATTACAGGAAAGCCATCTCCCATAGACTCAGGTTTTTATTTAGCATTTTTAACAAAATGCAAACAAACAATTAAACATTCACAGTTCCATAATCAGTGTAGTAGTCTCAGTACATCATATGCATTTTAAGTTCCCGTATATAAGAATTCTCTTCCATACTCGGCTATTTCATTAATTTTAACTATTTCCCTCCAAATACTGGGTTTAGTTATGATTCTGTACCTGTTACTCCTGGGCAACCAGAATAGTAGGTGTATATGTTTGTGTCCCTGCAAGTTTAGGATCTCTGGGGTTAAGGTTCCTCTGTTGCATCAAGCCAGTGACGCCACGCCAATTCGTATTTCTGAGGACAACCTCTTGCGGCATAGACTCAATTTTAATCAAATAATTATGGTTTTTTTTAAAATAATTTCCTTTTTCTCTGTAATAATAAAACAGTGCCTTGTACTCGACCCCAACTAGGATATAATTCAGAGGATAAGTGAGCTGGGAAATAATTTTTCTTGTGCAAGTTTTAAAGTCTTGAAAGTGTATTTCTGTTGTTAAAACTGAAAATATGTTGTTGCACTTGGAGAGTGTCTCCTTTGTTTCTTTCTAAGATATCATTAATCCTTATAAGAGGCAAAGGGGGTTTACTATATGTTTCAATTATGTTTTTTGTAGACATAAGGTATGATGAGGCATATTATGGAAACACCCTTATCCGGAAAGCCTCAGGTCTCGAGCATTCTGAATAATAGATGCCATAGTTGTATTTGTTATTCTTAACCTGCATGATGATGATATGCTATAACATATTGGCAAATTTGCCAAGAAGAATTCATCTTGTCATGGGTAGGAATTTCTGGCCCTTTTGTATAAATGTATTTCTATTTGATTTGTGTAGCTTTCTGCCTTCTTGAATATGACACAGATCCCTTATACAGGTACTAAAAATGTTCTTGTAGGGAATGGCAAAATAAAAATTCCTATTAAATATATGGCCCCTGGTTCAGTAACCACTAAGGGGAGAAATGAATATGCTAACAGGATGGGTGTTATTAGTAGCTCAATCCTTTAATGCTGTGTTCTTAGAGTAGCCCCATTTTTAGTCTGGTGATTGCCCCACTAATGTAAAGGGTTAGGAAACAGCTAGATCCTGTTTTGGAAGTATACAGTAAAGATCAGGGCTTTAGCTAAAGAAGAAGACTTTGCATTTATTTGAGGCCCAGGAGGTATAGTGACTGATAAACAGTTTCAATATATTTTTAAAAATGTCTTATTTACAGAGTTTAAGGGGGTTCTAAAATGATTTTGTTTTAGGACCCACAAACCTCTAATTACTCTGCTGGTAAAGAGAACTGTAAGTCCAGGTTAATAATGAGTGAATAAGGCCTAAGTTGTCCTGTTGATGGTGCTGCAGCAATATGAGTCAATACAGGTGCAAGGTAAGAACTTTGTCTTAGGTAGCACTTTACCAGGGGCAGGAAAAACTGCCTTTGGTACAGTTAAACACAAATGTATTTTTTCCTTCAAGATAGTAATCCCACCCTCGTTCTGCCCCAACACAAAAGAGGAATGCACAATGGGGTGAGTGGGGACGGCATTACTCTGGTGGCAGCAGCCCCTGAAGTTCCCCTGAGTCAGAGTCAACTGTGTAGAGTGGGCAGCCAAAGGTCCATCGAAGTGTGGTTGAGGAGTCAGAAATCCAGAGAAAATGCAGATGACAAAGCTGGAAGACATGAAGCCACTTTAGACAGTACATTGCCATAGTACATTACTATACAGTAACATTGTGAGAACCCTTATGAAGATGCACTTGGCAATCCTTACAAGTGCATCAAGTAACTCAATATTACCTTACAGCAGGCCCACCATCAGGGGGCACAACTGTACGAGGCCCAGGCCCTTGAGTCACTGAAAGCCGACGAACTCCGCAAAAAGAGCCAAAAGCAGTTGAGAAATGCCAATTGGAGCTGAAAACTGCCGATTAGAGCCAAAAGCTGCAGATTGGAACCCAAATATGCCAACTGGAGCGAACGGCTACTGTGAAGGCTACATGTATCATCTCAGAAAACAGAAGAACTGGAGAAAATACCAGTTTCTACTATTTCATCTTATTTTTTTTTTTAGGTCTACTATTACAGTTTCAAGGGAGTCTGGGAATTATAGGCTGATAGAATGTATAAGGCCTGAAATGCCTTGTGAAGCAGATTGCCCAGTTTTTAAGCTGAGTTACTAAGCTTTCCAGCACTTAATACATGCTGAATGATACATTATAGGAAATCCTACTATTATAGTGCCACCTGTTGACCACATAGATACACAGTTCGTAAGAATCATTTCAAATGATACACAACACTGGACATGTCTGAACATAAAAGTAAAAGAAAAAGAACATTTTTAGCTGTTCTAAAGCATAGAAATACCTAGGAAGCTCCTCCAGCTGTCAGTCAAAATAATAATAATAATAATAAAAAAAAAAAAAACAGTCAGGAGTCTTAACATTATTGTAAAAGGCTGTTAAAATTATTTCTTTAACAACAATGAAACTGAATTATTTATAGATAACAAAATATCAGGTCACTGGTATTTTTTACCATTCACATTTATTTATGTGCTGCTATTAAATTCAAGGTAAAGTATGTTCAGGTATGAGACTTGTTATCCTGAATGCTCGGGACAGGGTTTTCCCGATAAAGGTTCTTTCCGTAATTTTGGTCTTCATAGCTTAAATCCACTAGAAAATCATATAAGCATTAAATAAACCCAATAGGCTGGTTTTACTTCCAATAAGGATTACTTATATCTTAGTTTGGATCAAGTACAAGGTGCTGTTTTATTATTACAGAGATACAGTATAATGGATCCCATACCTGTACTTGAATTTTAGTAGTAGATTTGTGATTGCAATTTATATATATTGTACAGGTATGGGATTATACGTAAACCCGTTATCCAGAAAGCTCAGAACTATGGAAAGGCTGTCCCCCATAGACTCCGTTTTATCCAAATAATCCATTTTTTTTAAATGATTTCATTTTTCTCTGTAATAATAAAACAGCACCTTGTACCAGATCCAAACTAAGATATAATTAATCCTTATTGGAGGCAAAGTCAGGCACTGTTTATTTAATTTTTACATGATTTTCTAGTAGAGTTAAGGTATGAAGAGCCAAATTACTGAAAGATCCGTTATCCGGAAAAACCCAAGTCCCAAGCATTTTGGATAATAGGTCCAATACCTGTACTGCAATTCTTAGTAATAGGCTGACAGCCATTCTTGAAGGATATGTACTTAAGCAAAATTATATCATGTCATTACATATTATTTACAACTGTTAGAAATGTCTAGATCTAGAACCTTATAGGCCTAGATTGTCTTTGTTCTAACCGGTTTATTTTGATAAAAGGTCATTTTGCCCAAAATAATGTAGCAAACTTCTACTTGACTGACCCAGCTAAAAACTGTGACAAACTAAGGCATGCATGCACAGTATAGCTGGCAACAAAACAAATAAATCATGTTTTCCCAGTGCAAGACACAAAGCGCATGTGTAAGGCAAGCGAGTCAACAATGCTGCATCAGGATGTGGTGACAGGAGATGGAACAGAAGCACCTAATAGTCAGCAGCTGCAAAAACTGTGACAGCTGTTATAACAAAACCAGTGACATACCTGCCATAAAAAAAAAAAAAAAAGCGTAACAACATAAACCCACCTTGGAGGCCTGTGGCCTTGTGCTTTTGTATCCTCACCAAACTCCATAGTGACTAATATCTTTATATTTTACAGTAGGGATACAAAAAAATGTCCATGCCATGGGCACAACTTGGTTGTCATCACAATCTTAGATTGCACCGGAGCCGGTACTGCTGTGGGGCTTCTGGCAAATGCCCTGGCTACCTGCTCTCCCTGGTTTTTTTCTCGGAAAATAAAATTACCAAAATTATGAATTATACCAATAGCTGTTATATCTAATATTTTTGTTTAAGGATATCCATCCTTTCAGCCCTTTAGCTGCTACTGATCTACAGAGATTTGAGTAGTTTGCTCACAGTGATTGCTCACCCTTTCTAAATTGATCGAGAACGTTGGGCAATTTCCTTAGCCTAATCTGAAGGCTGTCAGACTTTGTAGCTTTGGGTGAAAATGGCTTTTCTTATAAAAAAGTTTTAACTTCTCGTCCTTCTGAGACCTGTGGCAAAATGCATTTTATATTTTTATCTGTGGCCCTTTTAGCTGTATAGAACTAAAACCCACAACATTGTGCTTGTGCTGAAAATATTTTTTTTTACCATTGCTTTAACAAAGAAATATCTATTTTTTTTTCTTGTAGTAAACAGGGTAAATAGTTAAAATGAAAGTACTTCTTGCATCTTCCTGGTCCTTTAGAGCAATTGTGAAAGGAGGAGAAGGTAGCCAATTAAGTTCAGATTCCACATCCCGTTACATCCCATTAGCTAGAAACACAAGCTGTGGCTATGGGAAGGGAATGGTTTTCTAAAAAAAAAAAGCCATTATTCCCTTTTAAACAAATCTCTTTATTACAGGGGGGAGGTCATGAAACTCTGAGATTTCTATTATCCCTATCGTTTAAATCAGGGAGTGCTGAGAATAACTGATGACATCTCTAAGCACTGATTATATACTAAATAATGAACCCTCTCTAGTAAATAGTGTAAATTATATGAATAGTATAAGGAGTTCCATGCCCATATAAAAGCACACATATTTTAGTGAGATAATATACACATTTTAGTGAGTTATGTGTTTAGTGAGTTAGTGAGCGAGTTAGAAATCAATAAGCACAGTTAATAAAGATATAATACACAGGATGTTCATGAGTCTTGTGTATTAAGTCCTTAAGAGTACAGAGATGTGCAACTAAACTGGTTAGAGGGATGGAAGATTTAAATTATGAGGATAGACTGTCAATGCTGGGGTTGTTTTCTCTGGAAAAAAGACACTTGTAAGGGGATATCATTATTCTTTACAAGTACATTAGACAACACTATAGACAGATGGGGGGGGGGGTCTTTTATCATTTACAAAGGATCAACACACCAGAGACTATAAGTATAGATAGGTTGGTATAAGTATGTGTGTGTATATATATATAATGTGCACTGGGACTGAACTTGATAGATTTTGGTCTTTTTTTCAACCATCTTAATTATGTAACTATGTACAGGTATGGGATCCATTATCCGGAAACCCATTATCCAGAAAGCTCCAAAGTAAGAAATGGCTGTCTCCCATAGACTCCATTTATCTAAATAATCAAATTTTTTAAAAAAGGATTTCCTTTTTTTCTGTGCAAATAAAACAGTAGCTTGTACTTGATCCAAACTATGATATTACTTGATCCAAACTATGATATTATTAGGGGCACATTTACTTAGTTCGAGTGAAGGATTAGAAGAAAAAATACTTCGAATTTCGAATTGGTTTTTTGGCTACTTCGACCATCGAATTGGCTACTTCGACTTCGACTTCGAATCAAACGATTCAAACTAAAAATCGTTCAACTATTCGACTATTCAATAGTCGAAGTACTGTCTCTCTAAAAAAAAATTCGACCACCTACTTTGCCACCTAAAACCTACCGAGCACCAATGTTAGCCTAAGGGGAAGGTCCCCATAGGCTTTCTAGGCAATTTGTGATCGAAGGGAAATCGTTCGATCGATATTCGAAGTCGAAGGATTTAACTTCAATGGTCGAATATTGAGGGTTAATTAACCCTCGATATTTGACACATAGTAAATGTGCCCCTTAATCCTTATTGGCAGCAAAACCAGCCTTTTGGGTGTATTTAATGTTTACATGATTTTCTAGTAGACTTAAGGTATGAAGATCCAAATTACAGAAAGATCCATTATCTGGAAAACCCCCAGGTCCTGAACATTCTGGATAACAGGCCCCATACCTGTATTATAGGGGTATATATTACAGGTTATATACAGTTTCTATGTATAATAATCTCTTCAGGGCTACCGTAAGACCTAGTACAAACAAGTAATATACTAATATTGACTATTTCTGTTGAAAAGATTTTAAGAGTAAATACCTTTCTGTGTGTGTTTTGAGATTATCTGGTTTGTGGTACTGTATGTATAATATTTGAAAAGGAGGGGAGGAAATGGAATTTCTTAAAAGAAAATAAATGAAGTTATGATTTGGTATACTGAGACTTCTTTCTCCAGTACTTACATCAGAGGAATATTAGCACACTTCAATAGAACAGCTTCCTGAGACAGGCTAAGTACCACAGCACCAAAGTAACAGAACATTCAATGATCAATATTAGAAAGCAAGCAGCATTATACCAATATGACTGAACCTCAACCCATTTAGAGGAAATACATTTAGGAAATTGGGAAAGAATGTGCTTCAGTAGAATACCTTTAGAAATAAATGCATTCAGAGGATATTCAATTAGAAAGGAGCATGTTCTCATTATAGCTTTTGAAATAGGATAACCTAAGAGATGAGTATATTCAGATGGTGTTTATGAAGACTTTTTTGAATGGGGCCCTTGTTAAGGCATTTCAGTATAAATAGAGGGTAAATCCAGCCTGCAGCTCTCCAGGGCATTGTTGAATTGCACTCCCTGTTTTCAGCCAATATAAATAATCTTATCTGCAGAACCAATAACGGAACTAGTAGTTCCCAGGTTGTGCACCCGCCGCACCCTGTGTAGTTCTGCTACTCTGCAGACCCATCATTTTGAATGTGATCCAGAATGCCCAGGACCTGGGGGATTTCGCCTAATAGATCTTTTCATAATTTGGATCACATTACCTCATACACATTGGGGCAGATTTATTAAGCTCGAGTGCATTTTCAAGATTAAAAAAATTAGAATTTCAAAGTAATTTTTTGGATACTTCGACCATCGAATAGGATACTACGACTTCGAATTTACTTCGACTTCGATTCGAAGTAAAAATCGTTTGAATATTCGACCATTCGATAATTGAAGTACTGTCTCTTTAAAAAAAACTTCGACTTCATACTTCGCCAAAATAAAGCTACCGAAGTGCAATGTTAGCCTATGGGGACCTTCCACAGCACTTTTCTAGTTTTTTTTTTGATCGAATAGAAATCCTTCGATTGATCGCTAAAAATCGCTTGAATCGTTCGATTCAAACTATTTAATCGTTCGATTCAAACTATTTAATCGTTCGATTCAAACTATTTAATCGTTCGATTCAAACTATTTAATCGTTCGATTCAAACTATTTAATCGTTCGATTCAAACTATTTAATCGTTCGATTCAAACTATTTAATCGTTCGATTCAAACTATTTAATCGTTCTATCGAACGATTTCTATTCGATCGATCGCATACGCTAAAAATCCTTCTTCTTCGATATTTGAAGTCGAAGGATTTCAATTCGAGGGTCGAATTTCGAAGTTGTATTTAACTTCGAAATTCGACCCTTAGTAAATCTGCACCATCATGTAAAAATATATTTAACCTAACAGGATTGGTTTGCATGCAAGAAGGGTTAATTATATCTTAGTTGGGATCAAGTACAAGCTACCGTTTTATTATTTCATAGAAAAAAGGAATAATTTTTAAAAATTAGAATTATTTTATTAAAATGCAGTCTATGGGAGATGGCCTTCCCATAATTCTGAGCTTGCTGGATAACAAAGTTTCTGGATAAAGGATTCTATACCTGTACTGATAATTCTTGTATAATAGGAATTTATAAGGGACCATCCAATTTGTGGATAGAGGGAGGCTCTGTACAATTTGAGCTTTGTGCTTCCATTTAATGATATTTTCAAAAGTTTTAGTTTTATTATTTATCTACGAATGATGGTAATTGTGTCATTCTCTGCTGTACATTAACAACTACCAATAAAATTCATTGAATTTAAAATAGTCAGTTTGCCGCATATAGTTGTTTATTGGTTAAAAAAAAGTATGTTTTAATTTACCACTGCTTGTATCAATCATACATTGAATTAAAAACTTGGTTTGTGAAACTTGAAACCTTTCAGTCTGAAAATGTCTTTGTTTTGCATTTGCTGTAAAACCCACTTTGCTTCATCTTTTCTTCCCTTCTTTCACTACATCTATTCAGAAGTTTGTGTGGGAGAATTATTTATCCATGAAATCAGCTGCTGGGGTCAACCTTGGTTTCATCTGTAAAACAGACAAAGCTGTCTTGTGACTTTTTTGTTGTTTGATGACAATGATACAATTATATATGCAAAGCCTATGAACAATAAATATTTGTGTACAGTTTGCAAATAGTAGAAAAGAAATGTAATATGCTCAGCCTTCTAGCTGTGTTCAGTTACAATGCCAAGTATTACTGGATGCTGAAATATGCCAGTTAGCGCCTTTCACTGCTTCCTATTGAAAATAAGGGGAAACTTATTGCTTATGGCAGACACTGGCTGCGGCAAGCAACACTTCCAGAAATGGTCACTTCCAGAGAATTACCAATTTATTTCAGTGGGAAATGGTGACAAATCATCAAATGAGTTTTGATCAACACAGTTTTCCCAGTGGTGGGGTTCAGTTGGTAATGGGCTTTAGTTGGTAATGGGCTTTTTTTTAATTCTACATAGCATTATTATCATATATTTATATAGCACCAACATATTTCGTAGCATATCATTATAATCTTCTTTATGTGTTGTAATGAATATTTCATCACTGGGTGACAAGACAAAAGTGTAAATTATAGCTGGTTATGATGTAATGTGTTACAAATTCCTCTACAGGTATGGGATCTGTATCCAGAAACCAGTTATCCAAAGAGCTTCAAATTACGGGAAGGCCATCTCCCATAGACTCCATTTTAATCAGATAATTACATTTCTTTTATTATTTCCTTTTTCTCAGTAATAATAAAACAGTACATTGTACTTAATCCCAACTAAGATATAATTAATCCTTATTGGAGGCTTAACAATTCTACTGGGTTTGATTAAATTTACAGGCAGTTCTCAGGTTACATATGAGATAGGGTCTGTAGGTTTGTTCTTAGGTTGAATTTGTATGAAAGTTGAAACATATATATTTAGAGGCACATTTGTCAAGTTACATAAACTCCCATGAACTCGACCAATCAAAATTTATTATAAATATCTACTATTTTTAAACTCGGATGAATTAAATCAACCTTAAAACTCGATTCCAGGAACCAGGAAGGCTGCAAACAACTCCAAATTGATCCCTGGATGTCTGTTGTTGACTTAAACAGCAATTGTGGCAAGAGGTGGCGAATAGTGGAATTATAATTCTTAAAGGGCCAAATTTCTTTTTAAAAACTCGAATCTCATTTAATAACTCCCTAGTTGAATTTGACCATTTTGACCATAAAAAAACTTGAAAATTCAAATTTTAAATTTGTATTTTCAATTCGACCCTTGATAAATCTGCCACTTACAGTACTTTATTAAATGCAATTTAGACAGAGGTTTGTCTTAACATAGTATTTATTTTTACTTTTCTGTGCTCTGCAGTAGACAACACATGCCAGAAAGGATTGGGGCAGGTGGTTTAGTAAAGCTAAATGCTAATAAAGGCCAAGAAAACCAAAGTATGTTACTGTAATAGCCTCTGTTTGTTAGTGTGAGTTGTATGTAAGTTGGATGTTTGTGACTTGAGGACTTCCTGTATATGATTTTTTTTAGTAGAGTTAAGATATGTGGATCCGATTTTAAAAAGCATTCTGGATTACAGGTCCCATATTTGTATTGATTAAAAGAGCTGGACAATTTAGCTGTTACTGATCAAAATTGCAGATTCTGCCTTTTATAAAGTCCATTGTTATTGTGATACAAACTAAGGGGCTGCTTTGATGACAAAAATCCGAAAAAGTTGCAGGGAAAAAAAGTGCATCTTTTTCAGGATTTATTGTGCAACAGACCTGCAACAATTCCAAATACGAAACTACTCTGGCTAATATCTGTCAAAAACATGTAGAAGTCAATGGCATCTGCCCTTTTTACAAATGGAAGAGCTTTCTTTGATTTGTGGTTTTAGAGGTTTTTGACACTGTGCAACAATATGAAAAAGTCATAGTTATTGTGCAACAACTCGAAAAAGTTGCGGTTTTCATGACTTTTCCCATTTGTGCTTTTTCAGTTTGAAATTTTTAATAAATTTCATGACAGTCGTGCTTTTAGAGAAAGTGAGTTTAGTTGTGGTTTCAAAAACCTCTAAAAACATAAAAATTAGACTGTTGATAAATGGGCCAACGTGGCTAATATAAGTACAGGTATGGAATAAGTTATACGGAAAACCATAATCCAGAAACTTCCACATTGCTTCCACAAATGCTGTCTCTCACAGAGTTCATTTCATCCAATTAATCCAAATTTTTTAAAATGTTTTTCCTTTTCTCTGTAATAATAAAACAATGCCTTGTACTTGATTCAAATGGACATATAATTAATACTTATTGGAAGCAAAACCAGCTTATTGTCTTTATTTAATGTTTACATGATTTTCTAGTAGACTTAAGATATTAAGATCCAAATTACAGAAAGATCTGCAATCCGGAAACCCCCAGGTCCCAAGCATTCTGGATAACAGGTCCCATACCTGTTTTATTAAACAGTATATTCCACTTGTAAGCAAGGAACGTCGTTGCAAAGCAAAACCTTTTTGGTTCAATAGAAGCGTTGGTGTTGAGGTGGGTAAGAAAAGACGTGCTTTTAAGGCTTTCAAGTTAGCTGGTACAGCCGAAACATTTATAAGGTACAAGGAGGCCAATAAATCATGCAAGGAAGCTATAAGGCAAGCTAAAATTGCTATAGAAAAGGATATTGCAGCAAGCAGTAAAAAAAATCCAAAATTATTTTTTAAATATGTTAATAGTAAAAAAATGAAGCAGGAAGGGGTGGGACCCTTACTATCAGAGGGGGGTCAGCTGGTTGATGAAAACAAAATAAAAGCGCAGATTCTGAACTCATATTTTTCATCTGTCTACACAAATGAGGAACCAGTACGTAAAGGTTTCCTTCTTAACAGTCCCAATTCTAGTAATACAACTAATGATGCATGGTTCACACATGAAGAAATTCAAAAGAGACTAGAACATGTTAAGATTAACATAGGTCCAGGGCCAGATGGTATTCATCCCAGGGTAATTAGCGAGCTAAGCTCTGCGATTGCCAAACCTCTTTACTTAATTTTTCAGGATTCATTGAGATCTGGCATAGTGCCGAGAGACTGGCGAATTGCTAATGTGGTTCCTCTATTCAAAAAAGGATCCCATTCTCAGCCTCAAAACTATGATAATACTATGAGTTTGTGCCAGCATGGTTTTATGCATAATAGATCTTGCCAGACTAACTTAATTTCTTTTTATGAGAATGTAAGTAGAGACCTCGATTCTGGGAGGGCAGTGGATGTGATTTACTTAGACTTTGCTAAAGCATTTGATACAGTGCCACACAAAAGGTTACTGGTTAAATTAAGGAATGTTGACCTGGAACATAGTATTTGTACCTGGATAGAGAACTGGCTAAAATATAGACTACAAAGAGTGGTGGTAAATGGAACATTTTCTAATTGGACCAGTGTTGTTAGTGGAGTACCGCAGGGCTCTGTACTAGGTCCCTTGTGTCACGGTCGGCACCCTAAACCAGAACTAATGCCAAGCTCCCTGGTCTCGGCTCGGCTTCACCAGTAGTGTGACCGCCTTTGGCTTCGGGAGGAGCCCTCAGCGTACTCAGATGCCACCTGGAATTTTCAAGAGGAGCAAAGCGAGGAGTTCTGGCAAGCAAAGGGGCACAACTTTTGTAAAAGTCAGTTAGGCCAATGGTCTCAGTACAAATGGAACAGGCAAGAGAATCGTCAGACAGGCAGGGTCGAGGCAGGCAGATATCGAGAATCGTCAGGCAGGCAAGGGTCAAACCGGGTTGTCAATCAAGGGATTTAGCAGGAAGAGTTGTTGAAGGCAGGCAGGGGTCAGGTTCCAGAGATCAGAATAGTCAAACAGGCAGGCAGGGGTCAAACCAGATAATCAGATTTCAAACGGAATAGCAAAAGCTAACAGCACCAGGAACAAATCCTATCACGGGCACTGAATAAAACTAGAGATCCCTTTAAATAGCATTTGAATTTCGCGCCACTGCGCGCTGACGTCATCAAGTCAGTGCGCATGCGCATAAACCCAGGAAGAGGCGCGCGCGCGCCCTAACAGACCGGTGCTTGCTGAAACGGCTCAATGCGGCGAGCGTCCCCGCCGAGGGGGCTGCAGGCGTCCCTGCCGTCACCCCACTAGACCACCAGGGTAAGATTTTCTCACACCTTGCTTTTCAACTTGTTTATTAATGACCTGGAGGTGGGCATTGAAAGTACTGTTTCTATTTTTGCAGATGATACTAAATTGTGCGGAACTATAGGTTCCATGCAGGATGCTGCCACTTTGCAGAGTGATTTGTCTAAACTGGAAAACTGGGCAGCAAACTGGAAAATGAGGTTCAATGTTGATAAATGCAAGGTTATGCACTTTGGCAAAAATAATATAAATGCAAGTTATACACTAAATGGCAGTGTGTTGGGAGTTTCCTTAAATGAGAAGGATCTAGGGGTCTTTGTAGATAACACGTTGTCTAATACTGGGCAGTGTCATTCTGTGGCTACTAAAGCAAATAAAGTTCTGTCTTGCATAAAAAAGGGCATTAACTCAAGGGATGAAAACATAATTATGCCTCTTTATAGGTCCCTGGTAAGGCCTCATCTGGAGTATGCAGTTCAGTTTTGGACTCCAGTCCTTATAAATGAGCTGGAGAGAGTGCAGAGATGTGCAACTAAATTGGTTAGAGGGACGGAAGACTTAAATTATGAGGATAGACTGTCAAGGTTGGGGTTGTTTTCTCTGGAAAAAAGGCGCTTGCAAGGGGACATGATTACACTTTACAAGTACATTAGAGGTCATTATAGACAAATGGCAGGGGACTTTTTACCCATAAAGTGGATCACCTTACCAGAGGCCACCCCTTTAGACTAGAAGAAAAGAACTTTCATTTGAAGCAACGTAGGGGGTTCTTCACAGTCAGGACAGTGAGGTTGTGGAATGCACTGCCCGGTGATGTTGTGATGGCTGATTCAGTTAATGCCTTTAAGAATGGCTTGGATGATTTCTTGGACAGACATAATATCAAAGGCTATTGTGATACTAAGCTCTATAGTTAGTATAGGTATGGGTATATAGAATTTAATTAAAAGTAGGGATGGGTGTATATATGGATGCTGGGTTTTCATTTGGAGGGGTTGAACTTGATGGACTTTGTCTTTTTTCAACCCAATTTAACTATGTAACTATGTAACTACTAATCTGAAAATTATGTAAAAGCTGAAGGTGCATCTGTATATGAATATCTTTGTGAATTTTAACTAGTCTATAGCTATCTACTCAATGACATCATATCAGTCATAGCCAACCTGCAATACCCAGAAAACAAAATTGGTGAAGAATAGCATAATGCCATTGTGGTATTTTAAAAACATAAGGGACTAGTAACAGCAGACATAGGAGAATAGCAGAATAACTCTCATTGCTTATTTGTGGGATAGAGAGGCACAGTAGAATGATGTCTCGTTTGTGCATTCATCTGTGTTGGGTAAGATGAAGCAAGTATTTCTTGTCTGTAAGGTATGTATGTCAAGTAACGAACAAGGTCTTTAATGCTTAGTTTAACCACCAGCCCTAAAGCAGGCCGTTGTTATAGGAATGATCTCATATGTTGTAATCCCTGAAAAACAAGCACATCTTTGCCAAGTACTATTAATGTACAGATGGACTTAAAATAAGCTGCTCAAACAATTCCAATTGTACAAGTGTGCGAGTTTGCCATATCCCTTTGTTGCCTCTGCTAACAGCATTTCCACATTAGCCTGCTTGATCTTCTCTAATAGAAAATCTGCCTTTTGTCAGTAGGACTTGCTTTGCTAAAACCATATGATATGTATACAAGTGGGATAATATATGTTCTCTTGGCCAATATAGTCACTGGCACACTTTCCTGTGTAAGATATCATGCTTTTCCCAGTGGTTACACTCACCATGGCAACTAGCATTTTATATAAAAACATATACATTGCAAAATTCTATAATAAATTATAATGTGTGTTATATGGAGGCCCCTTGGCATGAATTAAAAGCTAATGGATTTATTAGTAGACTAAATCCTCATGGGGAAAAAACAGCTAATGTTAGAGCCTTCTCTAATAGAAGTGTGGTCATTCATATTAAGTATAGTAAATTCTTCTAATATCCTATTTCAGAAATAGCACTTAAATGTCTAAGCAACGTCTGTCTCAGAGAGCAAATTAGTTGACCCTGTACACCACTGTATTTGTGGCTACAAAGCAATACATATTTTCGGACATTTTTATATCCAGTATAACAAGAGTACAGAGAGTTTTAGGTTCAAGAGAGCATTAAGTGGACTGCTGTTTGTGACCCAATTAAACCTTCTCTTTGGAAATAACTGCATTAAAGTACCTGAACATTATATATGGGAAATACATCAGCAGAATTTCTCAAGCATGAAGGTGCATTCCTTTACAAGTGACTGTGTGTATCAAGGGAATTATTAACAAGTTTGCTCTAGCCTCCAAGAATCCATCAGATGTTTGCTTTTATTTTTCGGACTGCACTAGACATTTCAAAACATTAGTTGACTGATAATGATTCAGTGAGAAAAAGGTTTATCATGTGAAAAGTCATGAACCAGATTCAATTTGTGATGCAATTTAATTCAGGAAAACTTATCTCACGGTTTTATCACTTTTTTCTCCTTGAATTGAATCTCTTCCATGAGTTTTCATGTGATAAACCAGAAGATAACTTTTTCTCACTGAAATGAATCTGTCCCCAATAAGTGATATCTCACAATTTATATGCATGGGTAAAAGGGTATGACAGGTGACCCAGATGCATCAATACACCTGTCTACATTCATGCATAACTATTGATACAAAATGCTACCTACTAGTAGTAGGTGAGGTTGCAAAAGGCAAATGTCAATCAAGTTCAACATTTTTGTCTAAAAAACCTGCCTAACAATTGGAGCAGCAGCATTCTTATTCCAGATTCTGATTGGAATACCTTGCTACCTAACTAATTTCATTATCCATCCAAGTACCCTTATGATCTTCTCCATGAAAAATGTGCCTAACTAAGTACTATTAGTGTTACATGGCTTGCAAATATTACATTTGAAACTGTACATTCAACACTGAATTTCGTCAGCCACTTGGCTGCCCAGATTTACAGTTTTTTCTGATGCTCCTAAAAAGATGTTTCATCCTGATTGAAATTACTTGACCAGTTTAGTGTCATCGTAAAACACTTATTTATTGCTTACAATTCCCTACCCCAACTCTACAAACTGAGTAGTTAGTGAGTTAGCGTCAACCCACTAAGAACCCTATTCCAATAGTTACCCTGTGAACAAAATCTTTTAGCCAGTTTCCTGTCCATGTACAAACAGTGACCCCTTAACAAACTTTCAAATAATATGCTCACATGTCAAACTGAGTCTAAGAAAATCAGAAAAAGGGGCTAAAACTGAAGTATTCAAAGGTGTATTTCATTAGTCCTCAGTGCCTATTAACTTTTTCTTTAACATTTAGTATTGTATTCTATGTCAACCACTGACTACTCGTTTGGGCTGGGCTATGTGTTTATTTTTTAGACTTGGTCCTATAACTCTGACTCCTCTATAGTGGACATCAAAATATCGTCATTTTTAATAAAGTAATGCTCTCCATCAACCAGCATCTTTTTACTATTGATATTCGTCAACATTTCTTATTGGAATTAGTAGGGATGCACTGAATCCAGGATTCGGTTCGGGATTCGGCCAGGATTTTGGTATTTTTCAGCAGGATTCGGTTGAGGCCAAATCCTTCTGCCCGGCCGAACCGAATACTAATTTGCATATGCACATTAGAGATGGGGAGGGAAATCACTGAACTTTTTGTCACAAAACAAGGAAGTAAAAAAAAATTTCCCCTCCCCCCTAATTTGCATATTCAGTTCAGCATTTGGCCGAATCTTTCGCAAAGGATTTGGGGGTATGTCCAAATCCAAAATAGTGGATTCAGTGCATCCCTAGGAATTGATCTTTATAAGTGAAGCAACCAATCCCAAATTTTCTATTTTTTTTAATGGTTGCTTTACAACACATGTTGTAGTGTTTATAGACCATAAAAAGCATTAGTACCCTCTGGCATGTAATTTTAAATGCTTTGATGTTAACCTCCTTACCAGACACATAGGATGGCCCTAAGGGAAAACTTTTAGAATAGTAGTGGTTTAATATTGCTTTAACGGCAACCATTTCTGTTCTGTGTTTTAACTATAAATCTGATGTCTCAATTATGAAGTACTTCCGGGTTCCTTTTATAGACCCGTGCCGACTCGCCCCACCAATGATGTCACAAAAGGGGCGTGGTGAGCAGGTGTGCGTGTATAAAAGTTGAGTTTTAAATGCACTTATTATTAACATGTATTTATATAGCGCCAACATATTGCGTAGCACTTACAGCTACACCTATATGTACTTCATTAATAAAACTACTTTCACATGTGGTAATGTTTTTAAAAAAATAGATTGATTCAATATATGACCTTGCTGTCAGGGGCAGAACATCAGCTGATCTGTTCTTTAACTACTTTATTTGTTCTGAATGGTTAGTGGCAGGTCGGGAGATGGGGAAGACCGGTCGTTCGAGAATTTAATCTATGAATTTAAAATCTATGGCCAGCTTTAGAAATTGCCTGGCATAAACTTCAATTTGGATTCAGCTGCCAATAACACTATAATGTTAAACCTCACACGTCAATATATTTTGTCTTCTGGGTTATTGGTCACATTCTAAAGCTATGAAGACAACCCTTCAAATAGATATTGATGTGATTAAAATATGTTTTATCTTATATTTTAACTAAAACATATCCACACAAATCCTAAATAGTCCTTTCAACAATTGTCATCACTAATCATTCTTAATCATTTCCCTTTTAATGGATCCCATTAATCCACAGTGTAAACGATTTAATCATCTCTGATTGTTTGCACATGACTGTCAACCCTTCATCTTTGCAAGTTGAATGTACTAAGCTCATTTTTAATATTTTTTTTAAGACCCAGATCTGAAAGTGTTAATGGTAAATGTGGCCATGGCAAACATGTAAAAAGCCTTCACTCCTTGGCTTTTTGGCCATACGTAATTGAGAAATGTGGGGCTCCTATTTTGCTCAGATGTGTCTGGAAGGCTGAGAAGAGAAAACAACTTAGAAGAACTAAGATATTTTGCATTAAGAATGCAGGTTAATAGGGCTGTTGCTTCCCCTGCTGCATCCCACCACTCCGCAGAGGATCCACTAGTAGTTGCTGCGGCATCTCCGCTTGTCGCCCCTTAATGTACCCCAAGGCTATATAGAGCCAGGGTCTAGCTGTCTGGCTTAGGTGAGTCTAAAGTTGATGATAGATATATATTAATAGCCAGTGCCTTATGGATCTCTATGAGCTTATCAAAATTATATTTATAATCTGGCACCTACAAATAGGACAGTTCTGGGCTTCACCAAGTTATTGGCAACCTGCAATTGTCTGGCATCTGAAGGTCTAGTCAGTGGCAAGTCTCACTTTTTCTCGGTCACTTACTCAAGTTCTACAAGCTCTTAAAAAAAATATGTCATATATTTATAAATTTCCCAACAACAGACAGTTAAAGGGACTTTTATGTCCAAGGAGGTCTGCCTAATGTCATGGGTGCAATAGATCATACTTGTGTGGCTTTATTGCACCCTCATTTGTGATGCAATATGAGTTTGATGAATGTTTTTGCACACGAACAGTTAGCACATTGAATTGAATCAAGCCCAAAGTGTTTCTGTTTCCTAGGCATCCTTATTGTTGGTAAATGTTATTTGTTTGGAAAGCCACTTATAAAAGCATGATAATGTGAGATAATTCTATAGTTTATTCATCAGCATATAAACAGGATGTACAGTACAAAAATAAGGAAAAAACCCATGGCATTTTTTGACTTTTTGAACATACATATATTTTATATTCAGTTTATATAACAATTATCATTTATCATTATATATTGTAATACCTAAATTAGAATCAGATGCACCAGATCAGGTGCAAATTAATAAAATAAATGAATAAATAAAAGTTATAGATGCCTATGAGTCTGGAAAAGGATTTATCAAAAATGCTTAAGAATTTGATATCCGTCAATCCACTGTCAAAACATCATCTACAGGTAGAGAAGATGTCAAACAACTTCCAGTGAACTCCATTGTATCAGTCAAAGAGGCTGCATAAATTAGATCTACATAGGAGGTGTGACAGCAGGATTTCTTTGCTGTCCAGAGAAAACATCAGGGAAAGACTGAAGTTTGCCTATGAACACCTAGGCAAAGAATAGGACGCCTCGAACAATGTGCTCTGGACAGACAAGGCAAAGATGAGTTATTTAGACAGAGTACCAGAAAAAAATGTTTCGAATAACCAAAAACAGCATTTCATCAAAAGAACCAGACACAACTGTGAAGCATCGTGCTAAAAATGTTAGGGTTTGGAGCTGCACTGATGCATCAGGGCCTGTGCAACTCAACATAATTTAATCCACTATAATTTCTTTATTCGATCAGAGGAAAAATGTGAAAATGATATGGTGTATTTCTGTGTAGAAAGCAAAAGATAAGAAATCTCATCCAGTAAGCACAATTGCAAAAACAATCTCATGTCAACAGTTATACATCAGGGCCGATTTGAATCTATAAGCAGGTTAGTGTAACTGCAGGAATTTTTCAGCCAGATAAAAGAAAATTATAGTTAATTACCACTTTAGAATTGCTAAGTGCATGTATTTGTTCATGACAAAAAATATGTTTCCTTTCTACTGATCTTAACCCTTAGAGGAAAAATATATAAATAATCAGTGGCCTTACATTCTTCAACAAGTAAATATTGTGTGCAAGTTATGAATTTGCTTTAAAACCATCAGCATTTATTGGGATTCCAGAATACGCTGCAGTTTTGCAGCCACAGTGCAAGACTACCGATATCAAGGATAATGATTGAAGACATATTTATAGTTTACACTGAATTGTACAACATTAGATGAAAATGTAATTGATTTGGAGTGACTTGGGCACTTATTCAAAGTTTCCAGAGGCTTTGTGCTTCACCTGCTCAAAATTCATTTGCATATTCACTGAGCTCATGGGGCAAATTCACTAAGATTCGTAGTTGCGCCAGACGTAACTTCGCCGCACTTCGCCAGGCGTAGTTTCGCTAGCGCTCCACAAATTCACTTAAATCCGAAGTTGCGCTCAGGGGTAGCATAAGGTTGCGAAGTTGCGCTAGCGTTGATTCGCTAAGCGAAGCGTAGTTACGCTAGCGATGGTTAATTTGCATACAGCGCCAAATTCAAATTTCAATGGAGGAATATGTAGCAGCACTACAAATGCCTGGGAAACCTTCAAAACATCAAATAAAATTTTTATTTTGCCCTACACATGTGCCCACTGTATAGTTAAGTTGCCATGAGTTAGGAAATGTAGGGGGGAAGGAGGGGAGCCCCAAAAAAATTTCGATCTTTTTCAGCATATCACCCATAATATAGAAAAAAACGCCAGTGTTTTTCGGGACTTTTTGAATTTGAACTTTTTTTGAAGCAATCCCTATCTACTCTATTGTGCTTCGCCTGGTCTGAGGTGGCAAAGGAAGTCTAGTGTAGAAGGTAGCGTTCAGTACAATGCGCGTGTTAGTGAATTAACGTAGTTATGTCCGTTGCGCAAATTCGCCAGGCGTAAGGGTGCTAAGTAACACTAGCGAAGTTACGCCAGCGTTCGCGAATTTGCGAAGTAACGAAAATGCCCAACGCTAGCGAATTGACGCTAGCGTTAGGTGCTTTGGCGCTTAGTGAATTTGCCCCATAGTGTTTTCACTTTAATGAATGTATATCCTACATAGTATTACTCAGGTCCCCATTCATCCATAATCTCAATCTTAAAGTCTCTAATTGGCCTTATTCTTGTGGGGAATAACAGCCTGGTATTTGTGGAAAGGAGACAATGGCCCAGGCCTACGGCTTTAAAATTTTAGGTGCAGCATACCACTCCTCTGACGGTTAGTGATGGATGAATTTATTCGCCAGGCGCAAATTCGCCGCCGGCGAATAAATTCGCAAAATGGCCACGCAAATTCGCCCATCACTACTGACGGTGATAAAAAGGAGAACAGAGCAGGTGTTTGCTTTTTGTTTTTTTATGTAGTCTTGATCACAGAATTGCTGTCAGCAGTTCTGGACATGATGGCATAGTTTTATTAAGTGAATTCATTGGTTATATGAATATTACTCTGGCATCATCCTAACAGCTAAAGTTATGTTAGTATACATTTAGATAGTTTGTGTCTTTGTCGGATGTTATTTTTCATATGATGGAAAAATGTAAGGCCATAATGTTGGCCACAGAAGTAATTTTGCAAACAAAAGCCCAAACTGGTATTCAGCAACATAGATCCATGGAATGCATTAAATATTTGCAAAGCAAAATGTGTAACTGCCTTATGACCAAACTATTTTTCTGGTAAAACAATATCTTTGTTTGACAATGGTTTGCATTAATTTTCATTAAATGATGCAGTCTTTGTTATTAGCTATCTAAAAAAGAAAATGCAATTTATCATGGAAACCGCACCACTGCAAATTTGCTTTTAAGTTCCCAGCTAATTCAAAAGGCTGCTGTGCTGTTTAGAGTAAATTGATTCCCCCAAATGAATATCAAACTGTTGATTTTGTTCATGAAAGAAATATTTTTTATTCTGGGTCAGTTTCATAACACAAGAAACTCAGTAAACTAATCAAAACGACAGATTTTTGTAATTGATGTTTTTGTTAAAAATGGCTATATCCTGTGCTTGGAAAGCTTCCGTCAAGTAATGAATTGCACCTTCACTGAAATGCTAGAAACAATAATAAGAATACGCATAAATTAAATTATGATTAAGACAAGCAATACGTTTATACATGTGTCTTAGGGAGAACCACCAATTAGGGAGTCAATGAACACTTCCATATACCAGTCCATAATGCCTTATATATCATAAATACATACCATGATAGCAGCTTTGATAAATACTGGTTATTGTGATGAAAGAGAACAAATGCTCTCTCTTATCTAAATTTGTTTTGTAGGCTATGTGGCAAAAAAATTTGAAAATAGATTAGATTTCAGAAACAGAGAGATTTTCTGCCCATACTAATAGCATGACATATGACCAGGTTTTGTTGAGCCTAAGCATGGCCAGTTTAATGTTTGTGGATCATTGTTAGGCCTCAATCCCTTTTAATATAAGGGTGAGGTGAAGTTGAAGATTTCTGTAGCCTTCAATGTATGGCCGTCTTATTGGCATATTGCATATGCAATATTCAGAGAACAGAACCAGGACATCGGAGTGTAAAATTCTGCTGACCATGGTGCTGAACAAACTGGAATGTCCTCCCTAACCCCAGACATGATTTCAGAGTAACGACCTGCATTTAGTTTGGCTAATGGAATAGTTTCAAGTAAGGATAAATATATAAATATTTTGTTTTGTTAGTCTTCTTCAGGACAGAGGGGGCTCAGGGGAAGCTTTATGTACATACAAAACCTATTAACCTCACCAGGCAAACATATTAGCCTTTAAAGAACATTTATTATGTATGGGCAAATCTGTCCTGCAGTTTCAAAAAAGGCTGTGTATGCACTGTCTGTACCAATTGCATTCCAAGTTATATAGGTAGGATTGTTGGAAAGGAATAATGACTAATGCGTGTGAATACATCCATTTCTTTGTTTTTCTTTGTTTTCCTTTTCTTCAAGACAATTAAAGGAAGCCGATGAATATAGGTCAGACACTCTGTGCATGTATTTTGGCTAAATGTTTGAACGAGTTAAAGGAAACTTAGTCACCTTCTCCAAAGATATTAAAACCAAGTTTGTGTTGCACAAAAAAAAATAGCTTTTTCTATATAAGGCACTAAGCCATACATTGAAGGCATCAAGCTTCATTTAAGATGGGAGTTGCAAGGCAATGTGCTAAAAGGGGTGCAAAATTTAACAATTGATGGCATTCATAAAATATACTTGCTTCCATATATTCTCTTATAATGATCTTGTTGGAAGAGGCGATATAGTCTTTTGGTCCGCTCTGATGAACGGCGCCCAAGTTAATTGATGCAAGGTAACCCTGTACTTACATATATCATGCATTGTTGTGATGAACATGATGGTTTCAATGGAATGTCCTGCTTTTATGCTGGAATTGTATTTGAGTCCAATTGTACTTTGCACCTTGTGCTGTGTTCATAAATGAACCCAATTGTGTGCTCAATTACAGACCTCCCAACTATGTTGCTGTATTTCACATTAATTATAGCAACAATATTCTCATAGTGAACAGTGTGTATCCTTTGTTATTTCAGTTTCATTAATAGGGCTACAACAATTTTATTAAGGATATGCACTTTCTATTGTAACTATAAGGTATATGCTGGGAGAGACACGTGCTTTAGGCAAAGCATTTTTCCATTCTTAAAATGGATAGTAAAGACAGGTAGGAATCTGCAACTTGACCATCACGCTTAGGGTTCTTGCTTAAGACTTGGCTGTGGTCAAATTAACTGGTGTGCCATTAGCTTTAACTCTCTCATGCTTAAAAAATGCAGCTACTTTTTTAATTGTTATTGACTCTGGTTTAGGGATAGCACCTGAGGATGGCCGTGAAGTAGCAATTAAGCCAGTACTATAAAAAAAAGATTGAGAATAACCGCAGAATTAGTGATGTGTAAGCTTAACATGTACAGTATAGAGGAACAACTTAGTAAAAGCACATAACATTAATATATTGATGGAAAAGGAACTGTAAATGTGGATTAACAAGACCCATTGCTTTCCACAACAACCAGTGGGATTGGAGCCCTCCCCAGCCCTCAACCTAAAGCTGCTGGTCAACGGTTTGTATGGAAACGATTGTAGCATAGAGGAAAATAACTTTTCTAACAAAGTAGGGCAATGTATATGCAAGTGCAGAGCTACAAATGCATCAACTGTAAGGAAAAGTTGATTTCTTATTGCTCCATTTCTGCCTTTCACAATTGTTTTAAGTGGTTTCATGAATTTTTACGCAAAGCGATATTGGACAGTTAGGATTCTTTTGAGATGCTATAAGACAAAGATAGGGTAGGTTTCCATGATTACTTTATTTTTACCATAGAAAATTTACCTTAACTTAACAGGTTCTGGATGAACTTTTGCATCACTGAGTAGATTTCCTAACTTAATTTATGCAGCTATGGGCATGAATATGTATATTCTTCTTTGTGGCATGCAGATTAATCATTGACCCTCCTTTAAAAGTACTTTTGTAAAGCTTTGGGGGGGGGGAAAGTACTTTTGTTGTGAAATTTTTTGGGGTTCGCTACAAGGCCGAAATAGAATAGAAGATTTTAAATATATATTTAAATATATGTAAAATATATGTATAAGCTTTTAAAATAGAAACTTGAGGATCTTTCAATTTCTCCTTTGTGCTGATTATAAAATGATGGCAATTTATGGCATTTTGTAAGGAATATAAAAGTAAACAAATATGCATGCACCAAACCTTAAATTAAAACCATTGCATACATAAATGATGAACATTTGTAGATTGTGTTTAGTCATTAAAGTAATTTAGGATGCTCACTCTAATTTTCCCCAGTCTCTCATCGTAACTGCCATGGCATAGCTGCACTATTAAATAACTACAGACAAGCATGGAACCACATTATATTACTTCTTTTAATAGCAGAACTTGTGGTCAAAGGGAAAGGTTAAATGCATTATCATTGTGGCTCTAAGAAAAATTATAACATTTTACTTAAATATAATTACTTTATGTTAAAATATTAGGATTAGTTCCAGGCTAGTTCCAGTCTAGTACTGTGGTCTAAAATGATTATCACTGACTTTCACTTTGTCTGCCATAAAAAATGAGTTCATATAGTACTTGGATAAATATAGTATATATATATATATATAAAACTGTGTCAATAGATTTAACGAAAGTAAGCAATATTGTATACAGTACTGATCATTTCACTTCCCTCTGTATACATAAGCATTGCAGAATGAGGAGTATTCTGATACCCTACTTGTCTTGTAACATCCACTTTCATAGAATGGTTAAGTAATTAATGTATAATGTACTGTTTCCCTGTAATGGTAAAACTGATGTTTTTGCTACAGAAACAGTGGCATAAATAGTATGTGCCAGCTACAAGCGCCCCACCTGCCTACTTCCACCAGCCGAGGCTGTTGCCTCACTGTGTCCCCCTTCCTCGGGGGCCCCCCCACAAAGGTAGGTGAGAAGCTGGGGTGGGAGGGATTCTTTAGAACTATAAAGGAAGCAGACCCCATTGTTTAAAAACACTACAGTTCTGTGTTTATAAAAAAGCTTCTGTGCAGCAATGGAGGCAACTGAAATGTGGCTAAATGGCACAGGTTAAATAGCAGATAACAGATAAGATCAGTAGAACACCATTATATTCTACATAGCTTATCTGCTATGTAACTGAGCCTTTTCTACTTTCGAACGGCTGCCCCAATAGCTAGACGTGCTGGTTCAGCGTGAATTTATCTGGGAGCCGATCTGCACGCAACCGCAACGAAGCAATGGCGTCGCTCAGCCCGCATGCACAACGACGTTGCTCAGCGCAGTGCCAGAAATTTTTTTTTATTTCAAATCCTGATATCTGGAGAGTGGGTCTGGCCCGATGGGGCCCATGAGGGTCGGGCCCACTGGGTTTTTTCCTGGTGTCCCACCGGGCCAGTCTGACACTGACTACTGCTATAATACTATGTATGTATTACTAAATAGCTATACTAGTGTTTCTAAAGCAAACATACCAGTGTAGGGCAACAAAAAATTAAATTGTATTACTTTAAAACACTTGAATGTTTTTGTGTTACTGTCCCTTTAAGGGTTTTAGTTCAGTTTCCACAGTAACTCAACATAAGGATGAAACTGAACCCTGCAAAAAGTGCTAGGGTAACGGGTTCCTCCATCTCCCAGATTGAATCCTGGATTTGGTGGATCCAGATCAGTAGGTGGCAGCACAATAATTTCAATACAATAATTGATTAACAAGGTTGTTCCAGTGGAAATTGTTATCCAGGAAATTAAATTCCAAGAACATGGACTGTTTGGACAATGAGAATATGGCTCGTTTTTTTTAAAGATTTGACTAAAGCATGGGGAAATATGTTCAGTAATTTAAGAAGAAATTATATGTTTTCATGAAATAGAAAATGAAAATAATGAAAATAGAAGTTATCTGAAGTTATCTGTTAGCTGCCAATTTGTTCCACTTGTTTAGACTACTATCACAAGAGAATGCATTCTAATGAGCCAAAAGCCACTCACCACATTGTTAAGTGACTAGTAGCTATTTCCCTGTTGGATCACTGTGAGTTCCCCCTGAGGCATATTATGGTGACTAAACAGCCCCATATGCTAATAGCCTAAAGGCATTCTTTGTGACTGCTCCATTAAACTGGAAGACGGGGACAATATTCATTAGTGGTTTGTTTTTTTTAAATTAGTGTGCATTCTTACACAAATCTGTGCTCCAAATGTCTTTGCTCTACAAAGTTCTGTGTTTAGCAAACAATTTAATTTAGTACATTTGTCCAGAGAAAACCACGCACTAGTTTTTAAAAAAAAATTATTAGGTGCATATTTTAAAAAATGTACGAATGATTCTTTGCGTTCTCTGGGCATTTGGATTATGCAAAACATGGTTAGAATATTTTAGTGTAAGAACATTTCAAAATACAATATAGGGGTGTTGTGAAATATAGGGGGGTTGTGATGTAAAAATATGTTTAAATACAATGGAAGTGCTTCCACAACCCCCCTTTTTGTATTTAAAGGGATGCTGTCATGGGTAAAAAAATTTTTTTCAAAATGAATCAGTTAATAGTGCTGCTCCAGCAGAATTCTGCACTGAAATCCATTTCTCAAAAGAGCAAACAGATTTTTTTATATTCAATTTTGAAATCTGACATGGGACTAGACATATTGTCAATTTCCCAGCTGCCCCAAGTCATGTGACTTGTGCTCTGATAAACTTCAATCACTCTTTACTGCTGTACTGCAAGTTGGAGTGATATCACCCCCTCCCTTTCCCCTCCAGCAGCCAAACAAAAGAACAATGGGAAGGTAACCAGATAACAGCTCCCTAACACAAGATAACAGCTGCCTGGTAGATCTAAGAACAACACTCAATAGTAAAATCCCATGTCTCACTGAGACACATTCAGTTACATTGAGAAGGAAAAACAGCAGCCTGCCAGAAAGCATTTCTCTCCTAAAGTGCAGGCACAAGTCACATGACCAGGGGCAGCTGGGAAATTGACAAAATGTCTAGCCCCATGTCAGATTTCAAAATTGAATATAAAAAAAATCTGTTTGCTCTTTTGAGAAATGGATTTCAGTGCAGAATTCTGCTGGAGTAGCACTATTAACTGATGCGTTTTGAAAAAAACATGTTTTCCGATGACAGGATCCCTTTAAGAAAATTTCAAGCCAAACATAAAAATTATTAGGCAGTGATTTTAACTTGGATCCGTATGAATCACACACTCAGGTTTAATTTTGTGTGATTAAGGGGAAATACCCATGTTTGTTTCAAGGAGTATTTAAGATATAATGCTCTATATACATTTGTGGATTTTCCTTCCTATTCAATTAGTAATGTCTAACTATCTTTCCAGACATGCCAGAGAAAGTATCTTCCATGCTGAGCAAAGACAGTGTATATGTTTCCTCTAGGATGTATATACAGTATATATATATATATATATACCCCCAAACGATGCCTAAGCATCGTTTGGGGGTAAAGCGGAGGACATTCTGACTTTGAATCACTATCCCATACCATCAGAATTTATTTTATTGGCGTTTTGTGGGTAATGAAGATTGATTGACACATTATGATCGGGACTATGTCTTTTGGACACTTTGGGTTTTTCTCTATATATAATTTTTTATAATTCTTTATATTTTTACCTCTTAGATGTATTTTGATATTCTGATTGATTATTATTTAACATCACACTTATAGGTGTATATTGACTGTAACTATATGATGCGGGGTCTACACATTTTGGGTTTTATTTTATTTTAATTTTAATATCGTTACATATGTGGGATTTACTGAGGGTGATAGTGGACACGTATTTATAGTTTATACACACTTGATTACGATGTTGGACTGCAACACGTCACGGGGATAATGATTTTTTAAATCTCTTTTAACACTGACCCCACAGGTGATAGTAATTAGTATATATAAGGTTTGGAGGACTGTGGGTGAGGCATTTACTTTGAGTTAATATGATCTCAAGCGGTAGGGAGAGGGTTAATACATGTGGTTGATCGTTGCCCTAAAATAATTTTTTCATTATAGATCCATGTAGACGTTTTCCAGTTTCGGATACTAGAATAGGAATGACGAGTGAATATAGGTAGAGAGTACCCCAGAGCAGACCTTCCACCCTTGTTCAAATTTCTTGATATTTTGTAACATGTAACAACTAGGGAAATAGCCACGGTATTATATTGGGAAGTGTAGTACAATGTTACTAAATACTTTGTTTTTAACCTGTTTTTAATATGTATTTGATAATGTGTACAGTTTTACTGGATATGTAATTTGTTTTTTTGGCATAACCTTTATTTGATAATGATTACCTAATTCTGGGATATTTAAATTAGTCGTACTTTAATGATGAGGTGGATACGTCATATTCAACTGGCCAAAGTTCTCCCGCCAAATCTGGGTATTTAAAGCATTTGTGGTTATGTATTTGTCACTTTGAAAAAGGCCTCGGAGGAGGCCGAAACGTTAGACTTTTCGTAATAAAATTTCTTTAATTTTTATAAGTCCTGTGAGTGCGGATCTTACTTGTGCTCTACAGATTGAAACTGATGATACTGCACCCACGCGTCTGAAACCATATATCGAGAGTGCCGGCTTCACGATGGACTATATATATATATATATATATATATATATATATATATATATATCTCCTTTAAAATGGACTAGCACTAAAAAGGTTCATTTAGTCAAAGATTTTTATTGAAACATCACTCGTGCATCCAATGTTTATGCCCAATTCAACTTTGGCTCCTGCACACCCTCTGCTAATTAGTAGCATGATACCTGGTGCACAAAGGTAGAGGATCGGCCGCCTCACAAACAGTCTTAGCAGAAAGAATCCACTCCCAAGCTAAATAACTTCTGGGCACCTGGGGTGTTGTTACATTTTAGCCCTGAAAGGGTTAAATCACTTCATAAAGGCCCCAATGTGGGCCAAGCAGAAAGAATCCAAAGGCACACAGGGTCAATGCAAGCAAGCTGCCTTGTGTGTTTATTGCGAAATGCAACCTTTCGGGGTCACGCCCCTTTCTCAAGCATGACGTCGCAATAAACACGCAAGGCAGCGTGCTTGCATTGACCCTGTGTGCCTTTGGATTCTTTCTGCTTGGCCCACATTGGGGTCTTTATGAAGTGATTTAACCCTTTCAGGACTAAAATGTAACAACACCCCAAGTGCCCAGAAGTTATTTAGCTTGAGAGTGGCTATACTATAGGAAGGAGTGTTATTTATACCACATTTTGAGTTAGCAGAAACACGTAAGTAAATAATATAAAAGAAACTTAACAGTAATCGTGGGAGCCTGAAAGGGTTAAATCACTGGATCCAAATATGGAAAGATGAATTTATTTCTTTGATTTTATCAATTTTATATTGACTGGTAGCTATAGATAATAGTAACAGACAATTTATATCTACTCACAGTTTGACACAGTAGCAAAAATACTTACTTAAAAACATTATATCATCGATTTGATACAATTGTGGTTGCTACTTTGTGCTATGTTTTTAATCTATGTTTGTGTGGAATTGTCACAGTCAGCACCCTAATCCAGAACCGATGCTAAGCACCCTGGTCTCAGCTCTTTCATCAGTCTTTAGCAGCCGCCTTTCACCTCAGGAGGAGCCCACGGCTAATCGGATGCCGCCAGGTCTTAATAAGAGAGGTGCCAAGCGAAGGGTTTTGAACAGGCAAAGGGGCACAACTGAAAAGCAAAGTCTTTTGGGCAGAAGGTCGAAGTACAAGGCGTTTGGCAAGAGAGTAGTCAGATCAGGCCGGGTCGAGGCAGGCAGAGTATAAACGTAGTCAGGCAGGCAAGGGTCAAAACCAGGAGATCAATCAGAGGGATTAAGCAGAAGCGGAGTCGGATATCAGGCAAGGGTCAGAATACAGAAGTTCAGAATCATCAAAAAGCCAGGCAGGAGTCAAAACAGAAATCAAGGTCAGAATACAGATTTAGCTCAGAGCTCAAAAGCACCAGGAATAAACCTATAACGGGCAAGGATCTGAAGCCCAAATGAGTCTTTTATAGTATTTGATTTTTGCACAATTGCGTGCCGGCGTCATCATGCCAGTGCGTCCGCATCAATAAATGAAACGAGACGTGCGCGCACCCTAAGGAACCTGCGTGGAGGCAGAAGAGGAGTGGCGTGGCGGGCGTCCCCGCCGCACCACTAGACCACCAGGGTGAGTACGATTTGTTACAGGAATAATGTTGATATATTGTTTTCAGGGGTAAATGTTTATTGAGGATGATTCCTGTGATATAAGATTGGGGGGTTAATGTATTTTAACGTCATTGTGATACTGATGTTTTCCTGCCAAAACAGCAGATTTAAGGCATTTTCACAATGTTTTCAGTACTTTGAGAAAAGCCTGGGATAGGGCCGAAACGTCAGGCTGAAGTTCTGGAATAAAGATTAATTTTGTATTTCGTAAATCCTGTGAGTGTGGAACAAAGCTGCTGCAGAAAATACATGCAGAATACTCAACGTTTCTGACCTATACAGGGACCTTCATCAGGAGAATGCACACTAGTAACAAACAAAGCTGTAGTGAGAGTATATGGTGTGCACTGGGTGGATTATATATATATATATATTTATTTCTGCATTATCATCTGTACAATTCTGCCAATAAAACAATAGTTCAAAGCAGAGACACCCCTTTAATATTAATTTGATAGCAGCAAAAGTACCTTGATTGGGGCTAAAATGTATGTCGATGATATATGGTTTATGAGTCATTAAAATACATTTTTAGATGGGGAACATTATGCGTATGGAAGAACTGTTAAGCAATGTACAAGGGAGACAAGAGGCATGGGTATTATGTCATTTGGACCAGCATTGCTGAATATATAGCTAATGTATAATGTTGAGATGTGAGATCTTATCTCATACAGCAAAATGTAAACAGTTACTTTTTACTGGGAACGGCTGAGCAACACTATCTTCCCCTTTCACAGGTCTGGATTTGTGGGAAGGCCACAAAGGCCTGGGCCTCGGATGGCAGGAATTCAGGGGCGGTATGAATCTACAGTTTTTCTGGAGCCACTACAAAATACTCAGCTTGCCAGACCTATGCAAACGTGTGGGGAAGGGGTGGGAAAGGATTGGGTACAGGGACTGTATGACCAGCGGTGCACAATTTAGAAATCTTAACCTGCCCCTTAACTTGCTTTCTTTCTTTTACCTAAGTTTCCCTAATTACTTATTATTACTTAATTATTTAGGATATTTTTCTCCTTTTTTTTTCCAATTGTTGAATACAGGGCAATACTGTGACTGATGGGAAGCCAATAATTTAGTTTTTACTCTGAAATGTACTTCTAAAAGTGCATAAAGTGACTATAAATGAGACAGAAATCATAAACTGGTTATTGCAACAAGCTATAATTGGATATATATGAGGCATCTTTCTGTTACTTATGCTGCTTGATATATTGTAAGAATGCCCTATGTCACTATGTTTACTGTGTTACTGAATGCTTCTCATAAACTGTAAAACTGATCTTTTCTTGTTCAATAAACAATATACAAAATGCATTTTTAGACGTGTGAGAGTCTCATCTATATATGTGATATTGGTACAATATATAGTTTTCCTAAGTTTCTCATTCAGTAATGATTCAGTAATGAAATGAAATAGGTTAAAATAATTGTAATAATGGCTTGTCTGATCAAGTGATAGAAACAGTATGCAGAGCCAGTAGAAACAGTTTGTGGCACAAAGTCAAAGAATTTTACAAATGCTCTTGACACCTACTCTTTCTTTTTCTATTAAGATTGCACATGCCAGATATTTAGAACACAAATCAAACAATGTTCTCATTATACTTCATTATATTTTATAGCAAGAAGAGCACACTCAGCGGAATGAACAGGAATGTTTTCATAAAAAAATCAGTAATAGAGATGCACCGTGTGCCGTATATTAAACCCTAAATATGGATATTGAGCGAATGCTTTGCAGCTGTGGGAACAATTGCATGAGAACTTGGCTTAATATGAAAGTTTGAGAATAAGGAGCAATGGGAAAACCATCGCATGACTGGAAAGTGTATTCTTTCTAGAAAGAAATGGTTTTATATATCGTTTTAAAAAGGAGTATTTTTCCAGACATATTTGGGATCTTTGTATAGACCATGGGTAGGGGTAGGGAAAGTGAAAAAAATATGAAAATGTTGAACATGACCTTACTGGAGTACCACACATTTAGAGGCACATTTACTTAGCTCGAGTGAAGGATTCAAAGTAAAAAAACGTCGAATTTCGAAGTTTTTTTTTGGGTACTTCGACCATCGAATAGGCTACTTCGACTTTTTCCTTCGATCGTTCAATTGAAGTATTTGCGTTAAATCCTTCAACTTCGATATTCGAAGGATTTTACTTTTATGGTCCAATATCAAGGGTAAATTAACCCTCGATATTCGACCCTTAGTAAATGTGCCCCTAAATATAAGGTATGTGCACATACTGTGTGCTTGGCACACACAGGCTGATTAAAATTAAGACTTGGTTCATTTCACAACAATATACACAGTAATTCTCACACATACCTATGCACAGACTGGGAATCATTTCTCGTCATACAAACATACATAATGCGCCTCATACACCCTCAGTGCACACAGTGCAATTAATGATGCTCCAAAATGCATCATATTGTCTACAATGTCATTGCTATGCAAGAAAAAAAAGAAATCACTTTTTCCTGGCACACCCTGTTATTATCCGCCTGTATACTTTTTTTTATTGTGGCCCCTTTTATCCACAATTAATTGTGGGTTGTCTCATTAAATAGTAACATCTCATCAATTTCATTATAAAGTTTCCATCAGGGTATGGTCAGTGGTTTGATGGGCAAATATTGGTTTGACAACATCTTACTCGTACACAAGACAGTATAGAAAGTAATACCCTCCTTTTTTTGTACATTCTTGTAACCCACAGAATCTGATACTCAGCAACTCCACAGGGACAATAACCACTTCAAGAACTTAAACTCACTATCCTAATTAGTAAATGTGCACATTTAAAGGTCCCCCCCGTGAAATAACTATCATTATAACCGACCACTTTGATCATATCTTGAGAAAACTAAAACGTCAATCCCAGCAATTATTTATTCCTGATGGTCAGTTAAGGAGTAGAAAAAACAAGAGATAAGGTAGCTGTGTATAAGGGGATATAAATATATATACTGTGTTTTGATTATTAGTGATTGTTATTAGATTATGATAAATTGAAGCATTGGCAAATGGAAAGAACGCATAACAGCACTGCACAATATATTGACGCTCTAAAAATACGTTAATAAATAACAAGAGCAATATTGCCAAAATTCAAATCAAGTTTGTACCATGATTCAAGTTTATCCACTGCAAAATCACAAATTCTAATTATGGTTTGGAGAAGCTGAATATTCTAAATTTATTATGGCCAAAAAACGGGAAAAAAAGGCCAATATAAATAGCCATTGAAGAGTTCATTTAGAAGGTAGTTTCATTTTTAAGATGCAAATTATTTTTTGAATTAGAGTTTTCAAGAATAATTTGAACTTTAGCAAAATGAAGAGCAGAAGGTTATTTCACTGCATTCAAGTTGCCTTTTCCCTTTTTTAAACAAGCATGTGTTCAGTTTTGAGTTTTTCCATAAGCAAAGCACATATTCAAGATTTTACTTTTTTTTTATTTGAATTTTGATCAATCTGCCTCCCATGGAGTAACAGGCTTACTGACTGTGGAAATGAAATTTTGAGTTTTGCTGAAGCGGCAAAACTATTTATAAAGCCACCAAGAATCACTTTTCTTAGTTGCATCTAATTATACAGTATTTGTATATCATTTGTGAATTAAAGAGCAATGTATTTTCTAGAAAAAATGCACATTTGTGACAAAAATGTGAGGAAAAAAGGCAAGATAAATTAACCACCAAATATAAAAGATTTTACAGAAACAGACTGCTGATAGAAAAAAAAAAGGCCACAAAATGGCTGAGGTTCTAATTATGGATGTACATAATTACATGATTGGGAGGAGAAAACATACTGTTTTTCAAGCACGTTTCTGGGTTTATGAACTATATTTGAACTTGTTGAAATAATTTTGTAGAGCAACTACACATCAAGCTACTTTGCATGTTTGTACTTGCTATGAAATTGTTAATTATATTTACAATAAAAATATTTCATACAGTATGTACATAAGGTTTGTAACATTGTGTTGACTACAATACTACTGAATATTATCGATTGTATACAATAGTGTTAGAAAATAAACATATGTTATGTTTATATATTTATTGTCTTCTTTGTCCTCAGTGAAGAAAACTTTGAGGTTAATTGGTCTTGCCACTGGAATCTGGACGTGGTTATATTGCCCACAACTGAATTATGCACAGTCTCCCTTGAGGAGCTTGTCATGGCCTCAGGAACTGCTCTTTGCATTGAGTATTTTCCTGTATTTTTTCACTTAGCCATCTGGTTTGTCATTTTTGCTCCTGGTATAATCCTTGAAGAAGTGTCAATAAACTCATCCACCTACTTAAGAAGCAATCATTTTCTGGTCTCCTAATTCCCCAGATCATTTCTGTGAAGCAATAGGTTCTTTTCTGTTTTTTTTCCTATTATATGCACCATTAACCTGCTTTTTTTTAACATACTGCTATTCTCGATTCAGGAAATGCCATTTTTGCAATGAAGCTATGAAAGAATTTCTTTTAAAATTTGACATGCCTGTAGATTTTTTGCTTTTTCTTCTGGATCAACAAAATATATGTCTATGTAAGCATGTTTCAGAAAGAACATTAAAACTCTGAATTTATATGTATTTAACTGACTTTTACTTTTTTTTATGAAGAAGTTAGAAGTAGTTTTTGGATCATTATAGGAGAACTAAAGCTTAACTAAAGAAGTGGACTAAAAATGTTGTATATTATGTTTTGAGCTACTGTACCAGCCCATATCAACCACAGCCCTTTAGCAGTGAAGATCTATATGTTAATAAATACAGATAATTACTACACAGCAGCTAAGAAACTAGTGCAACTAGCATCAGAATGTAATAATCAGCCTTGAAGCATCAGCTTATGTTACAGACAAGTCGTCTGAATTTGCCTCACAAGGAAACTTCGAGCGACTTCGGAAAACGAAGTGCTCCAAGTGCCATCCTGCTGGCGATTTACATTCTAGCCGGCAGGATGAAGTTTAGAGAGATAAGCCCCCCTGAAGAAGAGGAGATTTGTCGCCAGGCAACTAATCTCCCTGAATCTGAGTATGTGCCCGGACCCTAACAGCCATAGGAATACAGATATTTATCAGTACATCCTATAATTAAACATCTATGGCTTGGAACCTAACAGATAATTTAAGAGAGTCCTGGAGGTCAATTTTCATGGGCTATTTGCTGAATTAGAGCCATTAGGGAAAAGGTAATAGATACAGAATTAGAACACTGGTGGGAAATAATTTGGGAAATATGTATGGAAAAATTGTATTAAAAATCTTCATAATTATTATTTAATTTATACTAATATAATTAATTATGGAAATCATAATATGATTTATCAGATTTAGACTTGTGTGTGGGTTCTAATGAAACACTTTTAACCACATAGTCCATGTGTGGTCCACCTCATCATTCTGTATTCCTGAACGTATGCCTGCATTAGCAAGCTGTGGCATTAGCCAGATGTCATAATATATCCACCTTAGACCCCTATAAGTAGGATACAAGCTTAACATAAGATTGCTTTGTAATATACATACAGCGTGTATATAGAGATAGATATTTGTATTGCCAATTTAATTTGAGTCCACAACTGCACTATAGTAAGTCATGGAGTAATGTAAATTGTAACAAATCATTCTGCTATATTTTTCCCATATATATTTGGCATTATGGAGTATCTGTGTACCAATATTTAGGCTATATTATCACATACAATGTCTAATCACTACTTTCAGTTCTTGCAGTCTATCAGGGAAATGTAGCAGGATGGAAAAAAAAATATGGGACACTTTTCAGTTAGGGAATTTCAACTTTAATGTCAAAACCAAATGTTTTCTCCACTGAATAAATACCCGACACTGCTGGTGCCATCTGTATAATATAAACACACTTATTTAGCCCTACAAGGCCTACATGTGTGTTCAGAACAAAGATTGCTTGTACCAATGGTAACAGAGTAACCAGAGCGATGACTTCAGTGCGTGGCGCTGGGCGCTGCCATCTTGAACACAGAGCTCTCCTGACAAATATAAACCATAACTTAAACTTTAAAGAATTAGGGGGTTAATTATCAAGGTCAGAATTTATCTTCATATTTCTAATATCCAACTTCAAACAATTTCGAATTCCCGAAAAAAAGCCAGAAAAATTTAGGAGCTTTAGAGCTCTCCCGGAAAACTTCGAATTGTTCGGAGTTGCCCGCAAAAACCAAGTTTTTTGCGCCAAAACCCTGAAATCATCAGATATCGGTACGGACATTAGCACAGACACTGGGACCTTCCCATTGATTATACAGGACCTCGATCGCTTTTAGATGCCGGGGTTTTGGATTCTGAGTTTTTAGACCATCGGACTTTAATAAATTTGTAAAATATCCCCCTAGATTTTTACGTATGTCAGATCAAATAGAAGTTTTCGTTTTGCAGTTACTGGTCTTTTAGACTGACATTATGAAGATACAAAGTGGTATTTTCGATTTATACATGTAACATTAATTCCACTTCTTGTCCTTATAAACATGGGAAATGTAATAAACTGCATTATCAAAAATAAATCTCAACTGAGCCTATTTTGCTAACCTTATATGGTCATCAAATAGTCACATCAATATTTACAAAGTGTGACGTGATCATGAAACAAACAACTCGTATGACATATCTAAGGATTAGATGAGGGGCTGCAGAATGCAGGCAAAGCCCAAGGTATTGTTTGCCCATACATGAATAGTGTGAACGAGAGAGTACATTGGGTCTGCAGGTAGAAAATTAAAATAATATGGAAGATTCTAAATTGCTGACGGAGACATAAATATACTAAATACAAGTTAACACACTCATTTTGTAAAGAAAGCTCATTTTAATGTCCATTAAATTCCTAACTTAAATAGGAAGTGAGAGTCTTGTCAGCACTAGAAAGGAATCCATCTTTTCTACTTTAGAGGACCTTGTAAAACATGAACAGATATGAAGGAGGTAAAATGCCATTATGGAAGTCCGACTGGCATAAAAAAGAAATCAATAAGGAGCAAAATGGTATCCATTGATTTTACTGTACAATCATTTTTAAATAAGAGACACTTAAATTACACAAGCTCTGACAAACCATTTGCCTTTTATTAAAAATTCATTCTTTCTTGGTGAAGAATCTACAGGAAAGTAATTTTCGTGCTGTGGGGAGAATTTATTTTAAGGCTGATTGGGGTATTTCTTTGGATGAAAGGATAAACCCCAAATACTGAGTGCTTGTAAATGTTTGTTTCTGTTTGATGTCAGTCCAATGGGAAAAAGTGAATTACTGGTTGTACCTGATACAAATATGGCACTTGTTATCCGGAATGGCTTTCTAGATAAGAGGTTCTTCAGTATTTTGGATTCCAATACTTAGTGGAAAATTTATTAAGGGTCGAAGTGAAAATTGGAATTCGAATTTTCTATAAAAAAAAATTTGGTCAAAACTCTCAAATTCGAATTGTGAAACTTGATTTGATTTTTAATTCAAATTCTAATTTAGCATAATTCATTCTTCCTTCTATTTTAACACAATGCCTAGTATAAAAAAAAAAGTTAGTGGCTGCTATGAGGAGGGAAGAGGTGCTGGATAGGATGGTGCAAATCATGACAGTCTTTCTGTGGAACCATAAATCGCCCACAGCAGTAAAACTATGATAAATAAGCCACATGTGATATACAGATTGAAAGCACTTTCTTGTTCCTCTCATACTGTGTGTTTGTATTTTAGAGCAATACTGTGTCAACATTGGTGTGCTCCAGTGCTACATTTAATCTCTTGTCAGGAACCATATGTTCATCTGCTCAATGCAGAACAAATAAGCAGCATTCAATTTTGTTTTTTTAATTGTAATAGATAAAAGGCTTCTTGTTACATCAGTTCAACTTGTATTTTGTTAGAGCTATAAACTAATGAAGTAAACAATCCAATAACATGTGATTATTTCCTGACACATTTGTTATATTATTAATGTCCAGTTTACATAGTTTGTTTGAATAGTTTCACCAGAACATATACAGAGAAAAGAACACAAGTTAGAATTCATCTTGGAAGATAGGGAGAAGAGTAGGAGGATAAATTATGTGAATTCCAGCAGATAAGGAAACACTAGAGAAGATGAAGCTGTTTCATGGCAATGTCAGAATATTGAATAAAGACTCTGCATTGGCCACAAATGAAGGATAAATATCCTATCTTTCATAGTTTACATTGCAGGTACAATATGTTTGAGAAGTTGGAATGCTGAAGTATGTGTTTAATTTGTATGAACAAGGGAAAGTTGTGCTCACCACTATTTTTTAAAACCATTAGGCGGGGGTGCAATGAGGCTGTGACCACAAAATACATATAGTCAAATACAAGAGTCCTCTGCACTCAACCCATTATCAATATATTTAAGACAACGACATTTTGTGCATACTGCTACTGAAAAATGCCTTACCCTTTAAACAACACAGGGATTGTTTGTCCATATATTGCAATATATTTAAGCTGGCCAACTACGTCAAAGTCATCCCATATCTGGCCAGTCCTATGCTCAATTTTATCTGATTCATTAAGAATTCTGTTGCTTCATTATACATTTTACAAAGGGACTTGGTTTTACCTCCATACTTGGCTGCCCTTTTATTAGACACCAGTGGGATCACCTGACTATAGCTGGGAAGGGTGATCCCACTGGTGTCTAATAAAAGGGCAGCCAAGTATGGAGGTTTACTTTGAAAGCAGCAAGTTAAGTTGCAGGTAAAACCAAGTCCCTTTGTAAAATGTATAATGAAGCAACAGAATTCTTAATGAATCAGATAAAATTGAGCATAGGACTGGCCAGATATGGGATGACTTTGATGTAGTTGGCCAGCTTAAATATATTGCAATATATGGACAAACAATCCCTGTTTTGTTTAAAGGGTAAGGCATTTTTTAGTAGCAGTATGCACAAAATGTCGCTGTCTTAAATATATTGATAATGGGTTGAGTGCAGAGGACTCTTGTATTTGACTATATTTAATTTGTATGAAGCCATCAGTATAGTGAAGATTTGTAGCATTGATCCATGCTGTAGCCATATTGTGTGGATGAAACTTGGTATTTTATATTTGCCAAGGTGATGTGTGAGTATGATATTAGTTTAAATCACTACAGCTAGCGTTAATATACCATTGGAGGCCCATGTGCTGTTAGTGGCCCCAACATTATTTTATGGTTTCCTGGCTCATCAAGGTGTCAAAGATTTATTTTTTATGGCATCATTTTGGTAATATGCTCTTGCCCACAAATATGGGATGTATCTTTAAGGACCCTGGTGGGATAGTGGGGTGCCACCGGGATGCCCGTCGCACCCACGATGGGGACGCCCACCGCATCCTCCTTCCATTGCGACGATACGTGCTCTGTGAAAAGAGAAGCCACGCCATTTACTTCCTGGTTTAAAGTGCTGATGTGTGACGTCATGATGCTTTGACGTGAGATTCAAATATTTAAAGGCACAGGTGCTTTTTACTCATTGTCCAATGTTAGGTCTATTTTATAGTTCCTGGGTGTGTTTTCTGCTTCGATTCTGTTCTGTTGCTGACCTTGCCTGTTCCTGATTATGTCTAGTTTGCTGCCTGTCCTGATCTTTGCTGTGTTATTGACTATTCTCTTGGATCCTATTTTGTACTTCACTTACGGTGTGTTTGATCTGGCCTGTGACCCCAACTACTCCTTCATCTCCTGAATCTGTACTTCTTGTCTGACTGTTGATGACTCAGCCTGGCTTCCAACTACCCTTCTTGTTGGCCATTCCTATATCCTACACTTGGTTTCCTTGCTCGCTCAGAAATCTCTCCTTGGTTCTCCCACAATAAGATCTGCCAGCATCTGAGTAACGGAGGGCTCCACCCGAAAGCCAAAGGCAGCTGCTACAGGCAGAAGCGCGGCCCGACACTGGAACCTTGGGGTTAATTCGGGGTTTGGGATACCCTGCGTTTCTGTATCACATCAATGGTTCACTGTGTGGTAAATTAGGAAAGGACTGGGTTAAAAACACTATGGCTTGGTATGGTTTTTGACAAGCATTGAACATCTTCCAATCAAATAATAGTACAGGTATGGGATATATTGGGCCAGATTACATTTTGGTTTATCGCATGACAAGTCATGGACAAGATTCAATTTGAGGAGAAAAAACTTTTCTCCATATTCGGTTCCAGTTTTTCCATTGACTTTAATAGAGCTTTCATGTGATAAACCATAAGATAAGTGTTTATTGAATAGCATTGAATTTTAAATTGAATCTTGTCTATGAGTTTTCATGTGATAAACATTTTTCTCACTGAATTTAATCTGGCACATTAATTCTTGTAATTTGTAAATTTCCATACCTTAAGGGGCAGATTTATCAAAGATCGAGGTCAATTTTCGAATTTCAAGCTATTTTTGCGACTTCTATCATTTGCCATCTAAAACCTGCCGAATTGCTGTTTTGGCCTATGGGGACCTCCTATGGGGGACTTTGAAAAATCGAAGGTTTTTTTGGGAAAACTAATTTGATCGAATGCGATATTCCTTCGAACGATTCGAATTTGGCCGAATATGGACCTATTCAACCCAAAAAAAACTTTGACTTCATTTCGGTTGGTCTTTTTGAATTCTAATTTTGACGTTTTTTCCATTCCAAATTTGACCCTTGATAAATCTGCCCCTTAGTCTGCTAAAAATAATTTTTACATGAAATAAACCCAACTGTATTTTTTTGTGACCAATATGGATTCATGAAGTTTAGATACCATTAAGTACAATGTACTGTTTTATTACAGATTCTATGGGAAAAATACTTCCAGAAATTTATAACCTTGTAACTGGATGATGGGTTTCTGGATAAAGGATTCAATACCCGTACTACTTGTGCAGACAGGGCAACCACTTAGATTAATCCATCTTTAAAATGTTTCCAGCTCTGACTTATTTTACACATCAAACACTCCAAAGACTATAATGACCATATGGCTGAGCTATAGTATTTCATCAACTGTGGAATGCAAACAAAATTACTATCAGTGCAATATTTAGTATTCCACTGTCTAGCCCAGGGGTATGCAACCCACGGCTCCGGAGCCTCATGCGGCTCAGTTTTGCCTGTCACGCCGTCTATACAGCCCTCACACCTGCTGTCGGTTTCTTTAGTGTGACGACCGCGGTAAGCTAACGGTTAGCTTACCGCGGTCGCACACTCAGGAAGCCGCCAGCAGGTGTGAGGGCTGTATAGACGTCCCAGGAGTGACAGGCAAGACCGAGCTGCAAGATGATGATTCATCATGGTCCTTACCATGGTCACATACTCAAGACAAGAGAGGGAAGATCAGCATGGAGCTTCAGAAACAGAAATCACATTAAACAGATGAGAACACTAGCATTTAATAGGGCTATTAAGTGTTTAATTAAATTCAAATTAGGCCTACATGTACACACTGCACTTCTGTTTGTTGTATTCTGTAGTTAAAAAAAGGTTAAACGTTTTAAAATTTTATAAGATGTGTTATGTTTTGCGGCTACAGACTATTTTTTCTTTATTGGAAGAGGGGGCAAAATGGCTCTTTGATAGGAAAGGTTGCTGACCCCTGGTCTAGCCCCACTCTACTGTACTGTTATTTTTAATTGGGAATATTGAGAAGAATGCAATTAATGTGGCCATTTGGATATTTTGATACAGCCCTTCCCATAAGTGTACTAAGATAAGGGGGGTGTAAAAGAAACACAGAGATATCTAGAAGTGATCAAATTTAGTGAACTCTCATAGTAATTTTACTAACCACACTGGGTTATATAAATAATTGTAAGTATGTCTTTTCCTTTCTGTATATTTCAATGCATTTCATAGCAAAGCAAAATCCAGTGAGGCTTAAACTTTGTAAGTAAATTCCATGATAACTCTGCATTTTGTAAACTGAACTGTTACATCTTTTACCTAAAAATTATATAAAGAAATAATTGTAAAGGGGGACTTGTCATTATTTCAAACACTGCAACTTTGCAAATAAGCAGTTCAACTTAATCCAATCTTTGCATAGTTTTTGTCTAAAATGAACACCATATTTTAAAAATCTGTCCCCTAATGTGGGGCTAAAGATATTTTACCACACCTCTGAATGTACACTTTGGGGCCGATTCACTAAATTCGAGTGAAGGATTCGAAGTAAAAAAACTTCGAATTTCGAAGGTTTTTTTGGGCTACTTCGACCATCGAATGGGCTACTTCGACCTTCGACTACGACTATGACTTCGAATCGAAGGATTCGTAGTAAAAATCGTTTGACTATTCGACCATTCGATAGTCGAACTACTGTCTCTTCGACCTCCTAGTTCGGCAGATAAAAGCTACCGAAGTCAATGTTAGCCTATGGGGAAGGTCCCCATAGGCTTGCCTAACTTTTTTTGATCGAAGGATATTCCTTCGATCGTTGGATTAAAATCCTTCGATTCGATTCGAAGGATTTTATTGTTCGATCGAAGGAATAATTTGCGCTAAATCCTTCGACTTCGATATTCGAAGTCGAAGGATTTCAATTCCTAGTCGAATATCGAGGGTTAATTAACCCTCGATATTCGACCCATAGTGAATCAGCCCCTTTGTGTAAGTGTACTCATATAACCTAATGTTGGGTCTGGGATGGGTTTAGCATCAGTGTTGAACACCAAAGCCCCACCAGAGAACCTGACAAAGTATGTCTGTGATGTTTCTATGTCATGTCATGTCATGGTATATCTATAGTAATATGTCAAATCAACTGGACTTGCTGTATTGTTTCTCTTGAAGATGTTTACAAGTCATCCAACTGGCTTTCTCAATTCAGAATGACTTGTACAAAGATCTTTCTGGAGTTAAATACCCTGGACTCTTGCTCCAATCAGCATAATCTATTTAGTATAACCAGCATGGGGTCAGAGACTTAGTGGAGGCATGATTGGAGCTATAAGGTGTTATTCATTCGTCCTGTGAGAAGTGCCAAAACAGCATTGTATGTGGCAGACAACAGATGTCACACTCCCACAGAAGAGCCAGATCCTCTGGTCAGGACTCAGCCATGTACCTACACCTTAAGGAACAAGGGGCACACGTCATGTGGTCTGGATTCCTACAGTAAATGTGGAACAGGGATAGAATATAACCTTATTCCCTTGTCACTACTGTGGTCCCTTCACTTTGGCAAGCAGAGCCTAGATGAGACCTACTTCCTTCAATCCAGCTTGGTTGGAGCACAAAGCTGCTTTTATTAGCTAAAGCTGACCGTCTCACTCTCCTAGAGGGTGACCCTATCTTCTCTAGAGATAGGGTCCTTCTAGGGCAGAACCTTTACTGGGCCTTGTTGATTCCAGGCTCATTGGAACACCCACTCGGTTCAACAGATGCAGGCCAAAGAGGAAGGAACCCCCCTTACCAAACACTATATTAAAGTGTGGCAGGAAACCATAGGGGCTATTAACCTTATGGGTCCATGCACTCCCTTGATACTCTTGCTTATGTGGGGCAATTATCAATCTTTTTGAACCTGATCCTAAATGAACCCCTTTGTATCATTCTCATATGAGTTTTTCAGCTTTCCTCAGGTACCTGGTATAAAACATTACTTTTTAAAGAAACACTTCTCACGCACCTTTTTAACTTGGGGGGGGGGGATAGGTATACTGGTGGCAACAAATGATAACAAAAATAAGACCTTGATACATTTGTAAAGAGTTAAGGCTCTAATACTATACAGAGGAGTGCTGTTGCTGCTGTTATATAAATGGCAGCAACAGTTACACGCCTGGGGCCCAACAGGATGAGGAGGGGCTAATGGGATGTTCCCTGTGTCTTGGCTGGCCATTCTGACCCTGGTTAGCATAATCCTAAATAACGAAATTCTGTAATAGACGTAGTTGTGTTTAAAGGTGTCTTTATTATAAAGGAGTAATGCATTATAGTAAGCATTTATAGTGGTGCTGCGCAAACACACATACCACTTTTGAAGCATCAGGTGCAAGCTGTAGCTCTTCAGTGAATATTTAAACGACATGGAAAGTTAAACTAAAGAAGTAGGCTAGAAATGTTGTACATTATGTTTTGGGCTTCTGTGCCAGTCCCAGACAACCAAAGCCCTTTCGCAGGGAAGATTTGTGCCTCCAAAGATGCCCCAGTAGCTCCTCATCTTCTTTTCTGCTGATTTTCTGCACAAGCTCTGTGCTGCTGTCACTTACTGAGCTTAGGGACCCACTCACAATATACAATACACATAGAATATAAATCTCACAGTATAAGGCTGATTATTAATTAATACAGATAATTACTACATGGCAGCACAGAAACCAGTGCAACTAGCATCAACATTTAATAATCAGTCTTGTAGCATCAGATTATATTACACGCCAACCTAATTTTCTGCTTGATAATTTGCAACAACCCCTAAGCTTAGCTTCTCAACAGCTGCTTAGAACACGCTGCGCATGTGTCCCAGACACTTTCCAAGATGGTGACAAGTTTGAAGTCCTGGATCATTGCTGCTATTGAGAAGCTGAAACTTTAGGCTGGTGCAATAAGTTCAGTGTATAAAACTTTTATCCCTATTCATTTTTAGGGTTTGGTTCTCCTTTAACAAAGACTTTAAACTTCTGGGTTGTTCCTTGATCTGTACCAAGTTGTATGCCAGTGCACTGGTCTTCTTTCCTTATTGTTTGTAAAACTTTTGTGTTTTTTGTGTAACTATAACCAACGTTGCAGTTTGATGTAGGAGAGGGTCTGGGGATGGGGATGTTTATTCAGCAAACCTCGCAGTCTGGGCCAACCTGTTGCCTGGGGTGGGCCCAGACTGCTGAAAAGAATGGTTTTCTAACATTACTGAGCATGACCTTAGCCAGCCCAGCCATATATTCACATGTTAAAGCTGTGTGTGATTTTTCCCAGTAGGAAGTTATGCCAGCAATGTACATTCTCAGGATTATGCTTCATAAGAATGGATTTGTTAATAAGAAAAACTAGAAATGAACAATACATAATAGAAATGCACTGCAGAATATTCTCTTAATCGTGCAAATGACATCAAATTGTTTTTTACAATAATTATTTTTGTATCTAGAAACTTTTTTAAGTCTATAAATATTTATATTATAAATATATATATATATATTCTTTTTTAAAACAGTTTTTAATATACCATGCTTATACACATTTATAGCTGTCAAAAAAACATCTGCTATTCAAAGAAAGCCCAACAGGTCAATAAGATGATGCTTCCCTTGCTCTAAAGAAATGCATTTTTATACATTTGTATTTGGTATTCTGTTAGAGAAAAATACATGAAAACTCAATTGAAGTTTTTTCTCCTCGAATTGAATCTCGTCCATGACTTTTCACGTGATAAATCATGAGATAACTTTTTCTCACTGAATTGAATCTGGCCAGAAGGGTGATATGGATCTCCATACATTAAGGTACTGTTTTATTATTACAGAGAAAAGGATTTTCAAAAAAGAATTTAAAAATTTAAACTATTTGATTAAACTGAAGTCAATGGGAGATGTGCATCCCGTTATTCGGAGCCTTCTGGATAATGGGTTTCTACATAATGGATCCCACACCTGTTGAATTTTAGACATTTTTTTACCTCCAAAAATTGTTGATTGGGGCTTATTTTGTCTCAAGGAAAAAAATTACCAAAAACATACCAAATTGTTTCCAGGCCACATACTTTAATTTTCATTAATTTGCCTGGCAAATTTTTCAGCTTTTTAGTCTTAACTAAAAAGAGTCCGTCACAAACCCTGTAAACTAGTAATTTTTTAACATTTTAATTTAGAAGTCAAATATTAGTGATTAATAAAAGCAAAATCAATTGATAAAGAAAAAATAGTATCTCGCTGTATAGATATATAAATTAGGTTTTATGCTACACATAGGGGCAGATTCACTAAGGGTCGAATTTCGAAGTTAAAAATACTTCGAAATTCGACCCTCGAATTGAAATCCTTCAACTTCGAATATCGAAGTCGAAGGATTTAGCGCTAATCCTGCGATCGATCGATCGAAGGATTTTTCGTTCGATCGAACGATTAAATCCTTCGAATCGAACGATTCGAAGGATTTTAATCCAACGATCGAAGGAAAATCCTTCGATCAAAAAATCACAGGCAAGCCTATGGGGACCTTCCCCATAGGCTAACATTGACTTCGGTAGCTTTTAGCTGCCGAAGTAGGGGGTCGAAGTTTTTTTTAAAGGGGAAGTACTTCGACTATCGAATGGTCGAATAGTCGAACGATTTTTCGTTCGATTCGTTCGATTTCGTTCGAATTCGAACGAATTTAACCAATTCGATGGTCGAAGTACCCAAAAAATACTTCGAAATTCGAAGTTTTTTCATTCGAATCCTTCACTCGAGCTTAGTGAATCGGCCCCTTAAAGTTTCTGTATTGATCAGATGAGTAAAAGCAATATGTTTACAGTCAATCACTTCATTGCTGCTGGTAAAAATCAGAGGCAGTAGAAATAAGCAAGGACATTATTAACGCTAGGGGGCCGATTCATCAAGAGTCGAATATCGAGGGTTAATTAACCCTCGATATTCGACTGGGAACTAAAATCGTTCGACTTCGAATATCGAAGTCGAACGATTTTGCGCAAATCCTGCGATCGATCGATCAAAGGATTTTTCGTTCGATCGAACGATTAAATCCTTCAAATCGAACGATTCGAAGGATTTTAATCCAACGATCGAAGGAAAATCCTTCGATCAAAAAATCACAGGCAAGCCTATGGGGACCTTCCCCATAGGCTAACATTGACTTCGGTAGGTTTTATCTACCGAAGTAAGTGGTCGAAGTATTTTTTAAAGAGACAGTACTTCGATTATCGAATGGTCGAATAGTCGAACGATTTTTACTTCGAATCGTTCGAATTCGATCGAATTCGACCGAATTTAACCAATTCGATGGTCGAAGTACCCAAAAAATACTTCGAAATTCGAAGATTTTTTTAATTCGAATCCTTCACTCGAGCTTCATGAATCGGCCCCTTTGTGTATCCCAGACAATGCAATCTTATTCACTGTCCTCCTCTCCTCATCAACAGCTCACACTTTACACATAGTCCATCTTATTGTTTGCTTTATAATTTGCTGTTTATTAGTATCAGATGTCCCTGAAGCTGTTTGTTTGGTAAAGTAGCAATTCAAGCTAATTTTCATTAGAAACAAAACAATTTTGTACCAATACCTTTGTGTTTATGGGTATTTTTGTACATTCACTAAGCTAAAATGAATTTCCACTATCTTTTATTCTACATTGTTGAGCTAGATTGTTTTTTTTTATACGCCAATTGCAAATAGTGGGCCAGATTCAATTCATTGAGAAAAAGGTTTATCACGTGAAAACTTATGGATGAGATTCAATTTGAGATGCAATTCAATTCAGAAAAACTTATGTCACTGTTTATCACATAAAAACTCTATTGAGGTTTATGGAAAAAAACTGAATTTGGAGAAAAGTTTCTTCACTTCAAATTGAATCTCATCCATTAGTTTTCACGTGAAATACCATGAGATAACTTTTTCTCACTGAATTGAATCTGGTCCAATGTTATAATATATATATATATATATAATATAATGAATGTTTATTGGAGGCAAAACAATCCTATTGAGTTTATTTAATGTTTAAATGATTTTTTTAGTAGAATTATAGTATGGGGATCCAAATTATGGAAAGATCCCTTATCTGGAAAACTCCAGGTCACGAGCATTCTGGATAACAGTTCCCATACCAGGGCAAAGTAAAAAAATGACTGGCAGGAATGTAGGCAGGTGCTCTAGTAATTTAGACATGAAGAGTATTACAAGAACAAGATAAATGTCAAGATAAACGTGACTGTAATGAGTTACAGTCATTCATTAAGTTACACATCTGAAAGGAGCTCTGAAAACTTGTGGCTACCCGGACTGGGCCTTTATCAAAATGAAATCAAAGCCAAGCAAAAACAAACCAAGAAATAGAGGGGAGGCGCATAGCAGGCAAAGCAACATAGTCATCCCAAATATGGCTAGAACATCATAAAAACTTAGGATAATTTTCAAGAAACATCAAATTCCTGTGTTTTTCAAACCCAGCAACACCTTGAGACAGAAGTTGGTGAACCCAACAACAAAGCACGTAAAGAATAATGTGGTCTATGCTATCCAGTATGGTGAAGATCTAGTTCTCAATGTAAAGGGACAGCAATGTGCACATTTTGGATAGAGAAGATGGATTTGGAAGAGGTGTGAAAGAGCCCATTGATGCAAAACTGGAAAAGTCATCCCTGAACAGAGGAGGAGACCTGCTCACCACGTTGTTGTGATTGGATGTCTATGGGGTAAATTTATCAAAGAGTGAAGTTCCGCCACTAGAGTGAAATTCCGCAGCTCTCAATTCACTCTATGGGATTTTGAAAGGCGTATTTATCAATAGGTGAAAGTGAAAGTTCACCCTTTGATAAATACGCCTATAAAAATCCCATAGAAATGAAAAGAGAGTGGTGGAATTTCACTCTAGTGGCGGAACTTCACTATTAACTTCACTCTTTGATAAATATACCCCTATGACTTTACTACCCTCAAGGGTTTAAATACCAGGACATTCCCTACCACTCAGTTGAACTGAAAAAGCCACTCGGTTGAGCGGTGTAACGTTTTCAAGGAAACTCTAATGAAGGAATATAATATGTTTGTCGCTTGCAAACATTAGCGACCATGTTTTTTGACTGAATACAGACCTCAACAACTTCAATACAATAATACAAAATTCAATACAACAATAATAATAATAATATAATAATAAAAAATCTGAATAAGGATTTTATTTCCTGTTTTATAATCCAGAAAACTGCAGTAGCAGGAACCCTTTATAGGCATACTGTTTTCTGGCTCTTGATAAACTAGAAATTAAAACTGCACACAATACACATGAATAATTTAAGTCCACAAGCGGGAAACCACCATTCTGTTTTTACACGACAAATTGAATTAAAGAAGTTTGTTGCCTTACGCTTTACTTTCAGCATTGACATATGACAGCCTATTGAGTAGGATGATGATCACATTCATCTTCATATATATGACACTTATTGTATCTGCTGATGCTGCAGAACATGTACTGCCACAAGCTAACAATCAATAGTCAACAGCTCTCTGTGTACCTCAGCTGACTGATGTAGCAGGAAAATATTTATTACAATACTTAATGTCACAATCAAGTTCTTGATAGATAAATCAAGTTATGGGTAATAATCTGATGACAATAATTCAAACTATGGTCCATCACGTGAAGCATTTATGATCACCATGAAATGTGGAGGAGCAATGACATAACTGTGTCATTATACATTCGTCACTGTGGTGCCTGGTCTATTATTATTATTTTATGCATCTCAATGGAATCTTGTTTTATGGCAGATTTTACTGGCAGATGCAGACACAAATGAAAGCACAAAATAATCGTACTAAGACTTTGTATAACACCTTTTGTAGAGGCTAAGGACTCATAGAAATGCAACTGTGGCTGCCACTCCAGAGATCTCCAACATGTAAGTCAGCAATTAAACATAGTTCCTTTGATTAAGAGATGTATGCACTAGAGTCAATTAAATACCAAAAAGAATAATCAAGATGTTTTAGTGAAAAGTTATAAGGCCTCATTTATAATCACTAGGTGCTACAACATTGCTAAATGACTTGTAAGCTTGGGAATGATGCAGAATGGTAGGTTAAAACATGGGACACTGAACCAAAGTTTTGCACTTTGCATTGATTTAGTAAATGGGGCCTATAGTTTGTTAAAGCTTTGAAATCATTCTATATTATTTCAGGATATTTTACCCCTGATCCAATGTGTTTTCTTTCTACATAATACATATAAGGGTGTCATATATAATCGCAATATAATATCATGGCGTAGGGGTCCTAACATTATATAATTTGGGTCCAATAGGAAACTCCTGGGGACACAAATAATACTATATACTTCCTTTAGTCCTCAAAAGCTCACATTCTCTTTTGTTTTCCACCCATGCATTCTTTCCCTTTCTTCATTCCTGCTAATTTAATAGATGCAGGTGCTTCATAAATACATTTAGGTAATGCCATATAATAACCAAATAATAATAAAAAGTTGTCAGCTGAGAAAAGGTGGGGAACAAGAAATAGAAAAGGCAGACAAGAACACAAAGTAAGAGAAAAGTGGGAATAAAGAGAACACATGGTGAGAGGGATAAGACAAGCTAAAAAGTAAAAGAAAAGTTAGAAGAATCTGATTTTATATTGTAAACTGGAGTGTATAGGGTCTCTTTTCCTGTACTGGTCAGTATTTGTATGTACTGTAGCTGTTCTACTGTACATGGCTGTGGTTAGGGGTTATACCACCTCCTTTCAGAAATGATTGCTCTCCCTCTTTCACTCTCCAGCATGTCTTGAACTTGCAGCTGTTACCTTGTTACTACAGTGCATAATACCATTAACATTTCCATACACGGAAAACTTTTAATATTTGTTTATATACTACTGACACATATTACAGGGATACCTAAAGTGCCGGAACTCACAGCTGTTGGGCTAAAACGCCAGCTTTCAATTTGTGTATGGATTTGCAGTTCCCAAAAGCCGTATTGTATATAGTTAGACATCCTTAGTCCACAGCAAATAATTACTCTCATAAAATACTCTGAATAGATCTGCTAATATACTGAAAGAAAGAACCCACAGACCAACACTACTCCATGATGATTTGCTTCCTTCTCTACATCACACATCGTGTTTTTTTACATGGTGTTGTTTTATTTGCCAGGCTTAAAAGAGCAAGGTAATACACAAGAGACTGTGCTTATTCAATATGTAATAGTACATAAAACAGCTTGAAACGAAGCAATTATAGAACTATTTAAAAATTCATTAGTCCAGAAAAATCAATAAAATAATTTATAAAAAAGTAATGACCCATTTTGGAATTATGATTTCCTTGCACAAACTTAATGAGCAAATCAAATGTTTACAGTTAATAATTCAATGTGTTTTTGTGCTGCACTGTTTTTCATGGTTCTTTCCAGACCAAGAAGAAAAACTAGGCAAATCTGTTATATTCACTTCAAAAGCTCCATGAATGAATCGATCTTGATGGGAAAAGTTGTGGCTTTCATCTGGAGAGACAAGGCAGGAAAGCGTGTGCATGATATACTGGCAATAGGAATCTACTAGAAATATCTCAACATGAAGCAAAGAAATACAATATTTACATGAAAAACGCAATTTAATATAAGTAAGGCAAAAACAATTAGTAAATAGTTCTGTACTCCAAAACACAGCTATTGAAGAGCTAAAACTACAGAATAAGTAGATGAATATATGTTGTAATGGACTATCTTTAAATCAAGATGTACAGTGCCATTAAAAAGCCATTTAAAAATGATGGCATATTTTCAAAGATGTATATACCTTGTTGGTAATTTTGTGATGGCCTATATAAATTGTTAAATTGTTATATATTGATATAAAGAGTATTGCATTGCAAACAAACTTCTGTCCTGTGATTCATGAGCCATCATCATCATCATCATCATCATCAGTACAGTATTTCCTTTTTATTTAATCTTTCCATTTATTTCTACACAATCTAATTATTGCTAGACTGTTTTCATTATCATGAGATGATATTTTCCAATTGCCTATCTTTTGACAAAACATTGCACAAGTGCATTTTGATGCTTTTTCCTGATGTTCTAAAAAGTGCCCTAAGTCTTGGTATCCCAATCAATTTGCTAATGAATCCTGTTTAGGACTCCATATCTTACAGTGGGGCAAGCAGACAGGTTCTGAAACCTTCAAGAGCTCATTAAGTGCAAGTGCAAAGAGCTAGCATGGGTGCAAAGCTGATGCTATTCACAAAAGGTTATTGCACCCATAGATGCTCCTAGCAAATTATGATCACTTGAAGGGAGTGCCAATGGGCCTGTCCTTTGTAAATAAACCTTTCAGACATAAAACATTTAAGGTTCCACCTCTACCCAGTGAAACCAAAAAACAGACTGCAGTTTTTTTAGTAACTAGAATTTTTGCAGAAGAACTCACTTAACTTTTTAAAGCACAGATACTACACTTATGTTTTTGTACCAGTATTTTTAATGCAACTTTCTGAATAATTGCTGTTTATTATTTAAAAATCATTGGATTGATACTGTGCTAATAATATAAATGTAGCTCAGTCATAAGCCTTTATTTCACAGAATAGAATAACACCCCAGAGACATTTACTGCATCCTATATGTTTTGTTTCGTAACATTTATGCCAGATATATTGATCTCCATTTTACAAGAGTATTTTTTTCTTTCAGCCTGTAATCTAGAAATCAATATGGCTTCTACTGATGCAATTGCACATACTGTATGTTCAATATGGAACATAAACGCCTAAGTGTTTATAGGCCAATTATATTCCATATAATAGGTTTTCTAAAACAAAGAATTGTTTTTTTTTCCTGAAAGCTGCCAGTATGGTATTAGATATAGAAGGTATGTGTAGGGTTTTATTTTTCTGGACCAGCATTTGGCCTCTAGAGTAACAGGTATCAAGATTGCACTAATGGAATACATTACATAACAGGCTGATTTTTGGCCTTAAAGAGCTGCTAAAGCCTTTAAGTATTTTGTTGATTGTTGGTTAGTGGCTTTTTGATCTTGAGTTTGCTGTATGTAGGGCACTTAGGGATGGCTGGAAACAACCTTCTGGTTTTCATGGTTTTCAGTTAATTCATGGTATTAGTATGAAATTAGTACAGGTATGGGATCCATTATCCAGAAACCCTCAGAATTAGCTCAGAAAGCTCAGAATTACAGAAAGGCCATCTCCCATAAACTCTATTTGAATCAAATATCAAATAAATAAACAATGCTTAAAAATGATTTCCTTTTTCTCTGTAATAATAAAACAGTACCTTGTACTTGATCCTTACTGCCATATAATGGATCTATATTGGAGAAAAAAATCTTATTGCATTTCTTTCTTGTTTACTTTTTTTTAGTAGACATAAGGTATGATGATCCAAATTGCAGAAAGATCCCATATCCAGAAACCCCCAGGTCCCAAGCATTCTGGACATCTGTAGTATGAAATTAGAATTATTAGCATGAAATCTCTGAAGTTGCCCAATATTTTTAAATAAATGTATAGTTTTCGTGAGTTTAAAAGTATATGGCCAATTTTTCAAGCTGCATAAGGAAACATATTGTATATTCTTTCCTCTGTAAAATAATAATAAGTAAAAAATATGCATGCACTTATCTTAATCACTAATTTGTTTTTAGCAGAATTTACATTTGAAATATGAATAGATCAAATGCAATATATATATATATATATATATATATATATATATATATACCTGTGGGCCACCCCCCAACTTAAAGATGTCGCCCATGGGGGTCATATATAAACACAGCACTTATTCCACTCTATAAAATACATCAAAGACATTATGAATCAAAAAAGGGTAAATTTAGTGTTAGCACTAAGGCACAGGACATTGAGCCAATGCATGTTAAGTGTCAGCCCCCTTATTCTACCCCACCTTACCGTTTGACTTCTATCAATATAATTTTATTACCCAGGAGGATTTTGCTGCTGGACAGTCACAGATACATTTAAGTAGTGTCTTGTGCATGCAGAAAAGAAATAATAATGATACATAGAATGTCATCTTAATGAACTGTAAGAATTAGTTGTTTAGATCTTTTAATGAGCTGTTTAAATTGTGACTGAATCATTGTGCTTACACAGCAATATCCAGTATCACACTGAAGACTAAAGGAATAAGCAGAGAACACTGCCCTCCAGTGGATCCATGTTGGGTATTAATTTTAAAAATGGATAGAATCTATTTATCTATCTATCATCTATCCATCAATAACCTGCCTATGATTATCATAATATAACACACAAGCACCTTTTTGAATCTCAATACCCATTATACTGACTAACACCATGATTATAATTCCAAAATCAGACCATAATATTTTAGGCTTTCAAACCATGTCAAATTACCTTTCACTTTGTCTCCTACTTAAGGTATCTCTTCATAAAAGAGAACCAGTTTACTTATACTATTACATAGGTGCTGAAATTGCACCCCTGCAGTTACACACAGCAACCAATCATATATTTGCTTTGATTTTCTTTCTTGTAGTAGACAGATCAAAACTTATATCTGGATAGGTGTTACGGGTAATTGCACTGGTGCATTTTGGTATCTATGTTAGTAAAAGGGGCCTAGGTTGGTGCCAAAGCTAAAAGGATGTTGCATTCATTAGATTTGTTTCTGGGTTTTATTTCTAATACAAAAAAACTTCTACTTGACGACAACAACACAGTTAATTTCATGTAGAACCTATGTTTTTGATGTACAGAAGTTACATAACCTCAAAAATGATCAATGTTTAAGACGAGTATCCCCTATGTAAAAAATTTTACTTTTCCCCAGTGCACTGTGGTGTTGGCAGCTGCATCTCTTCTACTCCCAGGTTGCATGTCCAAGACCATTAGCTGCTTCCAGTGTGGATACTCCTGGTTTTTGATCAGAGGTGCAAAATAAATTCAAACCAGCTGACTAAAGAACATTTCTAAAGTTGACTGTATGCGTTCTCAAAAAGGCTTTTCCTAAGGAATGGAAAGTGCAAGGGAGTGCAAGGGAGTGCATTTCAATCATCATACTCATGATTCTTCACATTAACCACCAAGACAGGGAACCTCAACTGCTTATTCAATGGTGCTGTAATGGAGAAGATCTGCCAGTACAATTCTACAGCTTAGTTAAGTGACCACAGCCCAGAAAAGTAGAGTAGGTAATGGAATTAATGGACTTAATGCAGGAGAGAAGAAGAAGGCCTGGGGTGGTGGACAGGGAAGAATACTTTTGGGACAGGGAGGAGGCATAATTAGTGGAGCAAAGAGCAAGCAAGAAATAGCAGACACATGCCCTTCTGTATATATAGATCCTACTCTTGTATACTTATACCTTCAGTGATTCTGCTTCATGTATGTGATCTATTATCCAGAATGCTTGGGACCTAAGATTTTCCGGATAATGGATCTTTCCATAATTTGGATTCAAACCTTCAGTCTACTAAAACATTATTTAAAAATTAATTAAACCCAGCCAGCTTGCATTGCCTCCAATAAGGATTCATTATATCTTAGTTGGGATAATGTACACGGTACTGTTTTATTATTACAGAGAAGAAGGAAATAATTTTAACATTTTTTAATTATATGGATAAAATGGAGTCTATGGGAAACGGTCTTCTTGTAATTCTGAGCTGTCTGGAAAACGGGTTTCCAGATCCAATACCTGTACTACGAATGGTCAGTGTTATCCGGGTTATCAGGGCATCCAACCACCTATTGTGACAGATAAATAGTCACAGTTACATAACCCTCAATATACTTCCCCTGCCTTGCACAGCTGTACAGCAACCTTGTCTGAATCAGCAAGTCATGCATAATTTATACTATTTAATTTGCCTCTCCTTTAAAATTTCCTGTTCAAAAATCTATAAATCTTTTAAATAATGAATTACTGTTTAGTAAACTATAGTACTGTATGTTGCTATTTAGCACATCTCTAGAAAGAAGCTTTGCTTTTAAAAATGATTGAAGTCATAGTATGTTATTATATAGCAATGATTTTAATCACATGATGTTTTAAATATTAGTATTAATATTTATAATATTGCATTTGCAACTTTTTTGGCTCTAACTGTTTGCGGTAGTTAGGGCTGTAACAGCAGAGAAAGGCTGTTTCCATTATACCCAATAGGAAGCAGCAGGGGCATTGAACACCGGCAAACATACATCCTTATTATAAGGCATTAATCTTATAATAAGGATGCCCTCCCCTAATTTGTATGCAAAACAGACGGAATCTTGGAAGGGAAACCAAGTTCTCCTCTATGTAATGTCCTATAGGCAGCGACTCAACCACTGTCTTTTAAAACACTAACAATATTTAAAAATAGGCGGAAAGTCCAAAAAGGTAGGGAAATCTTAAAAGTTTGACTAATTAGACTACTTCAATGCTTTATAAAAAAGGGTCCCAAGATGTTGGGATTTTAGAAGCTGATAAATATCATGTGGTACATTCCTTTAGCTAGGGCCAAACAACACTTTGAATGCGGATTCTCAGCAGGAATCCGCTATCCCGGCTGCTCTCCTTGTTCTGAAGGCGCAGGTCGGATTTTGACAAGAAATGAAAAATGTTGCATTTTGGTGCTAAAATCCGCTGCATCTGCCTGCACCCGAGTGGGAACAATATTCCGGGTGCAGGTGGAGATCCGTCATCATCTGGCCCTGGCCTTAACCTCAATTTGCTGACTGACTCCTCAAGGCTTTTTATTGGATACTAGCCAGCCATTTATTTCCAGCATAGACTGGGCTATGATTTCCTTCTTTTGTTTCTTTTTGTCTTGAAATTCTAAAGTTAAGTGTGAAACAAATCTGCTTTTTTTTCCAGGATAATTATCTCCTGGATTACAACATCTTTGAGTCTGCTCTGGAATAAAAATCCAGGAATTTATTCCACCAAGACAGAAACAGTAATTTAAGAATACAGCTGCAAGTGCAATCACACTAAAATGTTGTGCTTATTGATGCCATTCCTTAAAGGCACATGTGTCCTAACATACGCCGTGCACTTCAGTATAGTTGGAGTGAGTGCCATTAAGTCTGTCCTACCATTTCTCTTGAACTGTGTACAAGTGCTATTGACACTGAGGAACCTTGGAGAACCACCAATCAAAATGTAGCAGTAACTGAGTTCCTACAGCCGGTTGCCTCAAAAGGTGAAGCACAAAAAAAATAACATGCAAATTCAGTGTTAACGCTTTACACTAGAACTGATGCAATCCCCAGTCTGAAAATGTTAGCTGCAACTTGCACCCTATTGTGGTGAGATCAACTTCCCAGGTGGCCAAAATTATGCTGGAATTCTGATGGGAAATGCTGGTAAAATTGTTGGTCTAAATTTGTCAACAAAATGCATTTTGCATACTGCATTGCATTTGTAAATGACCCTTAGGCATTCTTAGTGTATGTGCCCCCCATACTGTTTATGGTGGGTTTGTGGATTCATCCCTTACTACAATGAAATAGGTTCCTACAGAAAAGTGTAATTAAGTAAAAGTAAATCATTAATGGTAAGCCAATTTATAGGTTTTCAGGCTGATTCCAAAACGTAAGCTAGGCCCCTAGAGACTCCCAGACACACTGATCCAAGGTTTCTTTTTCTGAGTATATTATAGCTTTTTTTGCTATAAATGTCCAAAGGCAGCATATGGTCTGTACTTTTAACCAGGAGCATTCAGTTCTGATTGATTCTCAGTTACTCAACCTTGTATTTAATCTCTACACGGCCTCATTTATTATTTTGGAGCAAGATTCAAAGTGCAAGAAACAGGAGCTCCATGTGTATATTATTGTCTGGGAAACATCTATATCTTGTATGAACATAACATTACAGTTTCTCCTCTGGGACATTTTGTGTATTAGTGTCATGTTGCCATAATGTCATATTGATCTCTTGTGTTGCTTTTTATAGTAAAACAATTAAATAAATATCATTTTCCCTTTCTGTTACTTTTCCCAATGCATTTAAATCTCATAGTTAAAGAAATTATTTATAGCATAGTTATTTCCAGCATATTTGATTCATCACTTCCAAGAAATGACTTAAAATCCAAAAATCACCCTCCCAAGAGCTTTGTCTAATAATTACTTATCCTGTATGTCTTGCTAGTATTGGCATAACAATCCGACAGAGCAAAATAGGCCCTTTACACACCAGTGACAAAACGTTCTTCGATAAACAGAAATAGGATCCATTATCCTATTGCTCTGAATTACAGGAAGGCCATCACCCACAGACTTTGATCAAATAATTAAAATTTTAAAAAACGTTTTCCTTTTTCTATGTGATAATAAAACCATATCTTCCACTTGATCCAAACTAATCCTTATTGGAGGCAAAACAAGCCTATTGAGTTTATTTAAAGGAATAGTAACACCAACATTTTTTTAATACTTAATTCCCCAGGCTTACTCTCCCTTTGTTTTTTGTTTTTTTTAAATCTTGAGCTTGAATCTGACTTCCAAAGATCCCCATAGAAGAAAGGCGAAAAGGCGATGGCAGCTTGAATTCCTCTGTGCTCAGAACCGAAAGTCAGCTTCACACTGATGACCTAAGCTTTTTTTCAGCATCTGCAGTTAAAACTTATGTTCACAACATTACCCCCAAAGCTGTCTGAAGGAAAATTAAGACGCTTTATCCAGAATGCCCCCAAGCATTCTGGTTAGCAGGCCCCATTACAGAAGTGTATATTGTATGTGGACATTGCAATTGCAACTTAAATCTTATATTGCTTCACTCCAGATGCTCTGAAGGAGTTTATGAAATAATCACTCAATGAGAAAAGTGGGTGACAAATCTACGACCTATGGATCTGGTACAGATCTAATCAATCTAACCTTTTGAGGCGGAATTCGCCATGCTCAACCCCATGTCTTAACTTAAGTATGGAGGTTATTTGATGAACTACAAGTATGTTATAAGTGTAGAGTGGTGTGAGAAGGAGCACAGAAATGTGTCATATTAGGCAAAGGATTCATTTCAGTTGGTAGATCTGTGCAACTGTCCATGGAAACGTATTCAATTCACTTCTTGACTGCTTCTGGCCTTGGGGTCTCCACTTGGACTGCCCTGGATGAAGGAGAAATAAACATTTGGAATGGCATCCTGTTGGTGAAGCAATTACACTTTCATAGCTGCTGTTATTCATAGTCTTTATTTACATATTGAATATAAACTTAAATACCTCCCCCCCATCCCTTGTATTGTGCACAGATGTGACTTGCAATAAAATCATTTACCCCTAATCATTTACAGTGGCCAATTGATTCTGCTACAATGTTGCTGGATTTAGAAAAGTCAAAAAGAGGTGCTGGTCTCTCACCTGTTGTCTGTACAGCTCTTACAATTACAGTAGGGTGCACTATGTATTACAGGGGACATTTATAATTCCTCGCACAGTGTGCAAACTGCAGAAAAAGGTAGTGATCGATATGTTTATGCACTTTAGTCACAGCGTGGAGCCTTGTGCAAATAGCTGCAGAAACAGAACGGAGATATGGAGCACAGAAACCTTTTGGACTGCACCCTGAATCCAAGGTATTATAAGCTGTATATTGCTCATATTTATCTATCTATTTATAAGCTTACCTTGTGGATAAATTCTGGAGTTCCTCACTGTTATGCATATTTAGTATGAGCAGGGTTGGACTGGGCCAGCAGGACACCAGACAAAAACTTTGTGGGCCTCGCTGACCTAGACCTGCACCCATCTACAGCCTGTGCTGGCCCTTGATCTCACCCCCTCTGGCACTGATCATACAACTACAGGACAGGTAGGCGCAGTGGCCCGGAGAGAAGGGGTGAGACTGCGGTGGGGGGCCTCTAGGGGAGTTGAGGCAGAGGTGTGCCTCTTACCCTCCAATCCAACGATACATATGAACAACATGATGGAAACTTGATGGAATTTTTTTTTTGAGTTTTTGATGACGTACAGTGTCAGGGAAAACAAGTGCGTAAGCACCTAAGGAGTAGAAAAACCCAAAACACGCATGTGTTCATTCAGGTGGCACAAAGTTCAGACCACAGTGTCACTGGGTGCAAACCAACCTTGTCCTTACCACCTGCAACTGCATGACATGTTCCTCCCCCACACAGGCTCATGAATACAGTGCTGCCGAATGCAGGCAATTTTGTATCCTCAGTTTTAGCTACAGGTCTCTTTGCTCCTTTCCAGTGGCATAAATTTATAGGAAACAGGGTTAAACAAACTTTCAGATGACAGTGGATACTAGTTGTGACTTTTCAGAAGCTAGATGCTACAAACACTCTACAAACTTTAACATGCAGAATGGAACTGGAAAGCTTACCTCTTCTCATATTCTGTTCACTGCTTGTTCTGCTTTCTTCAACACACAGAGAAGCAGCTCACATCTGCTTAAAAGTGAAGCAGTCATGTGAGATCTAGGGCAGTATCTAGATCTGATTTTAATTTTCTCTTAACTGTTTCAGATCTTAGTAGAGAAAAAAATTGCACAATTTTGCCTGACTCTGTTGATCATGATACCCCAAATATGAACATTGGGATTTTAACTTTCCAGAATGTTGGATTTCTCCTGCAGCCATGGTGCCTGATTTCTCCTTAGATATATGTCTACCTGGGTCTTTGCAAACACAACGAACTTCATTAGGAATGTTTCCCCTGTAATTACCCTACTCCAAGATGGTGGGCTTCCTCTTATTCTTTTCACAATGTGAAAATAAAAGGAAAATATGTATACAAGTTTCATTCTCTATTTAATTTGTTAAATCAATGTTTTTCTAGTGAAAGTAAATATAAAAATTCCAGGAAGAGAGCCCCTGATCTATCCTTATGGAACTGGGATGCCACTGACTCCAAAACTGTCAGCTGGAAGACTATTTGGATCAATTCCTAATGATTTAATATAATATAATAATAATTTAATATAATCATGAATGCATATAAGTTCACTTGCCACAGGGGCACCCAAACCATTTTTTAAAACCAATGAAACTTCACTTAGCAAAACCATTTTGATTAGAGAAATCCATAACTATAATCCTTTACAATAAATACAGTGCTTCGTGTAAACTCTGTGCCTTTATGATCAGTACATGCCCTCCCATCTGCACCAATTAAGTATGAAAAACTCATAAGACAAATCTCATACTGTCATTGAAATTATTGATTATTCCACCTTTTAAGCTAAAGCACAAGGAACCCATACAGTTCCATATAACACATGGAAAGCTTTATTGCTACTCTCCATAGAATCTATATATAGAATCCAGAGATTATCAATTGAAAATACAAAACTAAGCAGACTAGTTCATAAGTGGTATCTAACCTTCCTTTGACAAGAATCTCTTCTAAAAGTAGATTATCTGATGAAAATTGTAATTTCTCTGGTCGGCCATAATATAAGGCAAAAGTGTCCTAAAGGGCACCATTGTCTGAGGAGTTCTAATTAATTTTATATTTGTCGTGAACTTTTTACAATATCTTTTGAATTTAGTAGTTATTAATTATTTTATTTATTGTTGGCCATTCAGTGAAATCGTATATTTTAAAGGAGAACGAGCCCTATTTCCATCGGAAACAAGATTTAAGCAATTTATACTTATTGGATGCCAATGTATTCACATCATCAGTTTTAATGTTTATTCCCAGTGATGGTGTGTATGGTACTTAGGCTGTGATCCCCTTATATCATTGATACTTTTTATTACTGTTATTTCTTGCATTTCCTGGATGTATTTACAAAGCCACATAGATGAGATGAGTTAGTTGAGATAAAAGAGAAAAACTTATCTCATGGTTTATCATGTGAATATTCCATGGAGGTTGATGGAAAAAAAAAAATTAAATCTGGCACATAACATATTATATAGAGAGAAAAAGAATGAGTTGACCTTGAGCTATTAAATCTATTTGATCCAACTTTTGATTTCAGTGGCATAACTATATAGGCAGCAGACCCTGCGGTTGTGGGGAAGCCCTGGGAACAGGAGGACCTGGACCCGGACCCGGGGTCTGTTTCCACTATAGATGAAAAAAATACCCCCCCCTCAACCCCAGTCGCTTTTTTACCTGTGGTGGGGAAGGAGAGACTGGGAGACTCTGGCGTGGGGCAGGGAGTAGGCAGGCGCAGGTGGAGTATCATGTTGGGGATTGCAGTGCACCAGGCCCCTGGTTTAGCAGGGGGGGGGCAGGTGAACTCTACTTACCAACCCACTGCTAGAAACTCACTAAGATGTGCCAAATAAAGCCGAAAGAAAATTGAAAAATACCGTCTCATTTACAATAAAATAAAAATGAGAATGATATATTGGCAACTCGGTTTCTTATTTTCTATGCTTTGGAAACTTGTTTATCAACAGCCATGGCTATTACAAGTCCTTGGTAGGACCCTAAACGAGAGTGAGTAATGATGTTTGTCAAGTGTTAAATATAATTTCCATTGTATTTCCATAGAAAAGTCCAATTACCCTATTGAACGTGTCAATTTAAACATATATATGGGCTTCTATGGCTCATTATGTTTTCCCTGTCAGAAGGTTAAGCTGTAAAACATTCCCGTTATTACTGTCAATGACCCTTGAGTGATGTTAATGCACACTGCCTGGTTGCAATAACCACTTTCCTAAACCTCAAAATCATGACAAATACAGATGTAAGACTAACAAGTGCATTAGTGGGAAGTCAGCAGAAAGTGACTGTTCTGAATTGTATCTACCTGTGGAAGCCATTACCAAAGAATGAGCGGTACTTGGCACGTTAATGTAAAGCTAATGAAGTTTAATTCACCTTGTCTCGGTGTGTAATGCACTTGCCTTTGTGCTATCAGTTCATTATAGGTTTTGCATTTTAAAAAAGCAATAGAATATACAGAACTGAAAGACAACTTGTCTTTTAACAAGGTTTCAAAGTCTGAAGCTGGTTATAGACACAAAGATCTGATAGTATGAATCGAGGATTCGTGCAATTTTCGGACCGTGTGTGGAGAGTCCCGACATTTTTCATCCGGCGGAGATCGGTTGTTTGGTCGATCGGACAGGTTAAAAAATATCTCTGCGTGTATTGCCGATCATACGATTTTCAGAGGGAGACTGTCACTAGCTTTGGTCAGACATAACTTTCGTACGATTGCTGTCAGGGGCAGAACATCGGCTCATCTGTTCTTTTCTACTTTATTTGATCGGAATGGTTTGTGGCAGGTCGGGAGATGGGAAAGTCCGATTGTACGATGATTAGTATGGGTCTATGGCCAGCTCAAGTCACTGGTGATTGGAGAGTTTGGTTCAAACCACTGGAGCTGAAAACTCAATTTGGCATCTTATTCTGCCCCTGTATAGGGCCCTCCGACAGACCTCTCTGATCAATATCTGCCCGGCTTGATTTTTCTGTTGGGCCAAATAATCGCATTACCATGATATCACCTACCCAAGTTGGGCCTAACAGAGGAAAGATTTGCTTGTTTGGTGACCTTACCCAATGAGTCGAATATTCTATAGCCACCTTAAGGAATAGGTTGGTCTACTGTTATAAGATAACATTGATCACTGATTATTTCGAACCCTTATAAAGGAGTAAAAGCAACACAGTGTTATAACTGACACAGTGTTTCCTCCAAATCTCGTAACATGTTGTTACCCAATGAGTCGAATATTCTATAGCCACCTTAAGGAATAGGTGGTCTACTGTTATAAGATAACATTGATCACTGATTATTTCGAACCCTTATAAAGGAGTAAAAGCAACACAGTGTTATAACTGACACAGTGTCTCCTCCAAATCTCGTAACATGTTGTTTAAAAGCAAACAACTCAATGGTTGCTGTGGGTTACTAGACACCCTTTGCACTTGTTATTACTTTGACCCACATATATCCAGTAGCATGACTTCTGTGAACCTTGTAGAATATCAGCAATCCACAATACATTATTTTTTTTAATTAGAATAAGATATGCATAAGAAGATATTGGAATAATTGTTCCACAATACTCTGCATACTTATTTCTTATACAGGTATGAGACCTGTTATCCAGAATGCTCAGGACCTGGATATGTGCGTACTTTGGATCTTCATACCATAAATCTACTAGAAAATCACGTAAACATAAACAAAACCAACAGGCTGCCTTTGCTTCCAAAAAGGATGAATTATATCTTAGTTTGGATCAAGTACAAAGTACTGTTTTATTATTACAGAAGAAAAGGAAATCATGTTCAAAAATTTGGATTATTTGGAAAAAATGGAATCTATGAGAACGTTTTTTCCTTAATTCTGAACTTTTTGTATAACGGGTTTTCAAAAAATAGATCCCATACCTGTATTATTTTCCATGACACTCATGCACATGCCTAGCAATTCGATTCTAATAAGTTGCAGGACCCTTTCCATATTTAGAATATATTTATATGTCACAACTGATCTTTCAGCTAATAGCAACCTAGCTGATTCTGTCCATAGTACAGACGTAGCAGTTATTGTAGTCAGATTCAGTCAGGCAGAGTCAGCTGGCTCAACTATTTGGTTCACAGTAGCACTCATTAAATCTGTGAGAAGTGACTGGCACAATACAACTGCAACAAAATTAAAAAAATATTTGACTTTGCCTAAGCACTTGGGCAGACAGGACCATATACTCACTTGTCCCTTGTACTGGGTACATCTGATTTGCATGTACCTACAACAATGCAATTTTCAAAAGCTTGACTACTGATTGCAGTATTTGTACAGAGCTTTTCTTGAATGTGATTTTCAGTTGCAACCAGATTCAGTAGGACCCAGCTTTCATGCTGCTGGATCTGGCCCAAAATTATTGGATAATGTTCTGTAGCTGTAACAGCTAGTGTTAAGTGTCACTCAACTGCCTGTGCTCTGTACCTTTCCCAAGTTTTTCCATTTGTCATTTCCTACCTATAAGTCCCCATGGGTACAATTACTAAATATCCTCCCATAAAGCTGGGCTGAAAAGCATATTCCTTCACATCTTTATGGTATTCTGCCCAATGCAAACAATCTGCCATTTTTTTTTTCTCCCTACTGAATCTGTCCGCGTTGTGCCAATAATATCAAATCTATAGTAGTCCAGACTTTCCTATTTTACCTGGATAACATCTTGGATTAAGAAGTAACTTTAATAAAAATCAACATTATCACTACATTTCACCAACCACTTCATTTGGTTGAAAGCCTTTGTCTCTAACAGCTTGAATAACTTCAGCAATAAATATCAAAGCTATTTAAATTGATATCAGAGGTGATGTGAGAGCCATTTTGTCTATTATAGCAACCTACAAATAAATATATAGCACTGCTTGTCATAAATAAGTAATATGTGGAAACCTTTTATGCTACCCAGCAAACACGTAATCATTTCCGAAAATAAAGCCTTCCTGCTGCGCTTACGAGTTTGTGGTAGGGAACAAATAAGATTTATCTTCTGCACGTCTGCATATATAAATATATAAACATAATGCAAAGAGGTGTATCTTTGGAATATTTTTATATACATATTTTACGAACAAGGAACAACATTCTCTACTGTAAATTGGATCATTCAGAGGAAATCCAGGGCAGTACACACACTGAATTGTGCAATCAGCTCATGTTGAGGTTGATTATCATCTGTTTTGGGGGGTAACCCAAGCACATGCAATTGTTTAAATGTGGATATTTATCACATTAGTAACTATATGGTCATCTTAAATATTTTATGCACTTACAAGTCTGTTGCCATTTGTTTTCTGAATTACCCAAATACAGTACAGTTGTTGTTCTACCTTCAATTTACAGTACAATTGTAATTGTAGTTGTCAATGTTTCAGGTTTGGGAAATAAATTATTAACTATTTCTAATTTTTACTGACAAACTCTTGGCTCTGGGGTAGTGGTCTTTAAGGGTGTTGGGGGATCATTTATCCATTATCCATATGGGGATACATAAACACACTAATTCTTTTGTGGATTTTAAAACCAGCTGAAGAAGTCAGGACAGCAACCCCTACAGACCAGTGTAATTATTTTTATTTTCCTACCAAAGACAAGAGGGGTTCATATCTGACATGAAAGGCAGGGTGCAAAGTGCAAAAAAGAGTGCAGTGTAACCAGCCTTTCATAACAGATACATTGCTGCTCTTTTCTGTGGTCCATTTTGAAACATAAAGACCTCCAGCTGTCCCCATGTATATAGCACTGCTTGCATCCAGCAGAAGTGTATCCATAAATGGTGGACATGGATTGGAATGTAGGTGTCCCCCTCTCTCATCTCATCCCATCCTCTAGCTTATGTATCATTCAGATAAATAAATTAGGGAGCTGTGGCATATGCAGGCCTCTATGGTAGAGTCCTGCGCAGAAACAATATGTTGAACCCGAACCCGACCCGTGACCCACAACCCATACCCGGACCTGCAACCCGCATACTTACCCGCTTGGACCCACTAGACTAGTGACATCATTAGAGGATCCGAAAAAAAGGAGCACAACTCGCTATTGAGAAGACCGCGACCCGACCCCACGACCCACCCGGCAGTTAAGAAGTATTTTTAATGTTTTGGTCACATAGACCTCCCTCAGGACTGCACGTGACCCATTCTAAGTGCAAAAATGGCAACAAAATGAGAAGGCATCCACTGAAGACAGCCATTGAAACTATCATCTCTATGATATAATGTACTACAAACTCTTATCAATGCAATTGACACAATTAGAAAATAAAGTGCAACAGTACCATGTAAGTATAAAGAAAAAAATACCAAAAACAAAAAATTTAAAATAATAGCAAATAAGACTGAGTTGCCTTGTACATCATGACACTAGGAGTAAATGAAATGAACCTCTATGTTACATGCCCAATATATGGATGTACATTAAACTGTACCAGAACACTGTAAAATGAATATTATATATACATATAATCAACAAGTCATCATTTATGCCATAAGAAACGCTGTAAATAATAACCATATAAACGGCGCGTAGTGACGCAGAAACGCGCCGTTTATAACTTTAAAGAAACAGTGTTCAATACCACAACTGATCCAATACTGCCCAACACATGACTAAAAAAAAAAAAAAAAGTGCCAGCAAAACTAAAATAACAAGCATGCATCATACCTACTAAGCACTGCCATGTGAATCGCCAAGTTTAAATCCAAGGAAATGTCTCAAAACCGGACCTAAAGTTCCCTGCCGCCATTGTAAAATCCTTTCACAACAGTGCGCATGCGCAGCACAAATAGTGCGCATGCGCATTTGCGCATCTGCACCAATGCATTATGGGAAATGTAGTTTTTCCAATAAAACTACTTACAAACTCAAGCGCGGGGAAATTAAAAGCTGTAACAGCTCCCAGTCACAGTGCACATATCATATCAGTACCACAAAAAAAACGACTTCCTGACAGACCTTTATTTGAAAGAAAAATAACAAAATAATAACAAAACTCACCACAACAACAAGCAGTTTATTGTATAACCTTAATGTAAGTAAAATTCATTATATATACACGCATACAATTTATTTATTGAACTATAACACACACACACATATTCTATTCACATCCCTTTTTACTGATAGGAACAAAAAATGTAACACGGCCCCCACCATTTTGTGACCATTTTAATGTCAATTAATTTTTCCTTCTTTGTACTTTTCAAATTTTAGAACGCATGCTCTGTAGTTCCCAAACTTTTCATTACACACTGTGATCACCACATATGTTATAACATACTGTGACCCCTAACCATTTCATGACACTTTGGTGCCCAAGTATTTCATGACAAACACAGTGATGGCCCCCCAGTGTTTCATGACACATAGGGGCAGAGTCAAATTTCAAGTTTATGAGAGTTTCTAAAAAAATCTAAACTTATTAAAAAATTTGAATTTTTTAAATTCAGATGAATATGATCAACCTGCAAACTCGAATCGAATTCCAATAAAATTCGATCAAATTCGATTCGAGTTTCTTCTCACTAAAAAATTTTTTTTTTCAAAAGTCCACCAAATGACTCCAGATTAATTGTAGAAGATCCCCCATAGGCTAAAACACCAATTTGGCAGGTTTTAGATGGTGAATAGTAGAATTCGAATTCTTAAAGGGACAGTACATGATAAATTTCAAAATTCGAATTTCGCATTTTTTTTAACTCAAATCGAATTTAGACTATTCCCTAATCAAATTTCACTAAAATAAAACTCGAAATTTGAATTTAAAAATTCAAATTTTCAATTCAACCCTTAAATAAATAAATAAATCTGCCCCTATTACAGTGGTGATCCCAAAGCACTTAATAGTAGAATCCATAGCCCCTCCATAGCCTTTCATTTTAAAGCAATGGGGTTTTTTTTGTTCAACCCCCCCTTTTATTATCAAAATAAGATAATTTTTTAAAGGTGTAGTTCACTTTTAATTTATTATATAATACACTTTCTCAGCAACTTTTCAATTGGTCTACATTTTTTTATAGTTTACAAATGATTTGCCTTTTACGTCTGCCTTTTCCAGACTTTAAATGGAAGTGAGAGGCCACTGTCCCTGGTAGCCAAACAACTATTGCTCTGTGAGGCTACAATTGTATTGTAATTATTATTTCTAATCTTTCTGTTTAGGCCCTCTGCCATTTATATTGCATTCTCTCATTCATACCACAGCCTGATCGCTAGGATAAATTGGATACTAGCAAATAACATCTAAAATCCCAAACTGAAGAGAACTAAAAAAAAGACCAGTTGCAAATAGTCTGAGAAAATCAATATCTACATCATACTAAAAGATAATTGAAATGTAAACTAATCCTTTAGGCACCATAAATCACTTTAACTTATTTCCCTCTTCAGACAGGTTTCTGTGTATACAGAGATGGCAACAAGGTTTAAAATTTTAACACAAGAAGAACAAGCAAACTTTATCATACAACAGAAAAATTATAACACCTTAAAAAAGACCAACAGTGACATTGCAACTTTACAATCATTTCTGAAAGAAGTAAAAGAAACCAGAAGAATTGAAGAAATTCCACACCATGAACTAGATACAATTCTGGCAACTTTCATAATATCTGTTCTCAGAAAAGATTCAAAAGAGTATGAGCCACATACACTGCGCTGTATTTTAAGCAGCGTTGACAGATATTTAAAAGACAAAAACTATCCACACACTATAATGTTTGGACCCTCAAATGACTTCCCTAAAACAAAAGAATCTTTATCAGCAAAAATGAAATTTCTAAAGAAAGAAGGAAAAGGAAATCAACCCAACAAGGCAGAAGCATTAACAGATGAAGAAATAAACAAATTGTATGACTCAGGGACAATGTCCTTAGATAATCCAGCAAGCCTACTCAACTTAGTTTTCTTCAACAATGGAATTCATTTTGCACTTCGAACGCAAGAGCAATATGACCTACAATGGGGTGACATTACACTAAAAACTGACTCAACTGGCAAAGAATTCCTTGAATACAAAGAGCGCCAAACAAAAACAAGAACTGGAGAGAATCCAAAAAATATTCGCCCAATAAAACCACGCATGTACAGCACATCAGAAAACCCAAAGAGAAATCCAATAGTCGCATATAAAAAATACAGAGATAACCGCCCAGAAACCATGAATGAACCTAGCTCTCCTTTCTACCTAGCACCAAATTTTAATTTCAAACCAGGTTACTCAAGGTGGTTTAGAACAATGAAGATAGGTGTGCACAAAATTAGAACATTGATGTCATCAATGAAAATAAAGGCATCTTTAACAGACTCCAAAAAAATTACAAACCATTCCACCCGAAAAACCACTATCCAGAAGCTAGTAGACAGCAATGTACCCCCAACAGAAATAGTGCAAATATCCGGCCATAAAAGTCTAAGCAGCATCAATAACTATGCATCACTCAGTGAAAAAAAGCAGATGGAAATTTCAACAATACTTCAAAAAACAAATGAAGGAACCACAAATATTCCACAAGAAACAGAAAATGAACAACCATCCACATCATTAGCTACAAACAACCAACCAAAACCAACTACCAATATTTCTTTCAAACAACAAGAGACAGGCATTACCAAAAATACACTAGAATCCCTTTTTGGACCAAATTGTGTATTCAACAATTCAAATATTTCAATACACATATACAACAACTTACCACAAGAACCTCCAAAAAAAACAAGAAAAATGATGAGCAGTTCAGAATCTGACTAAATGTAAAATATCAAAGTTTATTATATTTCAAAGTTTCTTCAAATTGATACTATTACAAAATAATACAAATCTATGAAAAAATGTTTTAAAAGAATTGTTATACAAACTAACAACAAAATATATAGATAAGTTTAAAAAGACCGTTTCTGTCTTATTCACAGACCTCACCAATAACCTAATAAAAAATTTAGAGCAAAATATATCTTGTCCTTATTCTTAATAATGACATATACAGTATATAGATTATATAGTATACTTGTAGATTATAATAGATAATGCACCCCCTACTGTAATTTATAAAGACATTAGAAGTCACCTCGGAGTTCCATGACCTGTATAAAAGCACTCGGCCTGCGGCCTCGTGCTTTTATATGGTCATGGAACTCCTCGGTGACTTATAATATCTTTATAAATTACAGTAGGGGGTGCATTATCCACTATATAATCCAAAGACCAATATATAGTGCATATATATATATAAATAAATATGGTCCCCCAGAACCAAGGGGAAGAAACAAAAAGAACATATCCTGCAACACAAATTTTGAGTTCATAGGAGGTAGTTAAACTTTGGAGAAAAGTTTTTTTTCAACCTCCAATTGAATCTTATCCCTGAGTTTTCACGTGATAACCAATGAGATAACGTTTTCTCACTGAATTGAGTCTGGCCCTATGTATTAAAACCCCTTTTCTGCTTTTTTGAATAATATTTGAGTTGCAGCATCTTCTTTTTGGACATCCACAACATTTGCCAATTCATTTGTATTTTGTAGCGCAGTATCTTCTAAAGCCTAGTTGATCCAGTCCAACCAACACAACAAAGGGGATTGAGCAAGTAGAAAGCAGCTCATTAATATAGGGATGTTGTGGTATTTCAGTTTCTAATGGGTGCCAGAAGCTCTCTAAGTAAAGGTTACTGCTTTTAAGAGAAAGCTTCGGAGTTTAGAAGTCGAGCTAAAACAGATTAAAATGTATTGATTTCTTTTATAATAAATAAAATCCACTGAGTGCTCCATTCCATATTAGCACCATTTTATGTAATGTACTCCATTTACATAATGCTATCCAATGGCCAAACACCAGGGTGTGTCTGTTGAAAAAATTAATGTAAACACAAGGAGAAATATTCAAAGCTTGAACAATGTCAGATATTATTTTGTACTAATGTATCTTATATTAAGTATCTTAATTTTAAGGACTACTATGCCTTAAGATATGTCTGCTGAATTTAGCTTTCCAAAAGGGAATATATCCATGCTGGCATAGTATGGTGTTGTTCATTCAAAACTAAAGAGTTGGTCTGGCTAATTGTATGTTTCTATCATTCCAATTTACATCTATACTGTGTGGGCAATGCATTGTGGGTAACTGTCATTTTTTTCTTCGGGCACATTGACAGTAATTAAGCTCATGTACACACAGGCTGAGTACTGGCAATCAGTGGCAATTTTTTCTCTTTGTGTGAGCAGCAGAGTGTGGCTGTATATCATTTGTAGCAGTTGGTCAACTCTAAAATGTAGGTCAGTTCAAGCACTGAAACAATAACAGCTTGTCAATGCTACAACATAGGTTAAGTTGGCCTTCGTTTCGCACAATATTCACCGACCGATATCAGCAAAAGACTTGAATATCAGTTGGCTTGTCGAACGGCCAAGATGGACTTTTTTCATTGGCCAAGAGCTACTGCTGAATCATCAGAGTTAGAGTTCTATTGTTTCTACTTGTTTATCTGATGATACAGCTCTTATAGTTTGTGATGAAAACCATTAGTTGCAGGAAAGATCATAATTGTTATGCGTATGGTCACCTTTACACTGAGCACTCAAGATTTCTTTGTTTCCTTAACCGACTACATTAGACTTTCCACATTTTAGTGATATCAGACTATACTTTCCATGCTTCCAGTTAGCTTCTTGTAAGGTTTTGATAGCACAATATAATATAACCAAATGGCTATGATTGTTAACAATGAAGTTGATGTTGACCTAACAATTAAAAATTACAATTGTGCTCTGTTACCTTTACAATATGTCTGCATGCATTTAATTGTTTGTTCTTCTAAGGAACTGCACAACTAGTTACAGAAATTAGGACCATGCTGGCTGATTTAGTCCATGTGACCCTGGTCTTAGTGTACATTGGAGCTCATTTGCAACCAATCAATAAATGGCTCTTTTGAGCCAGCTGCAGGTAGAAAAAATAATGCAACAATTTGATTGGTTGCCATGGGTTACTGCCCATGGGCAAATTTGCCCTGTGTTGATAAATAATAAATAAACCCCCAGTAAGAGCAAACTGAGAGAAGAAAATGCAGAATATCAAGAAGAAGCCCAAGGGAGACTTAGGAGGGAAGCCCCAATTCTGGCATCAATAAGGGTTGTAGGCACACTTTAAACATCCTAAAGTTCAGCTAGGTAACTACAAAAAATTCCCTGCTGCTGCACAATTTATTAAACTATTAATGGTTGACCAGCACTTCACGTTCGAGAAAACGATTTTCATTGGGAATTTGTACTTGCCTACAATGACTCTTTACATTCTGTTACCAACTCTTTGACTAGCCAGGTGGATCAAAGATATTAGCCACTGCATATGCAAAATTCACTGAATACAGTCTATAGCAATTTATGGACTCATGTCGATATTTAGTCTATGTTCTGTTTCCCTTTTACTAACTTGTACCTGATGATGAAAGTTTTCCGAAACATACCGTTCTTTTCTCCCTCATGTGAGAGTCTCATTCATCGTTCCTGAGCACCAGGAAATGTCTTGTATTTACCTAACCTCACTTAGAACCTTCCTCAATTAAACGAATAAAGTTGTACAGTAAGCATTGTATAATTACTCTGAACTAGTCGCACAGGAATAAGTTTCTTTTTTTTATAAAGTATAAACATCTTCCAGGACTGATGTTAGTAGTGGTGTGGTGCAGTGCAAAGTAATACGGGTGGGCCCCAATTATATGTAATTTAGTCTGCAATTCCTACGTTTTTTTGAACTCCAGCTCCTAGTGTTACCTGCCAGGCAGCTCTTGGTGGATGCTGGAATTACTATTAAGTGTTACTGACACTTGTGATTCACACTATGCTATAGTGGCTGCCTTTTCCAGGAAATCTCAATTCTGTTGGTTGCAAAGGAGTTTATGTTATTTAATCTTGCTCATTGTCTTGGGCACCCCAAGTGCAGGGACATGGGTGGTATATCTTTGGAACATAAGCAAAAATTGTGAGTTTCCTCCAAAAAGTCGAACAAAAGTAGTTAAAAGTACAAAAGCATGAGTAAGTGCCCAAACAGGCACAAAATGCGTTAGGCTTTCATCTGTCATGTACCAATAAATGCCTTTGTACTTTTAACTACTTTTGGTTGACTTTTTGGAGGAAACTCACAATTTTTGCTTATGTTCCATGTATTTGCACCCATAAACTGGGGTGAACTTGTGAGTATATCCTCCCCTTTTTCACAAATTTGTTTGCCTTTACTATTGAACCCTAATTCAATGTGGTAGGGCTTACATTGACTCTTTGCACCAACTTTTTCTGGTGGTTTATTTTTACCAACTTGTTTAACTGAGATAAAATTAAGATTTATTTGCATTTTATTTCATACAGCTCATGGAATGCCAATTTTTACGCCACTGTAACACATTCTTGCCACTTAAACGTATCTTCCTGAATGCAATGCTATTACAGCATGCAAAACTGTGTAAATAAAAATGTACACCCTTGGTTGTGTGTGAGATTAAGCAGGTGTGCAGAGGATTCAGGAAGCTTGGGGCAGGCAGCAAGTATCAGAAATTCTTGGTCATGTTGGGTCAAGGGCAGACAGCAAGGATAGAGGTCAGGGAAACAAACAGAGGTCAAATCAAAGAATCCAAATGAGCTAGAGAAGAGCCACACTCATCAAGGCTAATGAGCACATAGCAATAAGCAGGAGGTCTTGGTCAGGCCAGGTCTAGAGCAGGTAGTAAGGATCAAATTCAAGGAAACAAGCACATTTTGGAGATGGGCCTGAATCTGTGGATAGCTACCTTGCAGGTCTCTAAATGCTTAAAGAGCTAAGAGCTACTACAAAAACTAAGCCACCTGCACTGGAGGATGAGAACAGGGTACTTTGTGTGAAAATAAAAGAAATACCAAGGATTCAGGAGACAGAATAAAGTAAACAGGTAAAGGTCAAGGGCAGGCAGCAAGGACAGAGAAATGGAAACAAATGGAGGTCAAACTATAGAATTACAATAGACAAGTGTAGGAACAATGAATATTTAAGCAGGAGAGCTAGAGTCGCCAAGCAGCTAGTGCAGAATGACTATGTTGGTGTCTTTTGATAGGTAGGGTACATGTGTAAAAACACCTGGGGGCAAATTCACTAAAGTGCAAAGCGCCTAACGCTAGCGCAAATTCCCCATGGTAACGTCATTTTGTTACTTCGCTGATTTACTAACGGGTGCTGGCGTAAATTCGCTAGCGAAGTGGACCTACTCCTACTTCGCACCCTTAAGCCAGGCGAAGTTGAACTATGACGAAGGGATGTAACTACGTTAATTCACTAACTTGCGCATTTTACTGAACGTTTTTTACTCTTGCGCCAGACTTGCCTTCGCCACCTCAGACCAGGCGAAGTACAATAGAGTAGATAGGGATTGCTTCAAAAAAATTTGAATTTTTTTCTAAGTCCCAAAAAACGCTAGCGTCTTTTCCTTTTTTAAGGGTGATAGGCTGAAAAAGATTGTACATTTTTTTGGGGTACCCTCCTTCCCCCTACATTTCCAAACTATACAGTGGGCACATGTGTAGGGCAATATAACAACTCTATTTTATTTTATGAAGGTTTCCCAGGCTTGTGTAGTGTAATGTATTTGCTGCTACATATACATCCATTGTACTTTAACTTGGTGCCGTATGCAAATTAGGCATCGCTAGCGTAACTTCGCTTTGCTTGATGAATTAACGCTAGCGCAACTTCGCTACCTTTTGCCTCCCTGAGCGCAACTTCGGATTTTAGTGAATTAGTGGTGCCCTGGCGAAGTGCGGCGAAGTGTGACAAAGCCTGCACTAGAGTTAGTGAATTTGCCCCCTGGGGTCATGAAGCACACACACAGAAGCAGAAATCACGTTGCACAGCATAAACACACATGCAAGACATTCGCTAGTAGATCACACAAAATAATGTCTGCACACAGGGACGCTCAGTCGAGGACATGCCTAAGCAGGGAAGGTGAGTCTCCTGCCTCAGCAGTTGCTTTTAATAGCAATTACATTTACAAAGAATTCTACAATCAATGCAGTTAAAGCATATTAGGAAGTTGCTTAGAATTAAATTTGCTTTCATTATGCAAAATAATATATTGGGGGTTGCAACACCTTTAAGTGTTATATAAACACTGACCATTTTTAAGGAAAACTCTCATTACAAAGTCAGTATTCTTTCATGTAAAACTATGTACAAATAGTAGCACAGCTAATGTTAGCAATACTTCAGCATTAATCTCCAGTTGGAGTTAAAAACTATTGATTTGGCAAAAAAGAAGGGAGGATAGATGCTTTCCCTCCCTTGGGAACCACAATAATTCAATTTTTTTCTACTTTTGTGGTTTGTGTAATTCAATAAGTTTCTGCAATAATCCACTGTTTGCAAGCTGTTTACATCACAGGCCATATTTAAACATTGCCAGATGGCTGGAGCAATGCTGTGGAGCTGCAAAATGAGTTCTGAATCATGGGATGTCTAAGAAACTGTTAAAACCTGACGAATACTATTGTATTTGCTGGTATAAATATTTTCCATTTAAGCATTTTCATGGATGTTTTGCAAAAGGTCATGTTTATAACACTGATTTGTTTGCAGATTTAATAAAACACATTAAGAAAAGCAATAGATGGCCTGTGTACTATCAAGGCACACAGCTGAAACAACTTGTGCTCTGTGTGTAGTATCAGATATAATATAGTCATTTTATGGTTAAATCTTTTAAATGCAACTTGGTTTAGTCGCTGAAAGGTTTTTATCTGTATTGAGAGAAGCTGCCTGTGCCCAATAGTTGTGGGAAAACAGCAATCTATATATAACAGACAGTTCTATGAATAATATGGGTGCCATTTGTCCCAAGGGCTCAACAGGAAATATGATTATTTTACACCCAAATATGCAGACTTTTGAGGTCTGGAGGAGAAGGAGTTATCTTAATTTGTTGGGCCCTTTTGCCCTTTGTTTGCCAGTATGATAGGCAGTTGAGTTGGCATGCCTAAGAGAACCTCTTTAGCAATATACAATAAATATATACTGGTAAATGAGGTTCAACTTTGATGTTTGTAACCTGTCTCTCAGGCATGCACTTCAGTGTACCTTTTGTTGTGTGTAGACTCATCATCCAAGTGGAAGGTGAACCTCTGCAGTCTCAGGTAGAGTTGCCACCAGGCAACACCACCTTGTAAAACACCAGCTAAGGTAACTGGTAAAATTGTGAAAACACTCTTGTTCTGCCACAGACCCACCCACATTAGCCCTGATCGGACCCAAATTTGGCTCATTCTTACCTCTTTTCTGCTGTGATGGTCTGGAATCAGCCACAACCCCCACCCATTTAAATGATCAACCTGTGCATTTATGTAATTGCCTTGTGCCTGATGTTAATGGCTCAATCCCCCCGCCTGCCCTGGCTGGCAAATCTAATTGTAAAAGGTGTCAACCAAGCCTCTTGCCTCTTGCTAACAGGTTTCTCTCTGTATTTTGCTCTGTCTTGCACTTGATCATAACCAGTTTTTAGGCAACACCAGCTTCTTAAGAAGTAGCCGTTATAGCGTGGTCAGGCAGGCCGGGGTCGGTACAGGCAGAGTTAAAAAAATGGTCAGGCAGGCAAATGGCGGGATTTGCATATAGTATAGAGCAGTGATCCCCAACCAGTAGCTCGCGAGCAACATGTTGCTCACCAACCCCTTGGATGTTGCTCCCAGTGGCCTCAAAGCAGGTGCTTATTTTTGAATTACTGGTTTGGAGGCAAGTTTTGGTTGTATAAAAACCAAGTGCACTGCCAAACAGAGCCTCCTGTAGGCTGACTGTCCACATAGGGTCTAACAAATAGCCAATCACAGCCCTTATTTAGCACCCTCAGGAAGTTTTTGCATGCCTTTGTTGCTCCCCAACTTTTTTTATTTTTGAATGTGGCTCACGGGTAAAAAAGGTTGGGGACCCCTGGTATAGAGTATAGCAGAGTCAGACAGGCAGGGATCAAAAACCAGAAAATACACAGACAAATCTCACCCAGGAACTACAACGGGCAATGAATTTTGGCCCAAGGTTCCTTTAAACATTTGAATTTCTGTGCCGAAACTGGATGATGTCACGTGCACTGGGAATAAAACCTGGAAGTGCGCACCATACGCACCATAGGAGAACCCGGCACTGGAGAGAGAAGGACTAGGGCTGCAGGCGTCCCCGCCAGGAGCGCGGCAGGCTTCCCGGGCTGGCCCCAAGTCACCGCTAGACCACCAGGTAACCTTACACTGCCCTACTGATATTCTGATATCTATTGGGCAGTTGTAAAAATCCAGTCGGGACAAGGATTGCATCAAAGGATCAATGTGGTCTTTGCCTAGATGAGATTTTGTATGTAAAATAAAAAAAGAAAAACAATTTCCGAACAGCACTATCTGTTATCTGTTATCCAAATACCAATTATCCAGAAATCTCCGAATTATTATGGGATGGCTGTCTCCCATAGAATCCAAATTTCAAAACGTATTTCCTTTTCCTCGTCATAGTAAAACAGTACCTTCTACTTGATCCAAACTACGATATCATTAATCTTTATTTGAAGCAAAACCAGCCTATTGGCTTTATTTAATGTTTACATGATTGTCTAGTAGACTTTATGTAAAATAATATCCATTACCCGGGAAAACCCCAGGTCCCGAGCATTCTGGATAAAAGGTCCCATACCTGTATATAATAGTAGCATCCACAAGCTTAGACTAAAGTACAAAAACATATATTGGAGAAGCTTGTCTAATAAATTAATAAATATACAGTAGATTTCCACTTTTCTACCAAGATTCTAATGAGATTCTGCCTTTGCAGGTTTGCAGTCACTTGCATCTGAAATTGTCCCAGGTGTCTAAAAAATACTTGTTGTGGCTAAAATGCAAGAACGGCAACAAGCAGAATCATATTTTTTTTCTTTTGAGTCTATTTTATTTTAAAACAATATGTTGCCTGCTCTCCGAGGTTCTACACTGTACTATTCAGTCAAGCCGTGGCGCGTTTCTCTTTGGCATGAAAATTAAGAGCCATAAGCTCCAAGCAATCCCGTAAACTAGCCACACATATCTTGACAGTAGCAAGATCTCTTTAAGCAGCAAATTGGAAAAGACCACAAATCCCAGGTTGACAAGTACTGGTAACCAAGGTGAATTGGACCAGAGCAATGGAACCTATCAGAGACAAAATCCTGGATAGGAGCTACGAGGGGAAACTGGAGTGGTATCTGTGGACCCAGTACCTAGAAGGAATCCAAGCTGGGACCAATGCCCCAGCAAACACTTAGCTAACATGGTAGATAAGATGCCTCTCGATAAAAAACACAATTAATCTGGTATCATCTCTCTATTCCTTCTTTTCTATCTCTCTTCCCCCCCCCCATTTCCCCCCTCCATTTTATGTTATTTCCCCATCCTCTTTTTCTTACAGCTGTAAGATGGTAAGGCTGATATAGGACAACTCATGAGGTCACAAGAGGTGACTAGATGCACATGGACGATCTCTATAAAACGATGCACGGAGTTACCCATAAATGATACACAAGCAGCTGGTTATATTTTATTGAATATATTATTTGTTATAATGAAAACCAATAAAAATAATAAATAATAAAAAAACAATATGTTGCAAAGAAAGGGAAATTACTTACAATATTAATACAATATTAAAAAGAATCCCCACTATACATCCCTGTGGTACCACCAGCATTTCAGTCCACTCAGAGAATGAACTTGCTTTCTGCACATGATCCTTTAACCACGTTTCCGTACATATTCTTACAGCAGTGATTATTACAGTGACTATTTAAGAGACACTTCATTCATATCTTTTGCAAAGAATTAGCACACACCTGTTGCGACTAAATTTTATATCACTTTTGAATTAATTTATTGTCATATTTGGTAAAAAAAAAATCTATCAACAAACATTAAATTCTTGGTTACTGATGTCATATTTGCAGGTCAATAGTTTTCAAGCTCCGATTGTATTATCTCTCTGTATTATCTGTTTTCCTGACATTCGCTGGCACCACCACGACACCACAGAAAGTCTGAACATATTTTTAAAAGGCCGTCAGACTTAGATGAGCTCACTATGCACATGTATATGTTGGTGTGTTTTATATGGCCAGTGATCTTTAGTCGCAATTTTATGTTTAGTTTTGGACAGTATCACTTCCTTTACTTGGGTCCACATCTACATGAACAAGTCAGTAGGTTGCTCTGATTGTATTATACTTCTGAATGCTGGAATTTCATCAATCCTTCCTGACACCACAGGAAATCCAAATATAATATTAAACACCTTGTAAAAAGTGACCTAAGCTCACAATGGACATATTGGTGTATTCTGTCTTTAATTCACAAATTTGCCAAAATTATTTTTGGACATTGTCATGTCCTTCAGTTATGTTCACGCCTACATTAATGTATATAACTGTATGAATGTTAAAGGGATGAAAAGACATGAAATGTCTTATCCTTTTGATCCTGATCTTAATGCAGTTTTTCTGAAGACAAAACAGTAGAACTAGAAATGGTAGTGCAAGGAATGTTAAAAGGAGCTAAAAGGAGCTACGGTATGTTATAATTTTATATAGGGGCATTCATACACGACTTGCACAGCATTCTATTGTGCAAGCTTGTAAATTCCAAGCTTGTGGGCCACCTAGCCTAGGGGTGCACAATTTAGAAATGCGGGCCTGCATGTGCTTCTCTGCCTCCTTCTAGTTCTGGCTCTGGTGAGATTTAAACCCTCTAATGTTTGATTTTAAAGGAGAACTAAACCCTTAATGAAAAAAACCCTACCCTACAACCCTACCCTACTCCCTGCTCCCCCCCCAGTCTAGCACCGAGAGGTAAGTAAAGAATTAGGGGCATTTACTAGGGGTAGCTAGCTATGTAGGATAGGGGTGTAGGGTTTTTTTCCATTAAGGGTTTAGTTTTCTTTTAAAACCATACATTAGAGGGTTTAACTCTCACCAGAGCTAGAACTTGAATTAGGCAGAGAAGCACATGCAGGCCCGCATTTCTTAATTGTGCACCCCTAGGCTAAGTGGCCCACAAGCTTGGAATTTACAAGAATGCACAAGATTCTATAATGTATGAGACAAGCAAATTACTCCTTTATGTCCCCGTGACCACCTATGCATCCAGAACAGCACAGATACAGTCTAAGGTTTTACATGATGAATCATGTAAGCCAAATCTGTTGTATTCTCTATCTATACCAATTAAACATTTAATCACAGCATAAAATCATAGAGGGTTCCTAATGTATCTATCAGAAAATATATATATTCCAATTTAATTTGAATGTGGAAACTTAAAAACTATACAAATACTGTTTCTAGATTGCTTCAAAAAGAAAGGACTGCTGCTGCATAGTGATTGGTGTGCATTCTTCCTCAAGTACTCCAAGCTTAATTTCTGTAATCCAATTACAATGTCAAACATCCAATAGCTTGATATAAATAGCTATTATTTTTGAAGTTAATACTAACAATATTCAGAGAATCATTTTCTAAATGCACTAAATGCCACAATCAATAAGCTAAAATGATTTGATTCTTGAAACTCACCAAAGAACAATACTGACCAAAGTATTTTTATCCGCTGCTTATTGTATTAAAGTGCAAAGACTATTTGTGAAAAGAAGCGCAAGACTGCTAGTATCTACATCAGTTAAAATGCAACACAGAATAAATACTTGTTATACTTAGTGCTGAGAAAAATTTAGGTTTGCATCATACTGTTTTAGCAAATGAACATAAAAATGACCATTAGTGTTCCAAAGTAATATATAATTTAAGCAAGCTATGCATAATCCATCACAAAAGGAATATCTGTTTGTATAGAAGTGCTGTTACATGAATCTTACTAAATAATGTATTGGAACAAAAGACCAAAGAATAAGATGAGGAGCGTTGTCAAGGTCTGACGCAATTGGGTGGAACTAGCCTTATTTTAGGTTCCATGAGAAATCATGCCAGGGCAAATTCAGATACCTTTTCACTGCCAATCTATTTATGCATTGACAGATAACAGCTCAGGTGCATGGTAAGGATTGTATAATATATAATAAACACATGGTACCTACATGGAGAGGCTGAATAAAATGAAGGTGTAAATGTATACATCTCTATTCATAAATGTGTACCTTTGAAGGAGAAGGAAAGGCTAAAATTAAGTAAGCTTTATTAGAAAGATCGATATACTGTAAATATACCAGTAAACCCTCAAAGTAATGCTGCTCTGAGTCCTCTGTCAAAATAAACACTGCGTTTCTTTCCTTCTATTGTGTATACATGGGCTTCTGTATCAGACTTCTTTCTCTCAGTTTAGACCTCCAGGGCACGGGCTTGAGCATGCTCAGTTTGCTCCTCTTCCCCTCTCTCCTCCTCTTCTTGCTGTAAACTGAGCCCAGAGCTATGAGTGAACAGGGAGAGACTCAGGCAGGAAGTGATGTCACACTTAACTAATATGGCAGCTGCTATCCTAAACAAGCTCCTAGAGCGGTTTAGTCAGGTATGGTAAGGCATTCTGCAGAATAAATATAGTGTTATAGCTTATCTATTGGCAATAAACTGCGTTGGTGGCTTCCTTCTCCTTTAGGAAACAACCATTTCTACTTAGAGTTAAAGGGTATCATATACAAGACAAAGTGGATCCGTGCATGGTTAGTTTGATGGTTTGGAATACTGCTGTCAGCCTTTTCACCACCCAATTCCACAATGCTGTTATGGCACAAGTTTCCACATCAGTAATTTGGAAACTGACTAGGTGCACACAGACATGAAAGTACAATGCAATGGGCCAGATTTAATTATCTCATGGATAAGCCGTGAGATAAGTTTTTCTGAATTGATTTGCATCTCAAATTGACATCTCCCCCATGACTTTTCACGTGATAACCTCTTTTCTCACTGAATTGAATCTAGCCCAATATGTGGTTGGCAAGCCAATTCATCTGGTGCATCCTTTCTCCAGTTTGTGCATAGATTTAAGTAACAGCCAATCAGAGAGGTGTTCAATGACCAGCACCAGTTAATATAAGGAATATATTTAAAGTAAGTCCTAGTTGCCATGTGTGTATAAAACCATAAAATCAGAATTTGTATTCAAACCTAAATATGTATAATCTCAAAAACATACCTATATGTAAAAGTTTTCTTTCTTCTAGGAGACAGAATATAAGTAGGCATACAACTGAATTCCCTATACATGTTTAGGACTACATAGCTAACAGTATTCTACACAGGCAGCCTTAGTTATGTACATATTCCTGTTCGCATCAATGGAAAGTCATAATTGCTCTGAAAAATGAATCTACTCCACAAAATTTAATAAAAACTGCTCTGCAATGGCAAATAATCAGGAAACAGTAGAATGCTGGATGGGCTGTATCAAGCAGGACCCTCTAAGCATGGCATCTCTCAAATGTTTAGAGTTATATCTTTTATCTATATGGCTAAATGCATTTTTGCCAGTTCAAAATGTACCTGATTTCTCATTATCACCATTTATAAAAAACCTAAACTGTTTCTTGTTGAAATGATATTGTCTGATGTGAAGCTGCAGAAACTCTATAGGGAATTGTCAAGTCCCCTTTAAAAGTGTTCTGGCAATGTTTTCTCAAAGCTGTGGGTTTGTTATGACAACGGTACACAGATACAGAGTTAGCTTTATTTGATTAAATTTGGATGTATTTGGTATATATATTATCCTTCATTTATAGCGCTAGAGTATTTTGTAGATTTTTACAGAAAACAGTCCCTGGATTAGTGGAGTTTACAATCTAAGTTTCCTATCACAGGCACAAATAGTGTACTCCCACACATTAGGGTTAATTTCATTAGGAGCCAGTAAAACTTCTTGCTTGTATTTTTGAGTGTGGGAAGAAACTAGAGACCAGGAGGTAACCCACGCCAAGGCTTTTGGGTCCTCTGCTTAAAAGGATTAGTACTGAAATGCTAATAGTATTAAGAATAAAATACGCAGACTCAGAGGGGATTTATTACTGCTTAATGTACTGGAGAAACCACACAGTATGGTATGTGCATTCTCTAGGCCAAAACCCTGATGACAGGTGGTTACCATTAAGAGGAGACACCAGGGGCATAACTACAGAGGAAGCAGACCCTGCGGCTGTACGGAAACCAAGGAGGTGTAGGGGCCCAATGAAGTCTTAATGCATATACAATTTCATTAAATATTGGTAAAACAGGTCAACCTCTAGACATTTTGGGGGCCTGAAAAATAATTTGACGTAGGGCTCGGTAATATCTAGTTACGCCACTGGGCGACACAGCTAGATAAGAGCTGAAAAGCCCCAGCGAAGAAAATGTTCCTCCTCATCAGCCTAAATTTCCATGTCAGCTCCAGGCCTTCAAAAATATACATTTAACTGTTTTAATATTTTACAGTGCTAGAAGGTTCTTTCCTTCCCAAATAATGAATAATTTCCCAGTTCAGAGAATATTTTGGGTACTTGTATCTATTTGGTCTTTCATTAAAATAGCTTCTATTAATATTTAGGTTACAGATTTATTCTCATTGTGGATTTATTTTTGATGGAAGCTATATATATATATATATATATATATATATATATATATATATATACAGTATATGTGTGAGTGTATGTAGAATATCATTTTAACTGCTGGTAATTGCTTCAAAAGTACAAAGCTCTTTGTTTAAAGGCAGCTAAGGGAAATCTTAATTGCCATAAGAAACCAGACTGTTTCCAAGTATTTTTTCTTTTACATTAAATATTTAATATTTAATGAGTTGGGTGTATGTTCCGAACAGAAAGTGGGTGCTTTTATCAGGCTTGTCAAAAACGTTACTATTAAAGAAAGCTTCCTTTGAAAATACCAAAAGTCTTTTAATATTACTTGTTTCTCTATTTATTCAGCTTGTCAATATTCTCTTGAGCTTAAAAGTTATCTGATGCTTGAATCAAAGATGTGGATGAAATATGTATGTCTGTGAATAGTGCTCTTGAAACAGCTTGAAAACCTCCTAAAATGCACCCCCAATGTACCCCCAAAGCACCCAAAGCAACCCATTCGTGACCTCCTCTTTAGGACCTTTAAAGGGATACTGTCATGGGAAAAAAAATGTTTTCAAAATGAATCAGTTAATAGTGTTGCTTCAGCAGAATTATGCACTGAAATTCATTTCTCAAAAGAGCAAACAGATTATTTTATATTCAATTTTGAAATCTGACAAGGGGCTAGACATATTGTCAATTTCCCAGCTGCCACAAGTCATGTGACTTGTGCTCTGATAAACTTCAATCACTCTTTACTGCTGTACTGCAAGTTGGAGTGATATCACCCCCTCCCTTTTCCCCCCATCAGCCAAACAAAAGAACAATGGGAAGGTAACCAGATAGCAGCTCCCTAACACAAGATAACAGCTGCCTGGTAGATCTAAGAACAACACTCAATAGTAAAAACCCATGTCCCACTGAGACACATTCAGTTACATTGAGAAGGAAAAACAGCAGCCTGCCAGAGAAAGCATTTCCCTCCTAAAGTGCAGGCACAAGTCACATGACCAGGGGCAGCTGGGAAATTGACAAAATGTCTAGCCCCATGTCAGATTTCAAAATTGAATATAAAAAAATCTGTTTGCTCTTTTGAGAAATGGATTTCAGTGCAGAATTCTGCTGGAGCAGCACTATTAACTGATTCATTTTGAAAGAAAAAAAAAATTTCCCATGACAGTATCCCTTTAAAGATCTGCACTAACCCTGATTCAGCACAAGCTGACCACTGAGGGGCTAAGAAGTGAAGGCCAGTTTACAGGGTGAACAGGGTGATGTTTTTATCAGTGTTGCAGGTTTACTGTACTTCTGTTTGTATATAGCAGCTCTATGACAAGGGTTAAACAGCTGGGAATCAATTAACCTTTAAATAGATTTCTACTTGAAACCAGCACACTGCACAGGTCCCACCGACTTGGCAGATGGTGGGAGTTTTAATGTGTACATTTCAGATGACTTGTCACTTATTAGATTCAAGTACTATTTTTAGATTAAACTAATGTCACCCTGTTGGTTACATGGGCCCCTGTCTCAGTGTATAAGTCTACATGTGAGACATTTTTTGTCAATCTAAACTATTTGCATTGTATAATGTACACAGTTTAATAATTAGATTTTCTGGTAGGAAAGCCATCAATATATTTTATTCTTCTTAGATTCTATTGTATCAACTCTGAAGATTATTGTAAGAGAGTTTAATTTGCCTATGATCACCTAGTAGAGTCCTGCATGGGGTTGAGTACCATGTAGAGGGAGAGGGAATCCGCGCTCAGCCAATTAACTCTTTATGGATGAATGCATCAATCCTCTTAAAGAGATGTACCAAACATCCAAATCTGTTAGACTTTCAGTGAGGAAGAGGAGAGCACTCGAACGCAGATTAACTGCTTGTGATATTTATTTAAGCTGCTGTACACTACATGTTTCGGGCTGTAATTGCCCTTTCTCAAGTGTAACAAACACAGAATCACAGTGAACATTTTAAACACACCCATTACACCCCTTCATTCCCAACATCCAATCAAGAGTAGTATGCAAATTCGAAAAATGTTCAATATTGTGTCCACAGGTGATTGAAGTAAAAAATCTAATGTCTTCAAAGTGCTTGAATATTTTGTGCAGGAAATGTCCAATCAGTTAAATACATTGTATACAATGTTAAAATTGTCCAATGAAATAAATACATAGTATCAAATGTGCACATATTCACCAACCTGTTAAAAACAAAATTCATAGAAAAGATCAAAAAATGGGGGCACTACTTTTAAACGTCTACCCCAGCTCAATTAATTTTAAAAACAAGAGAATCAGAATACTTGAGGCTATTGAACTTGAACTATAAAATATTACCCTATTTCTGTCGTTATTGTAGCATTTTATTATCAACTTTCAAGGTCTGCAAAGTAAATAAGTTATATAAATAATTCTATAAATATGATTTCAAACTCCAAGAATCATTTAAACCATCAGGATGAAGTGTACTAAGTTTCTTGATCCATTTACCTTCTTTTTGCAAGAGTCTTTTAATTCTATTATCACCTCGCCTATCAAGGGCGGATTCCTCAAGGACACACCAGCGCAGTTGCATGGGATTATGTTTACATTCAAAAAAATGTTTAGAGACCGAAGTATCTGTTTGTGTGTTTTCTTTAAAATTTCTAATATTATTTTTATGTTCTTGAATCCTTTGTTTCACCTCTCTGGAAGTCTGCCCTACATAGCCCAAGCCACAAGGGCATTTAAGAAGATATACGACATGAGTTGATTTACAAGTATCATATACATTTAAGTTAATCTCATGTTAATTTTGCTGCCTTTTATTATAGAGGAGCAGCAGTTACAGCTCAGACATGGATAAGTTCCCTTCTTTTTCTTACCATGAAATAAAGATTTATTTTGGCGTGTATCTGATGGGCATAATATATCTTTAAGAGAACAACCTCGTTTATAGCAAAAGAGAGGGAGGGCACCAAATAAATGGCCAAACTGTCTGTCAGTTTGCAAAAGTGGCCAATATATTTTAATAACCTTCTCCATCTTATTGCTATTTGAATTATAAGTCGAGACGAAGGTACGTTTTTGGTCTGTATGTTCTTTCTTCTTAGGGCATAATAAATTAGCCCGAGGAATAACATCAACTTCTGCTATGGCCTTATTTATCTGATCAGATTTATACCCTCTCTCTATAAAGCGTTTAGTTAATGTCACTTTAGCTTCATCATATTTGTCTATACGAGAGGTTATTCGTTTTTGCTCAAATGAATTGCCCTTTTGGGATTGCTTGTTTCACCTTTGGACTATGAAAGCTGCGTATATGCAGCAAATTATTCTTATCCACACTCTTCCTGAACAAGTCAGTGTTTAATACACCATTAGTTAGAGTAATTTTGAAAAAATGTATCTCAGAATATGAACATTCATACGTAAATTGAATTGTCTTATGGCTCTTATTTGCTTCCTCAACCATTTTTTAAAGCAAATCCATAGGGCCATTCCAAAATAATAGGATGTCATCCACAAACCTATAATAGGCGCAAATATAGCGACAGTAAGGTTCTTTTTTCAGAAAAAAACGTTTATCAAGTTGGTGTACAAATAAATTAGCATAAGAGGGGGCTACCGTTGCCCCCATGGACGTGCCCTGGGTTTGCCAGTAAAATATATTCTCAGAGGTGAAATAATTTTTAGTTAGTACCATATTAAGGCAATCCAAAATAAAGTATATTTTCTGATTAGGCAGATTGGTTGTATTTCTAGAAACGTTCCCCGCACTGCCTCAGCTGGATAGTAGAATGCATCCAATCCTCCACGGGTACACCGCTATCCCGATATTTACTTAAAGATTTCCAAGAATGAGGAGAGCACTCATAAATAGCAATTTATGCTGTGATGTGTTTATTCAGGCTACTACACGACATGTTTCGGATCCATGTTGATCCTTTATCAAGTGGCAGATTGGTATCAAGCAGTACTTCCTCTATACATTCCATTCCTTCATTATGAGGAATGGAAGTGTATAAACTCTGGATATCAATCCCGCATAATATAATCCCTGGTGGGAGTGTCCCCATTTCCGTAAATCTACACAATAGGTCGGTAGTGTCTTTAAGGCATACATTAATATTCAACATTTCTTTCTGTAGGAATGAGTCTACAAATATTTGCAAGGGCTCCAGCACTGACCCTATGCCTGAGACGATGGTCGGAGGTTTGATCAGTGTTTTGTGTACTTTTGGCAACTAGTACAGTACTGGAACTCTAGGATATCTTGTAGTTAAAAAATCTTTTTCTGTATCGTTAATTGTCATATTAAGCCAAGCATCTTCGACCATATTATCTATCTGTTTCTTGATGTTAAGTGTGGGATCACAGTAAATTTTTGCATAATGACCTGTGGTATCTAACTGTCTAAATGCCTCCATATTGTAATCACATTTATTCAGCACCACTATGCTTCCCCCCCTTATCAGCTTTACGGATAATTATATCATTATTTAGTTGTAGGGATTTAAGAGCATTACGTTCATTTGAACTGAAATTAGTGGTGTTAGGGGTTGAGTACCCGTGGGTACCAGTGTGGAGTTCCTCTTTTGTTCATGTATTTGCAGAAGTCTCTTCTTATACTTTAAATCACACAAGCTGGATATTCTTGGGCTGAGACTAGTGAGTTATACCCTCTACTAAGTGCTGTGAAATATGTCTGAGATATGGATGGTCATAAGACTCTAATGAAAGGGATCTCATTATTATACGGTGAGACTTGGTCTAGACATACTGGGCTTCAATATTAATGAGTCCTCTGCACTGTGAAGTGACAAAAGGGTTCCAAACCAATTCAACCAATCCTGCACTTCAAGAGCACATTACTAGTGATGAGCACATTTTTTTCGCCAGCCATGGATTCCCAGAATAATTCTGCATTTCGCCATCTGAATTTTTTTTTTTGCGAAACTGCAACAAAAATTTGCAGCGTAAAAATTCACCAAAAAAAAAAAAGTCGCCAAGACAAAAAAGTTTCCATAAGAAAAAGGCCCATTAACTTTAATGCAATTGGACAAAAAAAGTCACCATAAGAAAAACGACATTGACTTTAATGCATTTGGACAAAAAAGTCGGCAAGACAAAAAAAGTTGCCACAAGAAAAAACACCCTTTGCATTTGGAGCAAGGAAAATTGTCGTGCACATAAAAAATTGTCGCACTTAAAAAAAATGTTGCCGCACATTGACTTCAATGCATCTTGTGAATTTTTCACAGTTTCGTGAATTTTTTCGGGACAGATTCACTCATCACAAAACATTACAACATCATTTTATTGATCTCATTAAAAATAAGAATGTATCCCTACATGAACATTTCATACCTGACTGGTACTTAATCATCATGACATATACATAATTCATACTAAAAACTGAATGCACACCAAGATTTAGACTTTTATTATTCTGATACTATAACAACAACAATACACAAAACAGTATCATCAGTGTGATAGTCTTGGGGAAGCAGCAAACTCATAATTACAGCCATTAATGTAGATCTAAAGCATAAAGCCTGAAAATTATTTGCCAAATATTTCCTGTGCCGCAGTGCAGAGTGCAATATCTATTTTGTTCACAATATACTGTATGATAAAAGAGCAATAAACTGTATGAATGTAAAACCACTTCCACCAAATGTATAAAATAACAGATCATCTCACAGGCTTTCAGCTGCCATATACAGTACACATTACTCCCACCTACAGTATGTTGGGTTTTCAGCGATAAACATTAGCAGGAACACTATTGTTTTACAGGATTTAATGGAACCCATTAAGCCCTTTACTGTCCAGGCCAGCATTATTTCCATATGTAGAGTGTACAGCCCCATGCAATAAACATAGTGAATTTAAATGGAGAGAAATGAACCTTGGAGCATGTGCATGCAAGTTAGATGGTGTGTTGGTGAGAGCCAGATGTGTAAATGCATTTCCTATATGCAGTGTTTCAATGTGTTTGTCAAAGTAGGGACTAAGTGCTGTATTATCCTCTGAAATGGAATACATCATCAGCAATCCCCTCCCCCCAGAGACCCAGTTATTAACCTACAGCCAGTAAAGTAGGGCCCCAATGAAAAAAATGGGCCGTGGATGCATAACCATATCACTAAGCCACCCCAGTCATGTCCTATTATATCAAGGTCCCTTTCCATGATCCACCCATACACTACCCATCCTCTAGTTACCAAAAATGTCAAAGCTATTTTCTATGAATATTTTCTCTGAAACATGTTTATTTGATGTTTTACTTCATTATGTGTTTGAGCATTAGGCCCTTATGACTGTAGGCACTCCCAACTTTAAAGCCCATTGCTTTGCTGATGGTTCAACAATAGCCTCATTGAGAAATATTTTTTGTTTCCAGTATCATTGACCCCTGTTTTAAAGCTAGAAAGAGTCAGAGGAAGAAGTCAAATAACTAAAAAAATTTAATAAAAAAGGAAGACCAATTGAACTGGCCATTTGATAACATAGTAAAAGTTAACTTAAAGGTGAACCAACCCTTAAATAAGAATCCTGAAAAAGTCCATTCTGCTTCAAAGTTCTTTAGTGGCATAATCTAGTAGTAGGAAATACTTACTCCTGGGGTTTAAATCACAGCTAGCCATAGATACTGATCACAGCCCGCTTAGGGCATGGACACACATGCAGTTTTCATGTGGAAACGCGTCTCGGTTTTTAAAAAAGCTGACCGATGCGTAAATACGCTAACCTAGTGTGTCATTGCCTAAGCTTGAAACTGCTTTACGTATTTACACAACGGTCGGCTTTTTTTAAAAACCGCACTGCGTTTCCACAAGGTAAAACCAAATATGTGTCCAGCCCTAACAAACTTTTTCACCCTTGATGAGGCTCATCTGATACATAAAACCAAGCAAAGGTTTTTACATTAGCAGGTGGATTCTGTCACTGATTGTTCTCCCCCCACTAGAAAGTTTTGAGCCTGCACTATGTTAATAAGCCCCAAAAAAGGGTAAAAGCAGTCTATTGGTTCTGATTGCAACCTAGCATGGCTGTCTGGCAGCCTTTTAGCTGGGTTAAAAAGAAAAAATTGGCTTCATCCAGTAACAAATAGCCCAACCCAAGGAACAGCTATTAACATCCTTTTTCAAAAACACAAAATATTGGTTAAGTTTAATGTGAAATACAGATATTATATTATTACTATGAAATACAACCTGCCAGTATAATCACTCTAAAAATGGCAACAAACACTCCTTTAACTCCAAACAAGCCAATGAGATTACTGAAACATGGCCAATGAGCACTCCATTAACTCCAAACATGTCAGTAAGATGAATGCAGAAATTAATAAATTGAAAGCACTCCCTCACCTACACTTGCACAGGCAGAATACCAACACCAAAGTTCTCCGTTCCTGCTTCTCAAATGGCATCTTTCTTTCTGACTCCCTCTGCCTGGCTCCTATACAAATTTCAAGATGGCCGTGCATCCATTCCATTCCTGGAAGACAAATAATTTTTTTGTTAACGATTGCTGAATCTCGTACTAATGGGAAGTTTATCCATATTGCAGGGTGGGAAAAGCTTCCCATATGGCACATGTTCTGGTATTTTCGGTGGTGGTGCTGGTCGAGTGGGTGAGTCTCACCAGCCATCAGGGACCTCCAGTTGATCGATTCAAAAATACAGCCAATGAATGCCTTCCGATGTACAGGATTTGCAGATATAAAATCACAATCACAGGACTAAGGCCTTTAGATAGCACTTGTCCTTAATGTCCCAATTAACCTCACCAGTGGCCTGGTGAACAAGTATTAATCCAAGCAAGTAATAATCCACAGAGGCATCACACTTGTTGGCGCAGCTCAGGAGCCACATACTCCAGAAATACTGTGCCACCAGTGGCTGTTCCTGTATCAGGTAAAGTTCACAATCGCAAATAATTTTAAGTTCCAGTTTCACTAAATAAAAAAAGCTTGAATTTAAAAATTGCCAGATAAATGCTAGTTTATGTAGAAGACAACAGGAGGTATTTTAAACTATTTTAAAATTCAATTTTTTTTTTAAATAACTTGAAATTAAGCAGTAAAATCTGTGATTGAGTTTTTGTGATAAAAGGTTTTTTATAAATAAGTCAAATAAGGCAATTAAGATTTTCAAGGTATTTGAAAACAACCAGAAAATTAGAATATTGATAAATCTGCCTCCATGTTTTATATTTGGTTTATTATTCAGTTCGATATTTTGCAGATGATTCAGCAATCACCCAGATCTAATTTCACATTGATATAATGAGATAATTGAACTTGTGTCAAGTCAACTTAAAGAAAACAGGCTGTTCTCCATGCAAAAACTTTTTTTTATTTTATGCCTACTGTAATTCTGAGACAGGAGTGCAGGGCATGGCAAGACATGACACCCAGACAGATAATGATTTGAATTGCAATTACATGGTGGATGCTTGCTTAGATATTCTAAAAATATTACTTTTGAATGTGGCTATTTAGTTATGTAGGAATGCTGGTCTTAGTCAACAAAAAAATAGATAATTTGCAATTATTTTCAGACCTGATAATAGATCACTATATTGTTTTTTATAATTGAAAAATATTGGTGAGTGTAGAGTGAACGTATGATATAATATATTGTTCAGCACAAAGTATTGCAATGTTACTTCTTTAATGTGTACAAATCAGACGTCTGCAATGTTAAAAGCATATGCTCAGATTCAACAGAATTCTATACAGTGATAACACAAATGAAAGCCTTTACATCACAAGTGCTAACTTTACTGCCTTTGGCCAGAAGCACAGACCTATTTAAATATATGGGTCACAAAGTGGTTTGGCAGAGTACCATGTCTGCTCTCTCTGTAAATTGGTAAACCAGAAATCCACTAACAATCAGAGTTCTGTCATGCCCTACATACAGTAAGTCTTGTAGTTTTGTTTTTTTAATATAAACTGTATTACAGAAAATTGTAATACCGATTCTATGAGTAGTTAACAGAGGAAAAGTGAAATGAATTCACGAGCAACCCATTTGGGAAAGATCTGAGCCAACTGCAAATGAAGGCTTGCTATTACTCTTGTCTTGTGTATTTTTATAAAACGTTGAGGGGGAAAAAAGAAGAATGTGATGGTTTTTGGTTTGCTAGAATATTTCTGCATAGGAATAATTTTAATGGAAAGCCAATACCCTATATATGTAATGTAATAAAAGAAGGAAAGAGATGCATTAAGTGTTTAGCATGGAGTCAGCACCTGGAATGATCTCTGGTTGGCACCAGAGTGCAGCTGTCACAGCACAGAAGAATAACCAGACTCGGCAGAAGAGAACTGGTGTCAGCATATTTTCATTATAAGATGAAGGACTGCTGCTGTGCCAAATAATCTTAGCAAAGAAGTCAGAAATGAACAAGTCTAGTGCTGAATTCAGAAATGATCACATGTTTTTTGTGATTTAGTGAAAGCCAGATCCTAAAATCTAGCAGTCATCTGGACCCGCCAAATACAGTCATCATCATCCATGGGACATATAAAGTCTCAGGTATCTTTTCCACTTTCTGTTTATAACACATGAATTATTCATTTTGTGTATTTATGATGACACCCTAGAGGTATTTCGGGATTGTCAAGTACCTTACTCTTCAGAATACAGTTATTTGTCTGCTATTTCCTCAGAGTTCTGCTTTTTTTACCTGGAATACATAAAGTACCTTATGAGCTACAGTATGTGAAAATAGGTATGAGGTATGACCTTTTTTTACATTTCTTACCTTCTTTCATATCATCTTTATGTTGCATATTTACATAGTTACATAGTTACATAGTTAAATTGGGTTGAAAAAAGAGCAAAGGCCATCAAGTTCAACTGCATCAAATGAAAACCCAGCATCCATACACACACAATCACACCGACCTATCCTACACTCACATAAACTATATATACAAATATCTATATTAATTGTAGATTTTAGTATCACAATAGCCTTTGATATTATGTCTGTCCAAAAAATCATCCAAGCCATTCTTAAAGGCATTAACTGAATCAGCCATCACAACATCACCTGGCAGTGCATTCCACAACCTCACTGTCCTCACTGTAAAGAAACACCTACGTTGCTTCAAATGAAAGTTCTTTTCTTCTAGTCTAAAGGGGTGGCCTCTGGTACGGTGATCCACTTTATGGGTAAAAAGGTCCCCTGCTATTTGTCTATAATGTCTAGTGATGGGCGAATTCGTGAAACGGACCCCGGCGTCCGTTTTTTCCGACGCCGTTGAAAAAAAAAATTTTTCCACAAATTTATTCGCTAGCGGTGAATCGCGTAAAGTCGCCGCGAATTCGCGCCTGCCGAATAAATTCGCCCATCACTAATAATGTCCTCTAATGTACTTGTAAAGTATAATCATGTCCCCTCGCAAGCGCCTTTTTTTCCAGAGAAAACAACCCCAACCGTGACAGTTTACCCTCATAATTTAAGTCTTCCATCCCTCTAACCAATTTAGTTGCACGTCACTGCACTCTCTCCTCATTTATATCCCTCTTAAAGGAAAACTAAACCCTAAAGTTAAAAAAAAACCCTACCCCCTACCCTACATAGACTCCCTCCTCCCCCCCCTGCTACCCTGGGCAAATGCCCCTAAGTTTTTACTTACCCATCTGCGCAGATTCAGTCCAGTGGAGTTCACGAGCACCATCTTCAGATGTTTCAGTAATCTTCAGAATGAGACCGCAGTTGTCGCAAAACAGAAAATTGCTCCAACTGTGCCTGCGCCGCTTTGCCGGTCTGATTCTGAAGATTACCGAAGAGAAGAAGATGTCTGCCGTGAACTCTGCTGGACAGAATCTGCACAGAGAGGTAAGTAAAGACCTACCCCTCTGTTCAGGTAGCAGGTAGGCTGGGGGAGGGGGGGTCTATGTCGGGTAGGGGGTAGGGTTTTTTTTAACTTTAGGGTTTAGTTCTCCTTTAAGGACTGGAGCCCAAAATTGCACTGCATACTACAATTCTAAGCAACTTTTTAGTTGGTCTTAATTATTTATTTTTAAAGTTTTGTAATTATTTTCCTTGTTCTAACTCATGCCAGCTTTCACTGACGACATCTAAAAAACAAATGCTCTGTAAGGCTACACATTTAGGGGCACATTTACAAAGCTCGAGTGAAGGATTCGAATTAAAAAAACTTCGAATTTCGAAGTGTTTTTTGGGCTACTTCGACCATCGAATTGGCTACTTCGACCTTCAACTACGACTTCGACTTCGAATCGAACGATTCGAACTAAAAATCGTTCGACTATTCGACCATTTGATAGTCGAAGTACTGTCTCTTTAAGAAAAACTTCGACCCCCTACTTCGGCAGCTAAAAGCTACCGAAGTCAATGTTAGCCTATGGGGAAGGTCCCCATAGGCTTGCCTGAGATTTTTTGATCGAAGGATATTCCTTCGATCGTTGTATTAAAATCCTTCGAATCGTTCGATTCGAAGGATTTAATCGTTCGATCGAACAAATAATCCTTCGATTGTTCGATCGCAGGATTTGCGCTAAATCGTTCGACTTCGATATTCGAAGTCGAACGATTTTAGTTCCTAGTCGAATATCGAGGGTTAATTAACCCTCGATATTCGACCCTTCATACATCTGCCCCTAATTGTTATTTCTACTTTTTACAACTCGTCTTTCAATTCTCCTATTCAAATTTCAGTCTCTTATTCAAATCAAAGCATGGTTGCTAGGGTAATTTGGCTTCTAGCAACCAGAGCACTGTAATTGCAAACTGGAGAGTTGCTGAATAAAAAGCTAAATAACTCAAAAACCATATTTAAATGAAAAAAATTAAAATCAATTGCAAATTGTCTCAGAATTGCACTCTCTATATCGTACTAAATGTAAACTCAAAGGTGAACAACCCCTTTCCTCAATCCTACACAGCTAGGAGATGACATGGGCAGGAATTTTTTAGGCAAAACCTTTGAACTTAATACAGATTGACTAGTTTCAACTTCAGCTACTATATTTACATCCCAATCTCTCATGTTTTGAGTCTTAAATGTAAAATTAAAGGTATACAACAGGAAATTAAGCTATACCTCCCTCCAGTGGAATGAAAAAAAACAAGTGTCCCCATATGAGATTGCTTACGTGTTGTGAGACCAATAAAAATTTTATTTGCCACCTGTTCTTACCTTTATAGTCTTTCCTTCTCACCACATTCAGAAATTGTGTCTGTTCTTGCACCTTAAAGTAGGGGTGGATGTGGAGACTAAGGGGCAGATTTATCAAAATGTGACATTAGAGCTTGCCTCAAAAACACATCTATTTATTCCTATGGGATTTTTAGAAGTATATTTATCAATGTTAGAATCATTTGATAAATACACTTCTAAAAATCCCATAGGAATGAAAAGATAGTGGGTGAGGTTTTCTGTGACGGGCTCTAAATCTCCCATTTTAAGGCGGAAGTATGTGAAATACACGTGGAGGCCTAATTATCAACAATCAACAATTATTTTAGTGGTTTTAGAGGTTTTTGAAACCACGATGAAGCTCACTTTCTCTAAAACCACGAATGTCATGAAATTTATTAAAAGATCGGTATAAAAAAGTACGAACGAAAAATAATGCTGAACAATCTGAAAAAAATCGAAATACCTCTAAAACGTCTAAAAATTTGGGTTTTTCGGACGATTCCTATTGAAAAAAAATCTTAAAACCTCGAAATGGTCCAATAGGATCATCATCCAGCTTCCACTGACTTCTATAGCACCTCGACAACTTTTACCTGGCAAACTTTTCATGATTTTTACACTTAATGAATCGCAAACTTTCAGAGCTTTAAAGAAAAATAGGAAAACTATGAATTTTTAGAAATTCGTAGAAAAGATAGAAATTCGATTGCTTGCAAATGGGCCCCCAAGTGTTTCTGTTAACATATGAAGCTTAAGCAGACCTGAATTAAGAAAATACATTTGTCAAACAGTGTTAATTTTAAGACCTTGCATAAACTTGTTACAAGAGCAGAGACTAGTTCAATCTAACACAATTCATCATACTTATTATCTATAACAAAGCTACAAATCTGCAAAGCTAGCATACTTTGCCACAGTAACTGTACGTTTTAAAACGAATGACCGAGTGAAACCATAAATGTTTTTGATGTTCCCCAGTGCTTATAAGTTTTCAATAAGATAAAACATAATAACTCATCTAATCCTATCACCATCCTCCAGTAAAACATTCATGTGATAAGCAAACACATTATAGCTGATGTGATAAATGTGCAACAGAAAGAGAGACTTCTCCTATACATTAAAGCCAGACTGATAGCCTTTTGAGTAGTAAGTGATTAGGGTTCTGACCATGCATCCATTATTCATACAGCTTGCAACACATCTGTTTATCTTACACCCATTTTCTTTTTCCTTTCAGTACACATCATCCAACAGGGCTTGATAAATATTGACCTTGCAAAGTATATCCCCGATCAATACTATGTATTTTAAGGAAATAAGCTGTACAGAAAGCTGCCTAAGCTAAGTTAAAATGCATCTTTCATAATTGTTCATAAATTTATGAACAAAAATAATAGTTTTTTCAGTGGATCCAATTTTTACTTTATTTTCATAAGTTTCTTAACATTCCTTTTCTACTTTAACCTGTCCTTGTGATCCACAAAAAACAGTGCTTGGACAATTCAGATTCTGATATAAGAAAACCTGGACCAATCAGATAACATTGCCTATACTGTGTTACAGACCTGTGCTGACCTGTAACCCAAACTGGACCCACATTTAACCTAAAATCCCTCACTGCACATCTGTAGATACTCTTGTCTGAATTGACCCACCCTTCAATTCACATCATCTCGTAAACACAAAGGTGATACTACAAGAACCAGGGAGAGACACCAAGTGAATAACTGTTTAACCCTGAAATGATATATTGGTATGGGATCCATTATCCAGAAACCCATTATCCAGAAAGCTCTAAATTATGTAAAAGCTGTCTTACACCGACTCCATTTTATCCAAATAATCCAGATTTTTAAAAATTATTTCTTTTTTCTCTGTAATAATAAAACAGTACCTTATACTTGATCCAAACTAAGATATAATTAATGCTTATTGGAAGCAAACCCAGCCCAAATATTGGGGTTATTTCATGTTTACATGATTTTTTAGTAGACTTAAGGTATACTGAAGGTATTATGGAAACAGGTCTCATGCCTGTACCTTGAAAATGTTATCATTTCAGTGATGTCCGTACATAAACCAATTAGATTACAAATGAACACACTACTCTAGATAAATGAATGCATTAAATTAATACCTTATTGCTACACTATAGGGTGGTGGCAGACTAATCTTCCTGAAATGCTTTCCGGCCGGCAAGAATACGAATCGCCGGTGGGATGACATACGAATTGCCTCGGATTTCTGAAGTCACCCGAAGTTGCCTCCCAAAGCATTCGTATGCCATCCAGCTGGTGATTCGTATTCTTGCCAGCGGGAAGGCATTTCGGGAAGATTAGTTGCCCAAAGTAGAGAAGATTTGTAGATGGGAGCCTAATCTCCATCCTTTAGGGATCCTGTAAGCTCAAGTAGAATACAGCTCTATATAAAAAGCTCTATATAAAATAGGAATTGTTTTTTTATGTTTTTTTTCCTTCACACTCTAAAATAAATGTTTTCAGACATTTTGGGTTCAAGTCCTGCTTAGTTTTCCAACATTTGGTAAGGCACCACTAAGTTCGTAACAAGGTTATTTCAATGAAAATATAGTTTTAATAGTCACCCAACTGTTGTTTTGCAGATACCTAATGCAGAAACCATATATTCTTCCCTCAACATTCACCCTCACCAGACATCACACTGCCCCACCATCCACTGTATTCATGGGAATCAGTCATATCTTTACTCTTCCTCAAATGCTATGCTAGTTGGAAGGACAGTATTAAGACATCAATCCCTACCATTTGTTCACATGTAGTTTTTAAAATAATTTCTGGGAGGGATATTCCATTAATTTTTATCAAACCAAGTTAGATGAGGACTGTATTAACTGTAGCGCACCCTTGGGTGAAGCTTTTGTTGTGTATTAAGGCTGTGTGTGACCAGGCTAAAACTGCTTGTAGTGTGCCCCGGACCCCCAGTGTACCCGTGCAACTCCCAGTACCTGGTGTAGATCAATGCAGCAGGATATTCAGCCAGACAGTTTCTTTGCAGTAATCTATAACTTGTTTATTAACAGAGAACAGTGGCAAAGTCATAGTTCACAAGCAATTTGAAGTTCACAGTAATCATAGAGTAGACTCAAACAGTAGTATTCCCTCCAGGGGGGTACAAGGTACATCAGACGGGCTAATATTCAATGGATCTCAAAGTTACAGCAGCAATAGGAATAGTTACCACTCTCACTGGTCACTATCCCTCTGGTGAAGCACTAAGGCATGGGTTTCTCAGCCTGGGATCTTGTATCTTGGCACCGGACTTGGTCCTCACCTCACCCACTGTATTCAGCATGGGGTCTTGGGTCTTGGTACCCTATCTGGTCCTCAACTCACCCACTGTAGTCCCTGCTCTAGTGGTTCAAATACCACTGGGTCCTAACCCCACTATTTCTCCTCATTGGAGCCACATCTGCTCACTAGCTACCCTGTGCTGACTTTCACTCCTAGAGCGACTATTACTGTATTACTATCACTATCTTACACTTAACTAGCTTTCCCAGCAGACTTGGACCTGTAGTACCTCACAGTGAGGCAAAGTCCCAGGACAGACCCAGACCGCATAGTGCTAAACCCTTTTATATTGACGAACAGTGTCATCTAGTGGACAATCTCTGTGAACTAATTTGGACCCAGCAAGGGACATAGCTGCCTGAGTTAACTAAAGGACCCTTAGGTGTCCAAATACTAAAGGGGAACTGCCTGAGTAATTTAAGCCAAATCTCAGGGTCCCTACATAACCAATACATATCTGTACCTACCCTGGCATAATTACTGCTTTCAGTGCACATCACCACTGTAATGGGCATTGATATCATTTCTTATAAATCACACAAATAACAGGTAATAAGCTAAGCAGCTCTTAATGAATATAGTGTATTTCTCACATCCAGGGCCGGATTTACATAGTGGGGCGCCCCTAGGCCCACTGCCATTTGTCGCCCCTGTCCCCTCCCCTTTATTCGTGCAAATTTTCATCATCTGGACCGGAGCAATGGGGATTGGCGCATGTGAAATTAAAAAATGATTGTGTCTCCAGCACATCCCCAGTGTTTTTGAACCAATGTGGGTGTGGTTGGGCAGCATGCCGCCCCCTAAAATCCTGCTGCCCTAGGCCCGGGCCTTGGTGGCCTTTCCACAAATCCAAAAAAAAAAACACTTTTCAGAGGTGACTTCCAAGAGGTTTTTTGGTTATGTCCTGTCAAAATCTGGCACACACCCTTAATGCCAAGGACACAACCCATTATACAATGACCATGCCCAGTTATATCTTGACAACACAGGACTGCCTGGTAAATAAATCCTGTTCGGATGACAGGTCTACAACAGCCTAAGGTTACTAGGCAAAGCTCAGTAGGGCACTTCTGGCAAATCTGTTAATATTAAATATGATGTTGCAGTACTGCAATGTGCTTTTTTAAGTACCATGTAGCATATCTTGACCTGTAAAGGCATGTTCAGTGCAGTAGTGTATAGTATGTAAGTTTTTACAAAAGCAAATTAAGGGGAATCCTTACTTTGTCCCTTATTGCTATTTTAGTGTATTTAACTAGATAATCTTTCATAAAAAATAAAATATCTTCAGGGGTGCCCAAAAGGTAGACCGAGATCTACCAGTAGACCTGTAGCTGGTGATCAGTAGATCTCAAAACACTGTCAACAGCTTGTCTAAATCACCCTCCTGTTTCATGCTTTTCATTCAGATATTTATTGTTATTCAGATATTATGTTACGGTTACATAAGAAATAGTTTGTTGAGTAATATTTATCATGGAACAGAATGCTACAATATTTTATGGATGTAGATCATAATGGGACAACATCACTAAAAGGGCACTCCTGTTTTAAATTGTACATGGGATCACACAGACACCTTCATGAGAGTCGCCTATTTGCTTCACAAAGCAGAAAATAAGTGGAATATATTACGTTCCACCGCAACATTCACAGATGTGGCAGAAGCAAACATTCAGCTGCAGATGGTGATACCTGAAAAAGTAGAAATGTTATTTTTAATTTCATACATCTTATTACTGTATTCAGCTTATCAATATGTCCTATAATAGGAACATTTAACATAAGAATGGTATATTGTAATAATTAAAATCATCTAACATCTTATACATTTTTCAATTCATCTGGTTCCTAGATATATAAAACTACAGTCAACACATACATAAATGTATCTGTGATATAAAATAACACTGTTGTTTTTAAAGGTGCAATGAAGCCCAACAAATAATTGCTTTAACTAATGTTCTGGGCCTCTTTACCAGCCCAAGGCCACAACAGTTTGAATCACATACTGACCCATTGTTTAAATGCAGCCCATAAACTTAGAAACAAAGAATCTCAATACTGTAATAAAAAGCAAGACAAGTTCCATGCATGGCATTATTATAATGCATTTTCTCTAAATACAAGGCCGGTGTAATTATGCCAATAATGCATTCACATTGAAATAAACTCAATTAGCCAAATGGCAAACACATGCATTTGCAACGGGTGTAAAAACCCCAAACAACTCAAGACAATTTTTGGGTGTTGGCTGAAAATCACCATGAACTTTCCATGAGTATCGATTGTTATTCAAAACCAATGGTATCCGCTACACTTGGCAGAAATACACTGTATTGCTTTTTACACAATACTTGCTTTTCTAATGTCTCTGATACAGAATCGATGAGAGTTATAGAACATTAAACTCATTTTATCTCGGAGCATGAAATCACTTTCATGTTTATAATTTCACACCGATTTGCAGGAAGAATAGTTTATGGTTGTTGGTGACTATTGCTTTGCTCTGTGATGTTGTCCTTGCAATGAGCCTTATGACAGCACAACATCACCCTCTTTTGTTCAAGTCCTTGAACTACAGATTCGCATAGGCCATGTACTATGTTTCTTAGAGCTACATTTTTGGCAAAAATGTTATCTTGTGTTCAAGGTGTGCACAGCAAAGATGTTCAGTGAAAGGATGTGATTCATTATGCTTCATCCTCACTGGGCACTTTATCAACTAGGGGAAATTCACAAAAGGTATTGAGACAAAATTGGGGACAAAAAGTGGGGAAAGATTTGTCAGATTTCCTGCATTGCATTTTTCCTGCCATGTGTTCTGGGGGAATTATTTATGGAACTGTCTTTCATTAGGAAACAAACTATAGGCCATTGAGATACTATGGCAAATAATTTGGTATGCCACTGTATTAAAATCTGTTTGGTCTTTCATTTATTTACTCATCTTTAATTCTACAATTACCTACGCCAGCCCTTTTTGTATTCTTTTCCTTCTCTTTATTTGTGGCACCATCAGTTTATAAAAGGATATTTAACACGCCAAAAACTGTTTCTACAGTTAAATTGGATTATTTTTTCGTAAGTCTGCTCTTTTCAGTCTATAGCCAACTGCACAAGAACAATTTATGTTTATGGCATGAACTCATGACATTTTAATAACATTTAAAGGCAAATATATTATACTGGCAGAATAATTTGCCACACATCACTGTGTAAAAAACAGCTTAAAAATTGCATATTATTTTTTACGAACAACTTCCACCAGAACTTACTTACAATGGTCTAAAGCAGTATAAAATAATGGCAGCAAATCTGGCGTTCACATGGCATAAAATAATATGCACCTTGATAAATTCTCCATTTATTTTACACAGTTTTTGACACCTTTTTTGGAGAATTTCATTTTACACAGCATAATAAATAGACCCCTTAGGGTATAAGAATTTGTTGTTTACATGCACGGCATTTTGGTGACATCACATGATGATATCACAATGCCCATGTAGGTATCAAAGCTTTGCAGCAAAACATGTAATTTTAGTATCTGATGAGAGGTGAGTACACAAGCACTTTCCAATGCTTTCTTTTAATTAGTAACCAATGCATTAGCTTTGTGAGTTTTACCTGTGATTTCAATATTTGATAAAAGCCACCCTAGTGTGAGTTAATGAGTTTATTTCTCATCTCTCAGTTGATGAATTGATTCTGTTTAGCACCAGTATAAAGCCTCTAGACCAGGGACCCACAACTTTTTTTTACCCATGAGCCACATTCAATTTGAAAGAAGTTGGAGAGTAACATGCAAAAAGTTCCTGTGCATTGCAAATATGAGCTGCGATTGGCTATTAGGTAGCACCCTTGTGCACCTGTGTAGACTGGCAGCCTACACTGTTTGGCAGTACACCTGGTTTTCGTGCAACCAAAACTTGTCTCTAAGCCAGGAATTCAAAAATAAGCACCTGCTTTGAGCAACATCAAGGGGGTTATTTACTAAACTCTGATTTTATATAGATTTTAGTTTATTTATTAATAAGAAAAATGTATTTAATTGGATCACGGTCAAATGATTTTTTGAGTTTTTGCCTGAAAACCCAGAATAAGTTGGATTTCTGGGTTAAACCCAGCGCCTCTCCCATTTACTTATATAGGTCCTCGACAAGTCTGAAATGGTGTATTTTTGGATTTAGGCTTTTTGCAGCATTGAGGTATAACAAATCTCAAAAAATTCAAGGTTTTAATCCTATAAAAATTTGAATTTTCTAGTGACTAAAACTCAAATATTTAAAAATTTTAACATTCAGATTTTAATAAATAACCCCCCTCCCCCCAAATGTGTTGGTGAGCAACATGTTTTGAGTACTGGGCAGCCCTGTTCTTTGATCGATTTTTCTGGCGTGCCGCTCCCTAAAGCTGGGGGTCTGGGGCTGGTGCACCCACATCTACTACTGGTGAGATCTTTACTGGACCACATGTACTACTCGGTGAGATATTTACAATATATTCTGGGGCACCTGTCTCTCTAAACATTGGAATCTTTAGACTCTTCCCCAGTTGTATCACTGACACTTGCCCCATGCCTAGGGAGGCTTTGCATCTTGCATTAAGCAAAGAAAATGCAATTGAGATAGTTCAAGGGTTAAATATATTATTTGCATGAGCAGTTGTGTATGTGGTGTGGGGGGAATCACTCTTTAGGTAGAAGCAGCAGGATTTTAAAAATAACTTGTATACTTGTATATTTATATCACATAATAGTTTAAACAGAAGAAATTAAAGTAAGTCTGATTCCTCAGTAGAGCAAACAATTAGCAGAATTGCTGACAAAGCAGACTTTTTTTCTCCCAAAACAACTGATTGTATCACGCAGTGTTTTCTCGGTTCTAGCACAGCTCCAGTTTCTTAATTTTTTCTCAGAGGAGAGAATCTACTCCCAGATGATACCTTTATAAATGAGGTTAATCAGAGCTCATGCCTGCGAAGACCTTCATTTTCACAGACCTCTGTGCCTTCTAGCCTGCACAAATGCCAAGGTGACAAGTTAGCGCAAGTATTAATAAGTTATTGGGCAAAGTGTTTGAATCCTTCCCCTGTCACAATATCAAAAACCTAATATCCATACAGTACAGATCAATACATGAATCTACCAAATATGATTTGACATCCACAGACATTTTTGATGCATCTTTCATAATGTTAGACACTAGGGAAGTTATGTAATAAAAGGCACTAAGTTTGCCCAGGAGCATTAACCCATAGCAACCAATCAGCAGGTAGTATTTACAGGTCACCTGTTTAAAAGCAAACATCTTGTTGATTGCCATGTGTTAGGGCTCTTACTGATGAGCGTTTTTACCTGCGCTCCCATGTGTTCCGTTTTTCTGCGTTTAGCCGCAGGGGAGCGCAGGAATAAACGCATTTCTGTTACATGTTACCAGGTATATAAAGGACAACCATATTCCTTTGTAAACAGTTTGGTTACTGCTGATTAGGGTTTGAACTATGGGTAGGCACCTAGAGCCTAGACTCTAGGTTGCTCTCCATGTTGCTCTCCAACCCCTTGGATGTTGCTCCCAGTGCCCTCAAAGCAGGAGCTTATTTTTGAATTCCTGGCTTAGAAGCAAGTTTTGGTTGTATAAAAACCAGGTGTACTGCCAAACAGAGCCTCCATCTAGGTTGATAATCCATATAGGGGCTACCAAGTAGCCAATCACAGCAGTTATTTGGCACACCAGGAACATTTTCCATGCTGGTGTTGCTCCCCAACTCCTTTTTCTTCTGAGTGTTGCTCACAGGCTCGAAAAGGTTGGGGATCCCTGGCCTAGAGCATAGTGGGGGTGTCAATTTTGAAACTAACCAATTAGAAGTAAGGAGGCAGGGCACGATAGGGGAGAGAGACCATATGGTGGCTCTGGATGCAATGTGTTTGGAGGCTAGCAGAAGAGAGAACCATGCAGCAACAGCAGCACAGCAGAAAGTGGAGGGGTTATGGGTGTTAGTGGTGGACATGTGGAGTGCCTGGCCAAGTAGTATTGCCTTGGGCTGCAATATTACTTGGTCCGGTTCTGCCGCTGATTGCTATTATGTGTCAACAACAAATCTCCCAATGTCAGGTACTGGCTGGCTGGAGGTTAGGGTCAATAGTGCATAATCAGAATAGAGTAAATTCTGGTTCTCATTGGCCCTTAATCATCAAATGTTGGTACTATAGCTTTCTTTTTGGGAGGTAGGGCTTGGTAACCCCATCATAAGCAACAGCACATTAGAGAGTGTGTAAGCAGTAACATTTTCCTACAAGTCATGGTGAACTTGAATTTGAAATCTTAACTCATTGCTCACTTTGCTTGGATATAAGTGATTGTATGATTGTGGTTGTTAAGGCACCAAGAATTAACTTTTAACTTTATTTTTTTCTCACGCAAAAAAACAAGTTAGACAATACACAAAATAAAGGGGGAAGGGATACAAAAAATAGATACAGGGGGCATTGAGAGGATGGTGTATTAATCATATAACCCACAATTCATAACCACTTCAACATTTGTTCAATATTTGTTCTCCGTGCGAAGTTTCTTTTGCTTACTGCTACTTTATTCCCCTCTTATTTTTCCTTTTTGGTCTAGTGATTCTCTAAATCTGTACCATGGGGTCCAAATCTTCCAGTAAGTTACACTATTGCTGTGATATATATACGTTAACTCCTCTAGCTGTCTTATTTCTTCTACTGATCTCATCCATTCATTGAATGAAGGGGGTTCCTTGGATTTCCAGTGTTTTGGGATTAATGATTTGGCTACTTGAATAAGATAAAAGGTAAGTATATCATCTAGTATCTTGTGGTTCTCCAGATTTACATTTAGTAACAATGTTACTTGATCTTCTATCCGTATATTGACTGATGTGATTGTTTTTACACTTTCTAAGATTTGTTCCCAGTAATCCTTCAATTTTGGGCAAGTTATCCACATATGTAGATGATTTCCCACTTTATCATTGCATCTCCAACACCCGTTTTGCTTTTGTGGGTATATTTTATTAAGCTTTGCTGGGGTTAAGTGCCACCTTGTAACTATTTTATATATTGCTTCTTTCATTTTTGAGGCCCTAACCTTTTTGTTACCTTGCTTAAAAATGTTCAACCACATTTGTTCTGATATATTAACTCCCAATTCTTTCTCCCAGGAACGACAGAATGATGGTAATTTAAATTCACCTGAATTGAGGAGGATATCGTATACCTTTGAAAGAGGTTTAGTCAGGTCTGGGTCAGTTTCTATTATCTCTTCCCATTGTGTTAGCGGTCTGTCCTAGTTTCTCTCTCTTTTCATATTAATAAAATAATATAGTTGGTTATATCCCCATATGTCCCTAGGGTGTTTCCCCCACCTTTCTTGTAGTTCCTGCAAAGGTATAATCTTATCTCCTCTGATCAAGTCTCGAATTTTTGTAGGTTTTTCCTCCCATTTCTCCCACCTTTGATATGTTCCTCTTTCCAAACTTGGGGGGTAATTTGGATTTAGCATCAATAGTTGTAATACATATGGAGTCCGGGTCAGTTGCATATCTGTTTTATTCTTTTGCCATACTTTGAGGGTAGTATTTATTAAGGGGTGTTGTGCTATCATTTTGGTCTTTCCCCACTTATCATCCCAAAGCGCATTTTCGATTGGGTAATCTCCCCATTCTTGTTCAATATAACTCCAATCTTTTTTCCCTTTTTTCGTCATCCAATTTAATATTCTAACCAAATGTACAGCAATATAATATAGATATGGGTCTGGAGCCGCCATCCCGCCCTTCTCTTTGGGGTCCGTTAAGATTTTATAACTGATTCTTGCTTTTTTCCCATTCCATATAAACCTTGTAATCAACGATTTTAGTTTTTTGAAAAATGTTTTTGGTAGATCTATTGGTAAAACTTGGAGTAGATATAATACTTTTGGTATTACAACCATCTTTATAGCTTGTAATCTTCCTGTCCACGACATTTTGATTTTTTCCCCATTTATCTATTGTTTTTTGTATGGATGTTAACATAGGTATGTAATTATCTTGATAAGCCTTCCCCAGGTCCCCACATATATTTACCCCTAAGTATTTAATGGTAGATAGCGACCACTTAAATGGGAAATTTTGTTTAATCTGCAGTGCGATGTCCTCTTTCACATTTATGTTTACAATCTCAGATTTAGAATAGTTCATTTGAAAATTTGAAAATTCTCCAAATAACTTCAATAAGCTTATCAAATTTCAAAGTTCTTTAAATAACAATACATGTATTGCTACATAGATATCTAGGACCCAATATAGCACACCACATAGTGTTTTATCTCAGATCTGAGAAAACCTAGTGCTAGTCATATGTATAAATTAAACTCCCACCCATCCATGTCACCTTTTTGATTTGTCACCAACAAAATTCAAAAAGAGTTCATGTACACTGATATTTCTTTGGCACTTTGGCCATCCGTGCTATGAGACGGTGCACCACAACTTGCCCAAAATTCATGAAAAAATGGCCATAATTTGCACCTGTGTTGGTGCATCTCATAAGTTGCTACTTAATAGGAGGCTCTGGAATTCTGCAAAAAAAATGAATACATTGTGAGTTAAATATATGTTTGTGTTGGATACTAGTATGGATCGTAGTATCTCAAGCAAAGTGTACATATGAAGACATAATGGCATTTCATTATATGGTCAGCTCTTACATTTTTTAAATCTATTCCTTCTGCTAAATTGCAACATAGGAGAGCAATAAGCCAATCATTTATACTATACAGCTATACATACTAGAATCTACATTGTAGTTTGTGGCAAAAACAAATGAACCAACAGTGACACCATGTGGTTGAACTGGGTCATTCTCTTTGTAGGAAATAGAGCACAAAGAGAAAACGTCAGTTATAAATTACCCTCTTATTAAAGGGGAAACGAGTGGACTGAAATATTTAAAATACTTAAAATGTTGCAATATGTATATCATATAAGCATTAATATTTTAAGTGGAGGTCTAGTAGCATTAAATATAATACATTTGATAGCAGCTCGAGTATTAATGGTAATACTTGATGTTACTAATAAGTGTTTTTTAATGCATTTTCCAGGTTTCCAGATAATGGATCCCATACCTGTAGCTAATATTTCTAAATTTTAGTTCCTACCACTTAGCATCCCTATATATATTATTAACTCCTGACATTAAACTGCTCTGTCACTTGGAGACATATATTCATAGAATATCTTAGGGTATTACAACTGCATTCCTAATGCTGTACAAAGCTAATTATCCCAAACTCATATGGAAACTAGCTCGGGGAGAATTTAGACTGTCGTCATGACTTTGCTACCAAAACTCCTCCACTTATTATGTACTCTGCCTATAGCAGTTAGCACAAAGTATATCCGTTATCTTTAAACATAAAATAAGTACATTTGTGTGGAATAACAAACCTTATTTTTTAACTCTACAAATTACTGGAGAGCTAGGCCTCCAAAAATGAATTGCCTTTTACAAGGCAGCACTAATTTCCTAGGGCAGTGGAGCATACCCCATTCTTAGTGCAGCTTGAAGCACTTTTTTTTACAGTTGGGCTGAGGAGTGCATGAAATAAAAAAAAACAACATGCATAGTGAAACTATTGATCTTCATGAAACATAGAGAGTAGGATTTAAACCAGACCGGTATAGGGACTCAAGCAGTCAGGTTTAGGAATAGAGAGATTCCTGGAGTAATATACCACTTTGGGCTTGGGGATTGTGTTATCAAGGAAGTGAATATTACCTCTGGGGTGTTGGGAACACTACAGCTGTAAGTGTAACATCCAAAGGATAAAAGTGTTTGAAGTAGTTGTGAAGTGACTGATGTTTGTACAATCAAATCAGAATCTACCAAAATACTGTAAACCTATTAGTCAATAAAGAGTTTTTATTTGTTTTAAGAACCACTGGCACTCAAGTTACTTGAGAGATAAAGGGGATTATGTAATAAAAGGCATTAAGTTTGCCTAGGGGCAGTAACCCATAGTAATCAGCATTTACTGGTCACTTGTTTAAATGCAAACATCTTATTGGTTGCTATGAGTTACTGCTCCTGGGCAAGCTTAGTGCCGTATATTACATTTGGGGGAAAGTTCTGTGTGTAGAATTAGTATGGTTAGCCCTTCCTCCAGCAGTACAGTGAGAGTAAAGAGTGGCATGTAAACCAGGCTCTACCAGGTGTTGCTACTGGCAGAAGCAAGTCTGGTTAAGACCAAGTAAGCAACCTGTTTCCAAAAAGGCGTTATTTACCCAAACTACCACAAAGTTTTCCAGAAGTAAGCAGTTTTGATGAAATATCTAAAAATCACTTCAAAGCTACAGTTTTCAGCATCTTATCTCTCGCATGTCATTAGGAACCCAGATAAAACATCCTACATATGAATGCCAGGGGTCTGCTGAACAATCAGATGCCCATTATGCATAGGTTTGTCAAAATATAACTTGTGCATATTAATTTCTTATCTTAAATTTTAACAAATGCAAATAATTATGTGTAGTACTGGTAAAAGTTAGTGGTTTTGATTACATTTCTAAAACTCAACCTAAAACCACTTTGCAGCACCTTATCGCCCCCAAATCCTCATGTACCAGGATCAAACAACCTAAAAATGAATGCCAGGTGTCTGTTGAGCAATGTGATGGGCAATTTATATATGTTTACCCAAGTATATTGCATGTAGAGTCTCCAGAATAAAATAATGTATATTAGTAAAGCCTATGTGACACGAAACGTGTTAGGTGAGAGATGTTTATATAAATAAAGGATTTCTATTTTTTAACTACTATTAGTCTGATCTATCTGTGGCCTACCAGAGTGCCTTGCACCAACTTTTGTTTGCCTGCATATGGCATGTAGAGTCCCCAGAATAAAATAATGTGTACAAATTTTCATGGTTAACTCGCTGACTGCTGCAAAATAAGCACCCTGTATGTATTTAACGCTTCATAAGAAAATAATTTACTTAAATTGTCATGCTCAACACTTCATGGGCTCTAAGTAATAATTATAAGGCTCCAATAATTGTAAGGGGGCACAGTTAAGAGCACAGATGGTACAGATGGTTTGAGCCACTGGTACAGTTGCCAGCTGCGCTCTTCTCTGTGCCCCAGATCAAATATCCAGCACAAGGTGCAGCTCATACACACCCAAGGAAGCCATGAACAAGTATTAAGTACAGGGTCAGTTTAGTATTCTTAATATATTGCATACCTCCTGACCCTCCTGAACTGTCAAATGCTGGCAACGCTGCATGCAAAGTGAAGAACATTTGTTTGTGCTCCTAGGAGAGGTGTGCCTTAGAGCAGGGCTGTCCAACTGACCCCCCCTTATGTGGCCCTCCATATCAAAGTTTGCCTGCTGTGTCTGTTTACCATTTGTAAGATTTAAAAGGTATCACTGCAGAGATTAACTGGCCCCTGCATTGTTTAATCAAATTCACGCTGTAATCCCCTCTATTGTTCACACCTGTGATCCTCCTGTATTGTTCACACTTGTGACACCTCTTTTGTTTACAGGTATATCCTAAAGGCCTGTACTGTTCATACCTGAGACCCAGACTGAAACTGCCCACATTGTTCACCTGTTCAGACTTTATTCAAAATGCTAATGGGGCACCAGCACTGTGTCACTGTTCACACCTTATTCAAAATGCTAATGATGCACCAGCACTGTGTCACTGTATGTAGTACTGGTATTTGTTCTGGGGGTTTGTTAACATTTGAAAATTGTTGTTAGGGGCCCCTAAGGTGTTTAATCATATGCTGGGGTACTGTATTATACACAGGGGAGGAGGAGGCACATGGATTTAAGGGTATGTCTTATATGACTTAACTTTTTTCATATATGAGTGGCATCCCTGCCGGTGCCGGGCCAAGGTAGTTCGGTACCCTAAGCAAGAGCTTCAATCAGCGCCCCCCTGTCCTGCATTACCATTTACCTCCTTACCATGATGGTTTTTAAATAAAAAAAGCAAGAAAATGTACAACACTTTCATTTATATTACTGCTCCCTGTACCTGTGCTAGCAAGCCCAGCAGCCATCCATCATACTGCCCCTCCTTACCAGTACCAGCAAGCCCAGTAGCCATCCATCATACTGCCCCCCCATACCTGTGCCAGCAAGCTCAGCAGCTATCCATCATACAGCCCTCCAGCAGACATCATATGCCCCCAATCTTTACCAGTGCCAACAGCAGCCAAAAATAAATCTGATCCACCCGACTGAGTGACCATGATTATTGAAACAAATGATTAAATAAACACTTAAAAAAAAAGAAAAAAGCCCCATTAAAAGTGCGCCCCTCAGTGATGGCGTCCTAGACAGCTGCCTACTCTGCCTTCCCCTAGTTCCAGCCCTGATCCTTGCAGTGAGCACCAACCATCTGGTTTTTTGGTGTGCTATTAATGTGGACATTGTCTTGTGGTAACATGGGTGTGGTCTAAGAGGGAGTGGCTTACACTGACTTCCATTATCGGCCCTCCACCATGTAGATTAGAAAAATTCCGGCCCTCTGTACCATATACTGTAAATTGGACAGCACTGCCTTAGAGTATAACAAGCAAATTTGAGTGAGGCAAAATACATAGCACTTTTAAAGTGCAAAAATCATATCACTTAGTGTAAAGGTTATCTGGCACACTCGTGAAACTGTTGTGGATTTAAATGGTTTTTGTAAGGTGGTGCTCACATATTTACAGCATCTGCTTCACGTTTATTCCAGTCCTTGCCAGCAGCCATGCCACTCTAGAATCATGTCTAACAACTAACATTCATATTTGTTTAGACAGAACCTGAAAACATCTTCATTACTGGCACCTTGTAAAATTCCTCCCAGTGACATATATTCTACATTGATCACTAGCAACATTTTGCAAGTACCTTTTCTCAAGAGTTGAATTTGGGGGCTGGATATCTCAGTATTTAGGGTCCACATTGGATGGGCCAGACAACCACAATGTGAGGAACACTGTCCGTACTCTCCCTCCAGCAGGTCGGCTTCGCATCCAAGATGGTGGTGCCCAGGGGAGGCCATGCGGTTGTCAGACGCCAGTGTGACGTTCTGCGCAGTATGTTGACGCTGGTCAAAACGTGCGGCGTTGGCGCGCAAATTGCCACACAACGTATGACGTCATCAGGCATGTTTTTGTCGTGAAGATCTGCCTATTTAAGGACGCCAGAAGATCCATTCAGTGCCCGATTATAGGTTCTTCTAATTAGAGTTTCTGGGTGTGTTGTTGTGTGAATTCCTGATCCTTGACCCTAGCCTGAATCCTGACCACGAAACCTTGCCGCCTGAACAGACCTTTGTCTGAACTGACGATCCTTTTGCCTAATACTTCTGTACCACAAACTGTGTTCTTCCGTTACTGCTTCCTCCTTGGTCCGCACTACGAACTGCGCCTTCAGGGCCCTGACACACAATTACTAATTTCCAAAGTAATTTTACATTATCACTATAAATGGTGATACTCAGGGGTGATCCTGGCCCCTCCGCCGCTTGAGGCAGCAGCAGTTGCTGCTGCCCCCCTCCCCCGGAAATTCCCTCTTAAAGTACCAGGAGCAGCATTTTTGCTGCCCCTGGTACCTAGTGGGGCGCTGCCGCCTGAGGCGACAGCCTCAACCTGCCTCATTGGCGAAGCACCTCTGGTGATACTGAATATGTTAAATGTTTTGTTTTATCTATACCCATAAAGCTAAAAATAGCAAAGCAGTTACTAATAATAGGCTCAAGATAAACACCGGGACATTGGCAATTAGCAGAAAGTTAATAACCTCATAACAGAGAGAGATTTTCAGCTAGATATGAAGAGGAAGTCGTGACTGTTTAGACAGTTGCAAAAGTACTTGCTATGACTGTATTCTAAGCAATTTTAACATTTTATTGCCACTCATCACAATTTTTAATCCCTCTGTTGTGCTGTTGAAAGACTCTAGGAAGACCTATGGGGTTTTGCTTAAAAGTTTGCACTAGGTCTAGTAATCCATAGTAACAGTAGATGGCATTAATTTGTCATCTATTTATAAGGTAGGTAAGTAGGTAGATAGTACTTTCTAGAGAACTGGAACTACCTAGAATGGGCTTAGGAAATAACACATATACACACAGTAAATACATGCAGTCAAATCTTAAGAGATATTCAAATATAAATAGCAATATACAATTATAAACATATAAACATGCTATAGCAGCTCTAGTTAATAGTTTTCCTAAATGCTAACAGCTGACACTGGGAAAAATCTGGTGGGCCCCGGCCCAGACCCGTTCCCCTGAACTGCCGGCCCCCAAAAGAAAACAATGTGCGGCTGACGCCGCCGTTTGCGCATGAGTGTGGGGCCTCCGGAAGTTTGAAACCAATGGGCCCCCAATGCTCCAGTCCGACCCTTTCTGCAGGGTTCTGTATTGGCTCCAAGTTTATTTAATTTGTTAATTAAATCTGTTATATCTGATTAATTAAACACACAACAAATATGCACACTGGGGCAAGTAAAGTGGAGAGATCCCCTGTACATTTATTAAGTTCATGTTTCTTTTGTGCAAATCATTACTTTGGGAGAGTGGAAATGTGTATGTGTGATACAATGGTAATGAAACAGGCATAGCAGTGGGCCAGGGCCGAGGCTTGCACAGCTTTAGTGTCTGTTAACAAAAGTTCTGGGGATAGCGAGTCATCAGGGTATGTATGTGACTATGCTTTTGCATGTATTAGAAGTAAAAGCTATACACCCCTATTGTACCTACTCCTGACAAGGTCAATTTGCAGGTTAGGCACATGGGTGTTTTTAGTATGAACTAAATAACATGGTATTCTTCACTTAACCTTAGTCTGTATGTAACTTATATGTGAATGGGCCCATGAGTATGTGACTGTTCACACAGGTAATCTGTTGTGATGCAAACTATTCATAGTTTCCACTCTTTCAGGATTTTTCTTTATTTTTTTAGATTTAAACTTTTCACAATTTTGACATGGGATGATGTTGTGGGTCTTATAAGTTTTTGGATATTTGCCTATTTCTATGTCTATACACTACATCCTGGAAGTGTGTGCAGACTTGGCATAGGCATTTTCTTTAGGTTGCATTCAAGATCAACTGCAAATTAGGAGTCGGCAAAAAAAGCATCCCTATGTGGATGTTCTACACCACATGCAGCAAATAACTTGGTTTCTTCCCCCAAAGATGTTGGTGTTTGAGCCCCAAGGGGTACCTTTAGCAGAAGTTGCCTTTTCTTTGGGCTACAGTATGAGTAACGATATTTACAGTTTGGTAAAGCGCCAAGGCTGCCTTTGCTAATCAGCTTCTCAAGTGCTTTATTTCAAGCTATCTACAAAACCCTGTCTTCCATGAACTATTTACCAAGGTCAACTGTGAGCTGATGCAAGGCACGCTCCAAAAAGTGCAGTGGGGGGGGTTGTAACAGGCAACCCCTGTAAGAAAAAGGCCAGCCAAGTGGAGTTTTGTCAAGACAACCCTTCAGCAAAGGAAGCTGCCAACTGCCATGTTGTTTTTCAGCAAGGACCCTCCTTGCATCACTGGCAGGCTAGCTTCACCCCCACCTTGCCAATTCATCTCTGCCATGTTCTGCATGCTGCATTCAAGAGCGTCCTCTACTTTCGATTTGGCAAAATCACTCCCCCCATGCCCCAAGATGACCTGTCTGCTCTTTGGAGCATGTGGAAAATAGCTTGTTTCCTGCCCCTAGTTCGTTTCCTGTCCCTAGTTCCATGCCTGTTTGGTACTTCACGACCTTTTGGAATGCCTCCTTTAGGAAGGTACCTCGGGTTCTTATTGAGTTAAAATCCCAGATCTTTCCGGGTTGTTTATGCCTGTACAGAACCCTCTGTTTTATGCAGGCTTATCAGTGGCATTTTCTTCATGCTGCATTCAAGAGCGACTGCTACTTTGGAGTTGGCAAAACCAGCATCCCAACATGGGTGTTCTATTGTGCATGCAGCAAATTGCTTGGTTTCTTCCCCAAAGAGCCTGGTGTTTGAGCCCCAAGGGGTACCTTTCGTGGAAATCGCCTTTTCTTCGGCTTCATTATTGAGTAACCGATATTTACAGTTTGGTAAAGCGCCAAAGCTGCCTTCGCTAATCAGCTTCTCAAATGTTTTTTTCTACAGAACCCTGTCTTCCTTTAACAATTTACCAAGGTCAGCTGCGAGCTGATGCAAGGCATGCCTCGAAAAGGGCAGTGGGGGGGTTCTTACAGGCAACCCCTGTAAGAAAAAGGGTAGCCAAATGGAGTTTTGTTGAGACAGCCCTACAGCAAAGGAAGCTGACAACCGTCATGTTGTTTTTCAGCAAGGTCCTTCCTTCCATCACAGGCAGGCTAGCTTTACCCCCACCTTGCTGGTTCATCTGTGCCATGTTCTCCATGCTGCATTCAAGAGCGACCTCTACTTTTTATTTAGCAGAATCGCTCCCCCCATGCCCCAAGATTAACTGTCTGCTCTTTGGAGCAAGTGGCAAATCACTTGTTTCCTGCCCCTAGTTCCAGGCCTGTTTGGTACCTGTTGAACACAAAGGCATCAGTTGTAATTTTCCTCAGGCTACATTAACGAGTGACTTTTGGCACTGGCAGTTAACACAGAGGCACAAGGGGACAATCCGGAACTGCACCCAGTAGGATTAGGCTTTGTGGCGCATCGGCCAAAGCGTCTGTTGTCTACTCATGGATAACTGAGTTCAAATTCCGGTTGTGTAATTAGATCTTTCTGGGTTGTTTATGTCTGTACAGAACCCTCTTTTCTATGCAGGCTAGTTGGTGACATTTTCTTCAGGCTGCATTTAAGAGAGACTGCTACTTTGGAGTCAGCAAAACCGGTATCCCCATGTGGCTGTTCTATGGCGCATGCAGCAAATTGCTTGGTTTTTCCCCCCTGAAGAGCCTGGTGTTTGAGCCCCAGGGGGTTCCTTTCGGTGGAAGTTGCCTTTTCTTCGGGCTTCATTAATGATTAACCTATATTTACAGTTTGGTAAAGCGCGAAAGCTGCCTTTGCTAAACAGCTTCTCAAATGCTTTTTTTTCAAGCTATCTACAGAACCCTGTCTTCCTTTATCAATTTACCAAGGTCAGCTGTGAGCTGATGCAAGGCATGCCCCAAAAATGGGCAGCGGGGGGGGGGGTTGTTACAGGAAACCCCTGTTAGAAAAAGGGCAGCCAAATGGAGTTTTGGAAACTGCTAACTGCCATGTCCCTCCTTCCATCACAGGCATGCTAGCTTCACCCCCACCTTGCAGGTTCATCGGTGCCATGTGCTGCATGCTGCATTCAAGAGCTACTATACTTTAGATTCGGCATAAGCGTTCCCCCCATGGCCCAAGATGTCCTGTCTGCTCTGGAGCATGTGGCAAATCGCTTGTTTCCTGCCCCTAGTCCCAGGCCTGTTTGGTACCTGTCTGTTGAACACAAAGGCATCAGTTGCATTTTCCTCTGGCTACATGAACGCGTGACTGACCTTTGCTAATCAGCTTCTCAAATACTTTTGTTTTTAAAGCTTGTTACAGAACACTGTCCTCATTAACATATGGCTTCTGTCACTGTACAGAGAATTCTGGAAATAATTTTTCTTTATTATCTTTGAATTATTATAACAAAATGGCACAGTTAAAGTTCATGATACTTCCTTTACCTTTACCATTAGATGTGTGGGAGGGCCTCTGTGTACTTAAAATGCCAGGGCCTATTTTGAATCCTAGACCAGGCCTTGTATTCAGCTATGTAAGGTTCACTTTAAATTGTCATATTTATACTCTCCAGGTCAGGCATAAGGAATGTTGCAGAAAATGACAAACTTTGGGTGACTTGTGGAAGAAAACCATTTCCTTATTCATACATGTAAGTTAGGATTTGGAGACAAGCCCAAAATTATCTGTGCTCTCAAATTAGAGTTGATATAAATAATCTATTAATAGCTTTTTGGTTGCTATGGTGGTTGAATGGAGTGGAGGTTGCACTTAAAATACCAGCCACCCACTGATACTTACACTGAATCAACATCCAGGCATTAGAATGATCATCTCAACAGAAAAGCAGTTTAAACTTAAAACGTGATTGTAATGTGCCAAATAAATACATTACAATCTATATGTGCAAAACAAAAATCACTTTGCTTTATGAATGATGTTTTTAAACCCGTCAAAAAAACAGTTACATTCTTTAAATTCTCTTAATTTTTATGTACATGTTGTTGTTATAATGTTGTGATGTATGTCATATCTCAGTCTAGGAAAATGTTATGTACTCTAAATGATTTGTGTTGGAAAGGATACTGGAATAAACAGCAATGGACTTTAATGCATGAAAACTAGAAGTATTATTACATGTATTGGTTCCCTTATCTGGAAAACCCTTATCTAGTAAGCTCAAAATTTTGGGCATGCCATCCCCTTAAAGGCTAAAAAATATCTTTTGGGCTCCACATGCACACCATACCTTACCGAGCCCTCCTCTTCCTGTCTACTTGCATTTCCCATGCATGCCCTTTGTTTGCTTTCAGGTAGGAGTGCGGCTGGGGAAGGGGAATTTCTATTCCACTATAGAGGAAGTAAAAGCTGCTGTTCGTAACCCCTGTTCCCCTGTCCCCTGCGGCCACTCTAGGTCTGTTTCCTCCATAGTTAAGTCAGTGCACTATGGCCAAACTCAACAGAAGAGAAACCCAGAAAACAGTTTGTTACAACATAAATTACTGAAGTCAAGTATATTCATGGTTTTTAATGAGAAAAACATTGCTGAAAAATTTGGGAAGCTGCAAAATGTTCCAAAATTTCTCCAAATGCATTGCAGTAAATGAGAAGGCAAAATGACAGTGGCGTAACTGTAATACACAGACCCCTTGGTCGTGGGGGGGAGGGCTGTAAAGAAGTGGGTTGCAGTATAGGTATTAGAGCTGAGAGCTTTAAATTTCTATTTCATTAGACAACATTGGGTTTACACATACACAACTTGTCAGGCAAGACAAGAGAGTTCTCTAAATGGTTTGGAAAAGTCGGTCTGCCACTGTAAAGGGCAAAAGGAGGAACCCTTGAGAGCATGAAAGCTGCCTTACCCTTCATGAGGTAGGAGAACTGTTTGCCAGCACTAGTCTTTGCAAGAAGAGGATTCAAAACAATGGAGCACACACTAAAACATTCTATCACGATGAACAGTAAAGAAGAGCCAGTTTCCTGGTGCAAATAACAGTACTTCTCAGCAAGAAAAAAGAACTTTGATGTTGGTATTCTGCCTGTGTAAGTATAGGTTAGGTTAGGGAATGCTATCAATCGATCAGTTTCTGCATTCATCTTACTGGTATGTCTGGAGTTAATCCCACCCCATCCAGTTATACAATTATGTAGGTTGTGAGTGACTTTATGGGCTTTTTTTGATGTCCTATTAACTTAGCACCTAGTGATTGTATATAGGTTAAGTATAGAGAAACAGGTTAGCTTTGTTGCATGACTTTGCTTGCTCCCAGAAAATTTTTCACAGACGCCCATAGTTGATGATATCCTTATACATGAAAGGACCAGTGAAGAGAGGATCCAACATGGAAGAAGGTTGATGGAGTCAAATGTTTCTTGTGGAAAGTCAGACAGAACCCACAATGTCAAATGAGGGACCAGATTAGCAACGTGTATCAACAACAGACTTCTAATGAGCCAAGGATTTAGACATGGCCAATTAAAACAGTAACAAATGAATCCAAGCCCAAATGTCCCTAAAGGAGAACTAAGCCCTAAAAATGAATATGATTAAAAATGCCAAATATTATATATGGCACTTATTGTACCAGCCCAAAGTTTCAGAATTTCAATAGCAGCAATGATCCAGGACTTCAAACTTGTCACAGAGGGTCACCATTTTGGAAAGTTAGGCTTTAGTTCTCCTTTAAAGTTCCACAGTAGGGTTTAAGCAGCAGGGATATCAACTTTGACACAGGTATGAGAAAAACCAAGACAGTGCAGATCGTAGGCACAAAATAAAGGAGAGGAATTGAAGTATTAATGTTGAGTTATGCCCAAGAAGATGTTCATACCATTTATTCTCATTCTTTTGTAGAAGTCACCAACAGATAAACAATAATATGATATGGGGAGTAACAGGAAGCGCTAACCTTCTTCAACAGAAATGTACCTGGACAAGGCATCATGTTTTTAGAACCACACAGATAGTATATTACAAACTTGAAGCTCTGGGAAGAGAAGGGCCCAACATGTGAACGTTTTCTTGGCAGAAGAAATGTATTCCAAATGTATTTGTATCCTGGGGATGATCAGAGCTGCCATCAGAAACTTTGGAGTCCCAAAAGTGGTGTTTACAATCTAAACGGGAAAGCCTTACCCAATAATAGATGTAATTTAATGGTTTCCTTTCTTTTTTTCTAAACACCTCAGTAGTTACTAAACCTGGTGCATACAGATATAGTATTCCTTTTACAACAGGGAAGACAGTGTGCAAATGCAAAAAACTTCAACAATCAGTTGAGACAGGGGAAGGCAAGCAGGCCCCCCACCTACCTTCCATGTTATTCAGATTTGCACGAGTGGTATATGATGTAAGGAGCAACGGTGTCACCTGTCAGGTGGTAACAGCTGGATTGAACTGCACCTTCTGGTGCTGCATTGTACACCTCACGCCAGAAATTTTATCTGGCTCTTGTGACCCTTGCCACCCACTGCCCACTGGAAACATAAATGAACTCTTTCATGTTCCTCATTACATTCACACAATAGGGTAAGTTATACATTGTTTAGAATAGTTCTATGATATTTTAAGTTAATTTAAATGATTCATTTTGTTGATGTATTTATTTCCACATGAGAAAATACAGCCTATGGCCTACCAGCTATTGTTGGACTGCACTCCAACATTAAGACTAGATGCCACTTAGAGATATGTTCAAAAACATATGTATATGTCCATTAGCTGGACGCTTTTGTATCTTGCAGTTTTACTTAAAGGGTTAATTCATCTTTAAAGGGATTCTGTCATGATTTTTATGATGTAGTTTTTATTCCTAAATTACACTGTTTACACTGCAAATAATTCACTCTACAATATAAAGTTTAATTCCTGAACCAGCAAGTGTATTTTTTTCAGTTGTAATATTGGTGTGTAGGCAGCCATCTCAGGTCATTTTGCCTGGTCATGTGCTTTCAGAAAGAGCCAGCACTTTAGGATGGAACTGCTTTCTGGCAGGCTAGAGTTTCTTCTACTCACTGTAACTGAATGTGTTGTAGTGGGACCTGGATTTTACTATTGAGTGCTGTTCTTAGATCTACCATGCAGCTGTTATCTTGTGTTAGGGAGCTACTTTCTGGTTACCTTCCCATTGTTATGTTGTTAGTATGCTGGGGGGGGAATTTCCTATGACAGTATCCCCTTTTCTTAACTTTTAGCATGCTGTAGATTTGCTATTGGTCTTCATTTTTTATGTTTTTTTTTTTTTTTTTTAAATGATTTCACTTTTAGCTCAGCAGCTCATCCAACTGGAATATTAGCAGCTATCTGGTTGCTAGGGTCCAATTTATCCGCACAACCAGGCACTGGCTTGAATGAGAGACTGGACTATGAATTGTAGGGAGACTGAATAGAAACATAAGTAGTAAAGAGTAGCAATAACAGTAAAATTATAGTCTCACAGAACAATAGTTGTTGGCTGCTGGGGTCAGGGATCCCCACTTACCAGCTGGAAAGAAACAGAAAAGTAAGTTAAACAATTCAAAAACTATTTAAAAATGAAGACCAATTGAAAGGTTGCCAAGAAAAAAACATTCTGTTAAATAATAAAAGTTAATCTAAAGTTGAGCAACCCTTTTAAGCAGTGAGGAGAATGATGGTATGTGTATCATGATAAAATTATCAGCACCACAGGCTATGCAAAAAAGAACAAATAACAGAACCAAGCACAATATTGTTCACATTCAGTACAGTCACCAGAGTGTTGCAAGAAAATTCTGTGTGTCATGAACCATAGAAAGCCTATGCGCAGATTTGTCTTGTGTGTTCTAAAGTGCTACAAAGTGCTATCTCAAAAATTAAGTAAAACAAGGTGCTTACAGTGTTTTCTTCTCAAGGTAAAATAAATTAAAGCAAGTTGCAATGGTGTTTTCAATAAAAAATACAATTCAGTATGTGGCTTTTCCACTCTGGTGGGATTAGCAATTTAGAAGATTCCTGATTTCAAAACAGCATATCTATATCAACTCAAGGGTATTTATTTTTCTGTAAAAAAAAACAGAGACAGCGCTTAAAGTGTAATTTGCCTTTATTGCACTTACATAAGTCACACTTCTGAGCGCATGTCGACCAATCACATTCTCCAGTGTTATGATGCAGATTGTGAAGGTGAAACGTTGCAATACAAAGAGTTGTATTCTGCCAGTCTCTCCTTCTCTTGTGTGTTCCACCTGTGCATTCACTAACTGCTGCAACTGGAATGGATGTCACACTTGCTTTAATTTATTTTACCGTTTGAAGAAAGCACTATAAGCACCTTGTTTTATTTAGTTTGAATTTTATTTTGGATACAGCACTTTGTGAATAATCACTATAACACTTTAGAATACAAAAGAAAAATCTGGGCATAGGCTTTTTATGGTTCAAGACACACAAATAATTGTGTTGCAACTAGGGTTTCCACCTTTTAAACGGTGGAGACCGGGCAGGTGGGGTGGTCGTGACGGCAGGGGACGTGTCCATGCCGTAGATGGACGTGTCCGTGATGTCAGGGGGCAGGACTATGACACGGTGATCTGCAATTCGTTGATCACCAAGTCAGTCAAGGGAATACCTTCAAAATACTGGGCTGTCCGGGGTCAAAACTGGACAGGCAGCAACCCTAGTTGCAACACTCTGGTGACTGTACTGAATGTTAACAATATTGAGCTAGGTTCTGCTATTTGTTTTTTCCCATAGCCTGTGGTGCTGAACTATAATTTTATCTTGATTTGGTGATCCAAAGGCAAAGGAAGAAATTCTGAGGGTTCCTGTTAATCTTGCAAATATTTTGTTTTGCAGTTTTAACTTTGTTATACAGTATGTATATCATGTTCTATACAGTATGTATTCTGAACCTTTACTCACAATTGGAATACATCCCTATAGTTCCCAGGCTCAGAAAGAAATGTATTTGTCCCAGGTTGTATGACCTGGATTTCACTTGCCTGCAGTGATTTAATAAGGGCTTTCCAGCAGCTCCGTAGCCACATTTCTCTTTAGTATCCTTATCCTTTAAATGCCCTGTTTTTATTTATTGCCAGCTCATGACCTTGGATGAGAAAGCTGACATTTCTGCAGCACATTATGAAAGACTAAATATAGACTGGTAACAAGAGCTCTAGACACCTGATTCCTATTGTGTGGATCATGGGAATTATGTGGGAAGAACGAGAAGGTGATTTCCGTACAGGAAGTAGGATTATCACCTGATTTGACACCAGTTGCATAAGCACAGCACAGCCAAGTTATTAAATTATTACATTTGGCTTATCAAATGCATCCGACTCAGATACCAAGACAACAATTTGCTATTTCTGGTCATAAAATATAATAAATCTGGGTATTGTCTTAATCTGTGGTTGTGAAAATCTTAGCATCAAATAAAATGAGAAATATTATTAGTAGATTAGATTACATTATAATGTTGCTTCCTGATTAACAGTAGAACTTTTCTTAAAATATATTCATACATGTACACATGTATTTAAATATTAAAAACACACATGTTGGGGCAGCAAATGGTTCGCTACAAGTTTCTGGCACCTGGTCACCTGTAACTGCTGTATGACTGAAAATACAACCAGATGCAGCAGCTCCACCTTGACCTGAAAGTAACCTTGTTACAAGTACAAATAGCAAATAATTACACAATGTGATAGTTATTAGATAAATTCTGTCTACACCAAGATAAAAAAAAACTTTTGCAAATCAAAAGCAAAACAAAATGCATATAAATACTTGGTGTACATTGAGTTTGTGTAATATTTTCATTAGCAAAAGCCAAAGGAAATATAAAAAATTAATATATTGTGTCCCAAAAAACTGGGCCAAGATGACATTTAAAATGTTAGCAGAACTACTGCTTGGCAGATACCCCTGTAGCAGGCATCTCATAGTTAAAGGAACAGTAACATCAAAAAATTTTGAAGTAATAAAAAATATAATGCAGTGTTGCCCTGCACTGGTAAAACTACTGTGTTTGCTTCAGAATCACTAATATTGTTTATATAAATAAGTAATAATATGTAGCAATGGGGGCAGCCATTCAGAGGAAAAAAGGTTCAGGTTACACAGCAGTTAGCAGATAAGCTCTGTTGAACATAATGGTGTCATCTGTTATCCACTATTTAACCTGTGCCATATAGCCTTTTTTTCAATTCCCGCCATTGCTACACAAGCAGCTTGTTTATATGAACTATAGTAGTATTCAGGGCCGGAACTAGGGGTAGGCAGAGTAGGCACGTGCCTAGGGCGCAAAGCTCGAGGGGCGCCAGGCCTTTCACTGCTGCCTACCCCAGTCCGGTCTGCAGTTCTTCTCGTTGTGCTCATTTGCGCTCATGCGCGATTACGTGAGGGGTGGCGTATCCAGTCAGTGCGCATGCGTGAGCTCAGGTTCGAGTGCGCATGCGTGAGCTCAGGTTCGAGTGCTCATGCGTGCACTCAGGTTCGATTAATTATTCTGAGTGCGCATGCACATGGCGGAGGGGGTGATGCGGCCAGCCGGGTTGTCTGGGGCGCCTGGCTGGTTCGGCCTGGCCCTGGTAGTATTTCTGAAGCAAACAGATCCGTTTTACCAGTGCAGGGCAACATTACATGATATTTTCATTACTTTAAAGCACTTTAATTTTTTGGTGTTACTGTTCCTTTAAAATGCAGGTAACACAATGAATTGTGGATCCTGCAAGCAATGCTTACTTAAAAGGGAAATACAGCCTATACAAGGAATATGGCTATAAATGCTGTATTTTATATACTTTTTTTGTATCAACCCAGAAAAGAAAAGATTTTTTCTTATCAGCATTGTGTCACAGCAGTGTATTATTGGGGATCATCAATTGAGGTTACATGCGTCAGCTGGTGCTACAGGTAGGATTACTGCGGCTGCCCAATAAAATAAAACTAACTTGGCATTGACACAAAGGAAGTGAGTGGTGATGTAAGGAGCAAGGATTGAACTGCACTCGATGGAGAGATGAGCAGATTGAGGGGAGCTGGATGATATAGGAGTGGAGAGTGATGCAGATAGGGGTAAAACTGCGTGCAAGTAGGGTAAGACTGAAAATTACTAGCGGGCATTTACCTAGGGGCACAAAAGCATGTCCTCTGAGTCCTCCCCAAGGTAAGCTGCTCCCTGCCTTTTGTGCCAGACTGAAAATCTAGCTTGGACATGGGGTGCTTATATTTCATTTGCATTACAGTACAACAGTAGGGGTCAATTTGCCATTTTTTTTTAAGTTTGCATACTGTGTGGAGCATTTGAAGAATGGCATGACCTTCTGCATGTGCAAAAGAAAGCAGCTTGTGACCTTTTTTCCAATTTGCACACTGCGTGGTGCATTGTAAATTATACCTACTGGTGTTACCTAACCCTTTAAGTTATAATAATGCAAATGAGTTATAAACACTCCATTTCCAGTGACTGTAGGTATTGAACTGAGATCAGATCATAAGAGCTGATTTCTGCTCATAAGATCACTAAAATTCTTATATGCAGTTGGTCAATCTGAAAAACTCTACGGCATGTACAAGATCTAAAATTCCAGGAGCATAGAGTCACATCCAAGGAATGTCCCTGAATGTTGGATACCAACCTTGCCTTAAATAACACATATATGTGCCTTTTTGATATAAGCTCATTCACTAGAGCTTATAAAGAAAAGGCAAATAAATATTGTCTTAAAATGCCAAAATTAATATAAATATATTTTTAGTATTGCACAGACATTTCTCATTTTACAAACTGAAAGAATAAAAATCATAGTTATATGAATCATTCCCCAGTCTCTCCTTATGCCTACAGTGTAACAGAGCCCCTCACCTTGTGCCATTGCGAAGACAATTATTCTGGGATTTGAAGTCCCTCTGCTTTCCATAGTGGGTGGTGCACAGATTCTCTGGAAAACAGAGGGACTTCAAATCCCAGAATCCATCACCTCACAAAGGAAACAAGGCGAGGGAGGGGTAGGATGACTGCCAATTTAAAGGATTACTTTCATGTGAAAACAAGTTTTTTTCAAAACGAATCAGTTAAAGGAACAGTAACACCAAAAACACCAAGTTTTTTTTTCAAAACGAATCAGTTAAAGGAACAGTAACACCAAAAAATGAAAGTTTTTTAAAGTAATGAAATTATCATGTAGTGTTGCCCTGCACTGGTAAAACTGATGTGTTTGCTTCAGAAACACTACTATAGTTCATATAAACAAGCTGCAGAGTAGCAATGGCAGAAATTGAAAAAAAGTCTATATGGCACGGGATAAATAGTGGATAACAGATAACACCATTACGTTATAAGGAGCTTATCTGCTGTGTAACCTGAGCCTTTTCTCCTTTGAATGGCTGCCCCCATGGCTGCATAGCAGCTTATTTATATAAACAGTAGTGTTTCTGAAGCAAACACAGCAGTTTTACCAGTGCAGAGCAACACTGCATTTTATTTGTATTACTTTAATACAATTACATTTTTTGATGTTACTGGTCCTTTAATAGTGCTGCTCCAGCAGACTTCTGCACTGACATTTATTTTTCAAAAGTGAAAACTAATTTTTTTGTATTCAATGTTGAAATCTAGACATATTTTCAGTTTCCCAAGGAGCCCCCAGTCATGTGACTTGTGCTATGATACACTTCAGTCACTATTTACTCTGTACTGCAAATTTGAGCAAAATTCCCCCCTTTCTCCCCTAGCAGCCTAACAACAGAACTATGGTAAGGTAATCAGATAGCAGCTTCCTAACACAAGATAACAGCTCCCTGGTAGATCTAAGAACAGCACTCAATAGTAAAATCCAGGTCCCACTGTGACACATTCAGTTACATTGAGTAGGAGAAACAATAGCCTGCCAGAAAACAGTTCCATCTTAAAGTGCTGGCTCTTTCTGAAAGCATACAACCTTAATTTAATATGGTTAAATGAATTATTTGCAGAGTAAATAGTGTAATTTAGAAATAAAAAACACCATAAAAATCATGACAGAATCCCTGTAAGTGGTGGGTGAGAGCACATGGATTTATGTATGTCTGGGTAAAAAAAAAACAAAATACATTAATATTTATCTAGTTTAGATAGTGTTTATGCACCATGGAGCTTACAATCTAAGTTCTCTATCATATTTACACATACACTATGGTCAATTTTATCTAAAACCAGTTTATCTGTCTGTATGTTTTTGGTGTAATTACTGGTTGTGACACATACAGAAATTGTGCCAAGCAAACTGGTGTGGAATGAGGAGCTGAAGGACCTGCATTTCATCTTTCTTCAGGTCAGATACCTGACAAGTGAGAATACCAGAAACTGTAAATGGAATTAATTGCCCTAGTTTGCTGAACAAGAACTACCAGGACTGTGGGTGGTAGGGCAAGCACCAGGGGTGGCCTTCTGAAAGCCCCACATGGAACAACTGTTTGAGGAGTTGCCTCTATGCGAGTGAGAATAGAGGAGCAGTGCAAGAGCAGGTCTGGTGCAATTTGCAGAAGCCCTTAAATGGGTTTTTCACCTTTAAACAACTAGTTGGTTTCAGATAGATCACCAGAAATAATGAGTTTTTCTAATGACTTTCTATTTTTTATGTGTGACCATTTTTCTTCTATTGAAGTATAAAGGGTCATTTTTCACCTTCTAAAGCCACTCTGGGAGGGGGGTCGCCGACCCTGTAAACTGTTCTAAATTTATACATTTAAATTGATACATGTCTAATCTTTATCCCTGCTGAGCAGGATCTCTGGGTTTCATTACAGGCAGCTGTTAGAATTGATACAATAGTTACTAATACTCCAGAGATGCTGCTGAGAAATGTATCAACTAAATGTTGCAAAATTGTAACAGTTTAGAGTCTGCACTTGAATAACTGAGCTGCCAGACTCAAACACTAGAGCAGGGATGTCCAACTTTTTGGCTTCTCTGGACCACATTGGAAAAATACACAAACACTTTTGTAAAATTGAAGAAAATACACAGAAAAGAACTACAACACCAGTTGGATAACCAGAGGGAGCTATACATTGGAATATGGGACACCTGGATTTTAAAGAGACTTATTATTATATTATTATTACTAACTGGGCAATGGGCAGAGTCCACCATCCTCCCTACTCCATAGGTGACCACATTGTTACAACCTGGCATAGTAAGCCTGTTCCTAACAAGACGACAGACTGAGGTGGTTAATGTGTCTGGACTAGAGCAAGAAGTGTTATTTCACTCTCGTTTTCTCTGTATTTCCATACATGTATTTCTTAATTTCTTTCTTTTTTTCCCTTTTCTTCCTTTTCTCTCTCCTTCAAGCTGTGCCACATTCATATCCATCCCTCGGGCTGCAGGTTGGACACCCCTGCACTAGAGACAGGGACATTCAACTTTAAACTTAGATTTTGGAAAAACGGTAAAAAAAAAAAGTAATGGAGAGTAATAAAAAAAAGTCTTTATTTCTGGTGAACTATCTGAAAACAACTGAACTGAAAAAAAGTTTTTGGAAGGTGAACAACCCTTTTAAGGGACTATTTCTGTAGGAGTTAGGGGGGTTGGAATTATATTACTTTTCCAGAGTAGCTTTTACTAATGCTACTGTGATACAAAGCAGTGTCTTTCAGGATTGCTACTACTCCGCACATCATTAAAGGGATACTGGAAAAACATGTTTTTTGCAAAACGCATCAGTTAATAGTGTTGCTCCAGAAGAATTCTGCACTGAAATCCATTTCTCAAAAGAGCAAGCAGATTTTTTTATATTCAATTTTGAAATCTGACATGGGGCTAGACATTTTGTCAGTTTCCCAGCTGCCCCAGTCATGTGACTTTAGGATGGAATTACTTTCTGGCAGGCTGTTACTTCTCCTACTTAATGTAACTGAATCAGTCTCAGTGTGACTTGGCTTTTACTATTAAGTGCTGTTCTTAGATCTACCAGGGAGCTGTTATCTTGTGTTAGGGAACTGCTATCTGGTTACCTTCCCATTGTTCTGTTGTTAGGCTTCTGGGGGAGGGGGAAAGGGAGGGGGATGATATCACTCCAACTTGCAGTACAGCAGTAAAGAGTGACTGAAGTTTATCAGAGCACAAGTCACATGACTGGTGGCACCTGGGAAATTGACAATATGTCTAGCCCCATGTCAGATTTCAAAATTGAATATAACAAAATCTGTTTGCTCTTTTGAAAAATGGATTTCAGTGAAGATTTATGTGGGAGCAGCACTTTTAATTGTTTTGAAAAAAACATGTTTTCCCGTGACAGTATCCCTTTAAAGTAGAACCATTTACAGAAATGACAGTTTATCCTACTGCTCGAAAACTTTCTCATAGCCAACAAATCACAGAACTGAATAGCAGAAGCTGTGGATGAGGCGCTAGAAGATTCGAACACTCTCATCGACTGTGTGACACCATTATCACACCAAGAACGAAACATTTCATACAGGGCAAGCCTTATATAGTCGAGTAGCTGCGCCCTCGGGGTGCAGAGTGTTGGTTCCAGAGCAGGATTTTGCTGGGATGGGCGCGAATGCAGAGAGTATTACGGTAAGGTGGACCGGCAGCTAGGTCCGCGGGCTGCGAGCAGGGTTTGTGTGTGTGTGTGTGAGAGAGAGAGTGTCTGCGCGTCAGGTGATCCTCCGGCCAGCGGGGAGTGTGGATGTGCGCACTAGCCTGACGGGAGAAAATGCAAAATGGCACGCTGGGAATGTGACGGGATTGTGGGCTCCCCGTCTGCTGCTGCCCCGGCTCCCGGGATCCCTGGCTGGAGGATGGAGCGCTAGTCTGCCTCAGTCATCATCCCTGTGGTATTGTGTCAGTGCTGGGTATCTGCATCTGTCACTGCTGGGAGAGGGGTGCCGCTGCTCTATTCCTTATACGGCCTCTTTGGATCCATTGGATTTTTCCCCTGCGCCTACAGGGATTTTCCTTGGGCCGAGCCTCGGCTGCACTGAAGGAGCACTAGCTAGTGATTTGGGGGAGCGGCACGTGTAGGTGAGCCAGAGCCATGGGGCTGTGTTACAGTCTACGGCCGCGGCTCTTTGGTGATCCCAGTGGCTCCATCTCTAACGCTGCCACCACCACCTCGGACAGCGAACAACCCCCGGAATTGTCGGTGCCGCTCCGAGCCGGGGACCTGAGACACGGGGACCTACACCGGCCGGGGGCTTCACAGACAGGGGACGTACCGGGACAGCCCCGCAGAGTGGAGCAGTGCAAGCCCGGCCGGGGAGGGGACAGCGCGGATGGACTCGTGCTCTTACTGCAGAATGGGGGAGGCAGTGGGGAGAGCAAACAGCAGCACAAGGCCAGCAAAGCGCCGCACCCCCAGCTTCAGCAGCACCCACCGCACCCCCAGCAGCACCCTCCTCCTCCTCCTCTGCACAAGGGATGGGACAAGCTCCGGCTGGAGGAGAAGGAGGCAGAGAAAGAGGCCAAAAAAGTCAGCAAGACCATAGACAGGGTGCTGAAGGAGCAGAAGAGGGAATACAAGCAGACGCACAGGCTGCTCCTACTAGGTAAGGCACTGGCACCCAAGGGTGCTCTTAAAAAGTGGGTGGAATCAGTTTAATAGTCAGTGAATATCAGGGATGTGACCTTTGGCTGTTGCTCATCTCCAGCTCTCATCAAGCCCAAGGCAGTCCCATGGAGTTCATTATCATCTGGGGGGGGGGGGCACTGACCATCCTGAGCAAGAAGATGAGCCTGGCACTTGCTTCATATCCTTCTCTCATAATGGTGCTCATACCCCACCCAAGTAGCAGCCAAGGGGGAAGGATTATGGGTAACAACATCACAGTCTGTAGATAAGGGAAAAGCCATTGTACATTAACCGCCGGTGTCCTGGATAATCTATTGTATTTGTTTGGCTCTTCAGCTGTTGCTGATGTGTCTTCCTGTATATGATGGGATTTGCCATTAACTAGCAACTAAAATATTGTTACGCTAAGTGGTCATTTATTCCCCTCATACCCAGGCTGCACACATGCTTCACATTTTCCATTATTATGCTACAAACACAGTACAGCTGAATATAAATTGTGAGTAGCGTCAGTGCTGCTGACCCTTAAAATTGTGTATACAAATTAAAAATAAAAACTTAGAAGTCCCTGCACAACCGTCCTTGCTTTTCCACAAGGGAAATTAGAAAGGTGAGTCTGTAATTGATAAATCTGTGCTAATGTGATCCTGAGGGATGTGACAGTGTGTGTGTCACTTGTTTTTACCTTTCAGTTGTAGAATGCCTCCCTGGGGTTAAGGGCCCTGCGTGTAGTCTTGGCTGGAAGCCATTAGGGCCTGCACTTGGGAAATGACACATGCTTCCCTATGTCACAGTGCCCTTTAAGCGGTGGTTGTCTAAATCAGAAATATCATAGTCAGCTTGGAACATAAAACTACCAAATAACGAATACTTCAATGTAAATGGCATATGTTAACCACTAGGATACAGTATTATGTGCCATAGCTGTCCAATATTAATAACACAAACTACAGCTCTAAACTGTTATTGAATTACAATTCCCAAAACAAAAGCCTTCATCTGTCAGAAGATGTTGGGAGTTGTATTTTGGCAACAGGCAGAATATTGTACACAGCTGTGATACTAAGCATTACTAAGACTACACACACTGACCCACAGTTATATAATTTCCCTGTGTTGTGCAAAGCGATTTGTGAGTTCATAAAGTAAAATGTGGCACAGTCTGATATCTTTGTTATTAAAGAATATGTATATTAAGTGTATTTTATTTGCCATTTTATGTATATATTTATAGTGGTCCAACCCAATTATATTGTCCCTGTTTTTATTTAAATTCTCTGATTGTAATGAAGCTGAGCTCAAGTTTTGTGGCATGAATTTTATTCCTAGCGCCTTCCTCTGTCCTGTATCCATGTCGATGTCAATATTTGTTGAAGAAAACCCAATAGGAAGTTCATGAGACAAAAACAAGCCACAAAGTGGGGCTGTGGTTCCTTATGTCTGTATATAGTAAGTCAGACATGAATAGATTTAGCAATTAAAAATATATCTTCTTCTTAATGGACCTGACAGAGTTTCGTTTTATTTTTTTAAAAAATATGTACAAGAAAGAATACGCATATTAAGGCAACTTTGCCATATGTTGGTTTTATTGCCAGTGATTTTAGTTATTTCCAATGGAGACGCATTTGTCGCTCGCAGTCGTGCATGAAAAATCACGGGCGACAAATCTCCCCATCGGCCACTGCCCTAAATAGAGTGAAAAGGCTTTCTGTAATAGATAGGACAGCTATGGGATTTCTTTTGTGTTATCCAGAAAGCTTTGAATTACGGGAAAGCCATCTCTCATAGTATATTAAAAGCAAATAATACTAATTTTTAAAAATAATGTCCCTTTTCTCTATAATACTATAACAGTATCTTGTACTTAATCCTAACTAAGCTTCAAGAATCCATATTGGTGGCAAAACAATCCTGGTTTTTTTTTTCCTTGAAGTTAAAGAAGGCCCTTATCAGGAAATCCACAGGTCTAAGAATTCTGGATTGTAGCTTTAGTAGTAAATTAAGATGATTAATTGATTACCTGTATACTTTTTTATCCCAAAATAGTATAGGCCCCAAGAGAAAAAGGTTAAAAAACACTGCAATAAGGTATTGTAATACAGTGATGGTATCCTTTACCTGGAAAGCCATTACCCGAATAATGAGAAGGCCATCTCCCATGGGGCAAATTCACTAAGCGCCGAACGCTAGCGTTACTTCGCTAGCGTTTGTCATTTTCGTTACTGCGCAAATTCACTAACGAACGCTGGCATAGTTTCGCTAGTGTTACTTCGCACCCTTACGCCTGGCGGAGTTTCGCTAGCGACGTAACTACGCAAATTCACTAACGCGCGCAGTGTACTGAACGCTACCTTTTACGCTAGACTTCCTTCGCAACCTCAGACCTGGCGAAGCGCAATAGAGTAGATAGGGATTGTTTCAAAAAAAGGCAAAAATTTTTCTAAGTCCTGAAAAAGATCGAAAAATTTTTTGGGGCTCCCCTCCTTCCCCCCTACATTTCCTGACTCATGGCAACTTACGTAGACAGTGGGCACGTGTAGGGCAAAATAAAATTTTTATTTGATGAATTGAAGGTTTTCTAGGCATTTGTAGTGCTGATACGTATTCCTCCATTGAAATTTGAATTTGGCGCCCTATGCAAATTAGCCTTCGCTAGCGTAACTTCGCTTTACTTAGTGAATCAATGCTAGCGCAACTTCGCAACCTTACGCTACCCCTGTGCACAACTTCGGATTTTGCGAAGCGCTGGCGAAACTATGCCTGGCGAAGCGCGGTGAAGTTGCGCCTGGCGAAACTACGATTGTTAGTGAATTTGCCCCAAAGACTACATTTTAATCAAATAATTAAACATTTAGAAAAGTAGTCTTAATACTCTAATAAAAAAAACAGGACCTTGTATTTTAACCTAACTAAAATATAATTAATCCTTACAGGTGGCAAAACAGGCCTATTGGGATTAATTTATGTTTAATTAATCCAATCTATAATCTATTTAAGTATATACATCCAAATTATGGACATTACAGAAAGACCTCTTATCTGGAATCCCCAGTTCCCAGGCATTCTGGATAACAGGTCCCTGTATTGAAAACATGTATTTATTTAAGATCATCCTCTTTAAGCAAAAATAAAAGTGCATCTATAGCCGGGATCACAATGAAGGACTTTGTGTAGAGGGGTTTTGTTATAAAGCTGGTGCTAATTGTACTCAAATTTGAGCTAATCCGACACAGTCCCTCTGGAGTGTCCAATCGTTTTTGCTTTGTCTGATATAGTATTCACATTGGAAAAGGTGAGTGAAAGCTTTGCTTTTTCTAAACATTGAAATACAATTTGGCATAATCATTAAATTCAACTGAAGGGTACTTTTAAGTATATAGCAAAATTTGCATAAAATGTTGGTGTCAGTCTCTTTGCACCCAGTTTATTTTAGTGACACTATATTAATGTGATGTTGCTCTGCATTGTGCTTTTTAATTAAGATTATAGGTTAGGAAACCTGCAAGGAAAAAACAAACATTGTCTCTAAACTTCTCAATGTCTTAACCTATCATGAACAAATAAGTTGTGTATTTATGTAATATTTACTGTAAAATGTAATATTTAGTGAAGTAGAGTAGTTTGAAAACCATTGTTTACACCACAGCATGATTGTGAGTCCTTAGCCTTAATGCTCATGGCAAATTCATTCTCCCATCCAGCAGAGAAGTGGGGAAACCCAGCAATGCGGCATGTAATAGTATTATTTCAGCCCTCAAATGTTCATATGCATTGTTTTGCTCTTGTTCTCGGTGGCAGTAATGGTGTTTCTTTTGAAACAAATGATCATTTTTGTTTTGTAACAATATTTTGATACAGTGTGTGTCTGAATTTTGCAATTTGCATTTTAACAAGTATTACTGCTGCTTACTTTACGGCTGAGATAAATACATCTAGGATAAACAGTAACTGAAACTAGTCACCATTAAACCACGTACTACTCTAATCCTAGTTAAAGTTTGTAGTCATTGTCACTGATTGGCACATGTATGGGGTCTCTACTTAACAAATTGCTTCATAGAACAGTGTTGCTGGAAGACAATAGGCTTTTCTAGACACCTTCAACAGAGGTGCTTTTTAGAGCAATTTCAGGTTTGTTGCCCTCTTTGTCTTTTACAAACACTTGTGTCCAAACTGTCATCCTCCATTGGTTCCTAAGAAAATTGGTTGAAATTTCAGCACTGAAGCTTCTCAGGATAATTGTGCCTGGAGTTACACACTCTAAAAAAAACCTCAATATGCACCTTTCTGTCTGTCACTGCTTCCTACAGTAATCTATGAGAAATCTGTTTGCTAAAGCACATGTAGCAGTGGTAGGTGGACTTCAGAGAGTTCCACCTGACACTGCTATTATAGGAAGAGTTCACTCTGGTTTCTTCCTGATGTTAACAAAGGGCACAATGCCCCATGTAACATTAGCCTTGGGTTTACAGGTGTGTGCAAGTTAAAAAGTCCACCTAGGGCCTTCCTTACAAGTCAAAATTATATTTATCTTCTACATGAAGATCCATTAATTACAGTAAGTAATAACATAAACATTCCTAAAATGTTGGTGCCTTTTTTTTTTTTTTTTGCAGGGCTTAAAGGGGTTGTTCACCTTTGAGTTAACTTTTAGTATGATATAGGGAGTGATATATTCTGAGACAATTTGCAATTGGTTTTCATTTTTTATTATTTATGTTTTTTGAGTTATTTAGCTTTTTATTCAGCAGCTCTCTAGGTTGCTAATTCAGCAATCTGGGTGCTAGGGTCCAAATTACCTAGCAATCATGCATTGAATTGAATAAGAGACTGGAATATGAATAACAGATGATCTGAATAAAAAGAGGTGTAATAAATAGTAGCAATACTAATACATTGTAGCTTTAGCATTTGTTTTTAGATGGTGTCAGTGACCCCCATTTGAAAACTGGAAAAGGTGAGAAGCAGATGGCAAATCATTAAAACAACTAAAAAAAAAAAATAACAAAGACCAATTGAAACGTTGCCTAGAATTGACCAATCTATAACATACTAAAAGTTAACTTAAAGGTGAACCCCGCCCTTTTAAATGATCATCATATAGTCCTATAATGTACAAGAGCCATATATATATTTCTCTAGTCGGCCCTCCTGTCAGTGCAAACGTGTGGGTTAATATCAATCTCATCTCTGGAGGCAGGACAGAAGAATCAGACTTTTGACCCCTCCCCTGGTATATAAGGTGTGGCTCCACCTCCCACTGCCAGTTCTTTGTCCTGCCTTGGAGGTGAAGGACAGAAAAGTTTTCTTTCTTTCTAATTATTTTACCTTTAGCTTCAGAGCTTCTACATTCTACATATGGTGACTTTCCCTCCTTGCAGTGCGTTGTGCAGCACGTGGAATCGCCTGAAGATATCAGCCCTGGATGGAACAGAGGAGATCCAGAGAGGCCAGTAATTCCCTCCTTGCTTACACACAGCAAGTGGAATCAGTGTACACCATGCTGTTTCGGTAGGCCCAAAACCATTCAGCAGCACTTGTATTAGAGTAAAAGGTAGGCTGAGCTATTATTACTCTTTATGGCCAACACTAAAAAGGTGAGAGTAAAATGAACTACAGTTTCTTATAATTACCCCCTTAACCCTTAAGGCGACCAGTTTGGTACCTGTGTTTTGGCACCTTTTCTCACGGAGCTTTTGGTGCCACATGCGTCATGCGGGCGTCAATTCAGGATGTGGGCATCAGGATTTCTACACGGGCGTCAAACCTTGGCGCGAGCATCAGAACGCTGCGACGCAAAGACGTCACAAACTGCACGGACTTTTCAACACTGTGTCACACACCACAGATAAGTGCAGCAAAGAGCATAAAGTATATTACACTCTGCACCAAAGCACAACAAGACTCTACATCCAATGTGAGTTACCAGTGTGCCATAGCACAAAAGCACAGAAGCCTTATAACTGGCTCTACAGTGCTAAGAGGGTAACCATTGTGCCATAGCAGCTCTGTAATAACAGCTCTATGGAAAGACAGATTTCCCAGTGGAACTTATGGTGGATGTTCAGACTGCCAAATCCACAGAAAGGCAAAAAAAAAACTGCTAAACTGCAAAAAGGTGCATACACCACTTGGGAAAACCCGAACAAAATCATTGTTCTGACCGTATTCCATCCAAAGCACCGAACTTGTCACCACAGATCAATGCTATTCCAGAGAATAACTCTCTTTTTAATACCTACAATGATTGAGGGGCAAGAAAGGTACTACCAGCTCCCCTACAGGGTTAACTTAACTCCCCAGTCTCAGTCTGTGGGAACAACCATCCACATCCCAAATGCTCCTGCATGTAAGGTATTTTCTGGAAGGGATAAAAAGCCACCTTCCAACTTCCACCTCAGCATACGCACGTGCTAGGAAGAGAATAGGGCCAAAGACACCATGTCTGAATCTTTTGAACCGAAACATCTTTCCCATGAGAGGTTGTGGGAGTAGGCAATACTTCTGACTTGCTAATGTCAGCCCTACAATAGCGGTGTCTAAAGCAGATTGAATACTAGGAGTGCAACAGAAAAATGCTCTTTTCTAGTATTTAGGGCAACTACTCTAACTATAGACATTGAATGGTCACAGCCAGAGCGCAGCTCAGCCTTGACCAAGCGATTTTACAACACATACCCTTTTCCAGACGAACAGGGCAAAACAGGAGACAGACCCTCAGGTTGATCCTGCAGTTGCACGCCTATCAAAACAAACTGCTCCCCCAAGAGAGGACAGCAGCTTTTAAAGCCCCGATGGTCATAAAGGTGGAATGAGCTCTCAAAAGACCGTGTTCACAATCAGTAACAATCCGCAGCCCACCAACCACAGCCGCGGCCAAGCACTTGGCCCAGGAACTAATGTATCAACGACCTCAATCAGCACAACATTTAGCTGCAGAGGTGAGGAATCTCCATGCTACACTATTAGCAGATTCAGCTTTACACATAGCTCCACTAATAGCAAAATCCACAACCAGTACAGTGGTTGCCAAAAGGGCTCTATGCCTACTGCGCTGCTCAGGCGACAGCTTCTCACCACACCAAACATATTACATATTTCAAATAAATCATTAGAAGGTGACAGGAGGTTATAGCACATTTCTTTCAATGGGAAAGAAAGGACGAATAGTGCAACATCAAGTGCTGCTATAGTGTGGTGAATTGAAGCAATGCTTTGCAACGCAAAGTTTTTTTTTAAAAAAAAAAACATGGTCATCTCCACATGGGAGTTACCAATCCTTTCATGGCAGAAACCAGCGAGGCAAGCCAGGAAACTGGTCGCCTAAGAATCCATATTCTCATGACTCGCCTCAACAAGAGTCACAGGTGAGAGATTACCTAATACAGTTTCCCCCCTCTACTGGGAATCACATGTCACAGCAAGGGGTGCTGCACATCATCCAATTTGCATATAAAATCCCTTCTCTATCCCTCTCCAAAACTATTGTTTTGGTTTAGCCCTCTCCATTAAGAAGAGAGGCATTACATCGAGCAGTCTCTTCTCTGCTACAAGCAGAAGGCATCGCTCCAGTTCCAGAACTTGAAAGTTATGCGTTTTCTATTCTACCCTCCTTCTTGTGAGAAGAAAGGCTCTTTCACACCAGTCCTCAACCTAAACTGGTTAAATGGAGTGTTTCCAAACACAAGTTCAACATGGAGTCCGTACGCTCCACCATAGCCTTCAGGGAAGCCAATAATTTCATGACGTCATATGTCTGCGGGATGCTTACCTGCGCATTCCTATTCATACAAGGTCACAGACATGCCTGAGATTCACTGTCAAAGACCAGCGCATCCAGTTGCAGCGCTGCCTTTTAAGCCTCTGCACGGTTCCAAGGGTATTTACAAAGGTCTTGGCACCGGTTAGGGCACACCTACGATGCCACAGGACAGTTTACTCCTGTTCAGTCTGTAACACAGGTGTCAGTTGACACAGAGACCTGTATACAAGTCCTACAACAGAAGGTAGGAAAAGGTAAAAAAATAAATAAATTCAGACATATCGACAGTATTAATTTCCAGAGTCTTGAACTGGGAAGCAGACTTCCGCAGCAGACCGAAACAGACCAAAGGGAATGAGCACTCCACTGCGAAGTATTCGCACATCTAGTACAAAAGTGGGGCCTACCGTACAGGCACATTTGCAACTTCCCTGCTATTGCTCAAGGGCCAGAGACCCGGAAGCAGCATACACAGTATTGCTGGATAGTGAACCAACACAAGAGCTCCCTCGTGCCGTCTCGAACAATTCAATTTCTAAGACCGATGTTTCAACTCACAGATGAGAAAGTACAGACTAATCACTAGTATTCAGTCTTTTCTCTACAAGACAGAGAATCAGCAGCAGATTACTACAGCTACTAAGTTATATATTGACAGCACCGGAAGCGAGACCATATACAAGGTCCCACATGCAACTAAACGTAACTTCCCTCAATGAGGGAACAAATATCACCAAGATCTTCAGCAGATCTTTTCCATACTATCACCAAGATCTTCAGCAGATCTTTTCCATACTTCCTACAACCAGAGCGAGTTTATCCTAGTGGACAGTGTGCACTCGCAAGCTACAACGCCAGCAAGTTCGGATGGGAGTAGGGTGTTAGGAAAATCGCAGCTCCTGATAAACATACAAGCAATAGCCCTAGCTCTCCAGGGCTCGTTCGACAAACTACAGAGCTGGCCACTACAAGTACAATGCCACAGCGTTGAATTATGTCAACAAACAGGAAGGCACGTGGAACAGTCTAGCTATGCAGATGCACTGCTAGTTCCATAGACTTTCAATAAAATGTTTGCATTCCCACTACTGGCAATTCTACCGAGGATAATTGCCAAGATAACATAGGAACACACACAACCATTGTGATTGCGCCTGACGGGCCAACCAGACTAGGTTACACAGACTTGGTCAACATGTCACAGTCCAAACCATGGAGACTACCTCTACCAAGGGAACTACTCATTCGGGGTCCAGCCAGACACTACAAACTGGCCATACTCAGATAGTTTGGTTCGGGAGAACCAATTGTTATCATAAAAACAAAAAAATTATGCTGTAGCTCAGGGGTTTTGTGCCCTTGCAGTGCATAGGTGGTTTTCACCACAAAAGCACACCACAAGGTATGGTATACAATTCTTACCTGGGTCCAGCCAAACACTTACTGTACTCGGACAGTACACCACAGGTACTCACAGAATGCCATACAGATGGCCTTACTAGAGGTCTTCCACTGAACGCACTCATTTCTCAGATTTCGGCTTTAGCAGCACTCTCAACTATTCAGTGGGCAGAAGACCCCACCATATGCCTTTTTACAAGGAGTCTCACAGGCCAGTCTACCTTTTTAAAAGCATCCTACTTTTTTTTCGCATTACCATTTGTACTCTCCACGATACAAAGACCAACCTTTCGAGGTCATAGGGGCAAATTCACTAAGCGCTAGTTCGCTAGCGTTTGTCATTTTCGTTACTGTGCAAATTCACTAACGAACGCTGGCGTAGTTTCGCTAGTGTTACTTCGCACCCTTACGCCTGGCGAATTTTCGCTAGCGACGTAACTACGCAAATTCACTAACTTGCGCAGTGTACTGAACGCTACCTTTTACGCTAGACTTCCTTCGCCACCTCAGACCTGGCGAAGCGCAATAGAGTAGATAGGGATTGTTTCAAAAAAAGTCAAAATTTTTTCTAAGTCCCAAAAAACGCTGGCGTGTTTTCTACATTATGGGTGATAGGCTGAAAAAGATCGAAAAATTTTTTGGGGCTCCCCTCCTTCCCCCCTACATTTCCTGACTCATGGCAACTTACCTAGACAGTGGGCACATGTGTAGGGCAAAAGAAAATTTTTATTTGATGATTTGAAGGTTTTCTTGGCATTTGTAGTGCTGATACGTATTCCTCCATTGAAATTTGAATTTGGCGCCGTATGCAAATTAGCCTTCGCTAGCGTAACTTCGCTTTACATAGCGAATCAACGCTAGCGCAACTTCGCAACCTTATGCTACCCCTGAGCGGAACTTCGGATTTTAGTGAATTTGCGGAGCGCCTGGCGAAGTGCGGTGAAGTTGCGCCTGGCGCAACTTCGCATCTTAGTGAATTTGCCCCATAGACTCTTGTGTGCTTAGATGGTTGTCACCAAAGGTTGCATTCCTCATAGCCATAACATCAGCTAGAAGGTTTCAGAAATGACGGTTCTCTCTTGTAAAAAAACATGGTTTGTTATGCATCAGGATTAAGTCATCCTCAGCACAGTGCCAGTTTTTCTACCAAAGGTAGTAACCAGTTTTCACATTAATCAGTAGTTGGTATTACCATTCCTGTGTCTAGTTACACAAACTAGATGTAGTAAGAACATTTCGCATCTAATTAAAACGGACTTCGCTCCTACGCAAATCAGACTCTCTGTTGATATCTTATTCCGCAAATCACAAAGGGCAAGGATTTTCCAAGAGAACCATTGCTAGGTGGTTAGTAGAGACGATTAATTTTGCTTAGGAAAGTTAAAAAAAACAAAAACAATGCCCTTTCAAGTCAAGGCTCATTCTACTAGAGCACAAAGTACTTCATGGGCCTTACAGAACTTGGCTACACCTCAACAAATATGCAAGGCAGCCACTTGGTTTTTTATCAAATACTTTTATAAAGTTTTATAAACTACATGTTTTTGCTTCAACTTCGGCCGTGATTGGCCACAAAGTGTTACAGGCTGCGGTGGTACAGTTATAGGAACAGTAACGTAAAAAAAATAAGTGTTTTTAAGTAATGAAAATTTGCTTAAGAAACACTACTATTGTTTATATAAATAAGCTGCTGTGTAGCAATGGGGGCAGCCATTCAAAGGAGAAAAGGCTCGGGTTACACATCAGATAGCAAATAAGCTCTGTCTGTCTAATGGTGTTATCTTTTATCCATTAGTCATCCTGTGCCTTATAGCCGTTTTTCAATTTCCACCATTGCTCCCCAGCAGCTTGTTTATATGAACTATAGTAGTGTTTCTGAAGCAAACAGATCAGGTTTACCAGTGCAGGGCAACAGTACATGATATTTTCATTACTTTAAAACACTTACATTTTTTGGTGTTACTGTTCCTTTAAGCCCCCGTGGTTAAAAGAATACACATAACCGTATCCTTCAAGGTTTTATTGTTGCCATAATAATACTTGCATTGTTTGATTGCAAACAGTATTCTTCAATATGTTATTGTGGGCATAGTAGTAATTGCATGTTGTATTGCATTATACAGTAAACTGAACACTAAAATGTTACAAAAAGTTTCTATCATTACCCACCCTAAATTACGGGACAGCTTTTGGAGGTCCCCACACGTTTGCATTGATAGGAGGGCCAACTAGAGAAAAAGGGATTTTATACTTACTGTAAAATCCTTTTCTAGTAGGCCCGATCTATCTTTGTAACAAGTTGTAAACTATGTTAATATGTACACATGGCCTTATAATACACAAGCCATGAATATCCTGTAAATTAAACCCTTATAAACAGTATTTAGTGATGTCATTGGTTATTTGTGTCAAAATTATTTACTGTATTAAAAAAAAATAATGCTAACCTGTATTTTAAAATTTAAGAATATTAGGCCTTTGGCCTTATCCAGATGCGTATGTGTAGTAGAGTAAAATGTCAAACTTCAAAAATCAGTCTTTTTAAATATACTGCATGTGCTTAGAGAGGATCCAAGAACAGCAAGAAGATTGTGACACATTGCTCCTACTGTAGTACCCTGGGCTGGTGCAGTTTTCAGTGTACAGGATTAGTGATGGGCGAATTTATTCGGCAGGCGCCAATTTGCGCATTTCACTGCCGACTAATACATTCGTGAATCTGCTGCGAAAATTTCAATTTTGATGCCGGCGATTTGTTGCCAGCGTCAAAAATCCCGTTTCATAAATTTTTCACCCGTTTCGCGGGCCAGATTCGCCCATCACTGTACAGGAGCACTGACCCATGGTCTCAGGTAAGCAGTTATAATCACTGGACACCCCCAGTGTTAATTCCTTTCCTTTTTTCTTTAATAACCTATCACTGATTTGAATAAGAGACTAGAATATGAATAGGAGAGAGCCTGGATATAAAGATGAGTAATAAAGAGCAGCAATAACTACATTTGTAGCCTTACAGAGTATTTGTTTTTTAGATGGGGTCAGTGACCCCCATTTGAAAGCTGGAAAGAGTCAGAAAAAAATGAGGACCAGTTGAAAAGTTGTTTAGAATTAGCAACTCTATAACATACTAAAAGTTAACATGAACCATCCATTTAATGGCCAATGCACCGTTATGCAGAATTCAGATCCATGACTACTACTTGCCACTGTTCTAACCACTGAAGGATGGTGAAATGTTTCTTTGAGGAGGCTACCAACACAAAGCTTTCCTTTAGAGAAGTTATTAGATATGTAGATTAATAATTATTCTCAATCTATGGGTCTAGTTATACTTTTTAATCAGCTATGTGACTTGAATTACCTGACTATTTCAGCCCCATTCCCTTATTGTTTACTGTTGTAATCAGTCTCTTAAAAACAGTGGATTGTGGGACAAGGAGGAGCCTCAGAACTGAAAGTAAGTTATTCATTACATTTCATGTAATGTGTGGCTGGAGCTGCGAAGTCTATTTTTGGCATTTATGCAGCTTAGAGTCCATGGGTTGTTTATTTAAGAAATTACTAACAGGTGCACGTGTAATGTCTTTGGATCACACTCAATAAGCATGTGTGCAATCAGTAGGGGAAGAGAAAATCATTACAGATAAAGGTCTTTAAATTTCACCAGCTTGAGATAAAACTGAAAGCTAAAGGCAGGATTGTCTTTTAGTTAGATTCTCATGACCTTGTAAGCTGTGGTTCCATTTTCCCAGAAATAAAATTATTTTTATGTGCAACTCTCGTGTGTTGATTAGTGATCTGTTCCTACTCTCCAACCATCTGTACTACATATATTAGGGATGCACTGAATTCAGGACTCTGTTCAGAATTCAGCAAACCCCAGCACATTTTTCAGCGATTCTAATTCTGCCAAATACTCAGTTCTCAACCAAACTGGATCCAAAGTCATGTGACTGTCACCGGAGAGCTGAAGAGGTAATTTTTTCCCTCAGTTTTGCTGTGAACATGTCTAAAATTTAGTATGCATATTAGGGTTTGGATTCTGTTCAGTATTTGGGTAGACCTTTTGCTTAGAATTCAATATTCAACCATATCTAAAACATATTAATTTGATGCATCCTTAAAGGGGTTGTTCAATTTTGAGTTTACTTTTAGTATGATGTAGAGAGTGATATTCGGAGACAATTTGCGATTGGTTTCCATTTTTTATTATCTGTGATTTATGAGTTATTTAGCTTTTTATTGAGCAGCTCTCCAGTTTGCGATTTCAGCAATCTGGTTTCTACGGTCTAACAACCATGCATTTATTTGAAAAAGAGACTGAAATATGAATAGGAGAGGGCCTAAATAGAAAGATGAGTAATCAAAAGTAGCGATAACAATACATTAGTAGCCTTACAGAGCATTTGTTTTTAGATGGGGTTAGTGACTCCCTGAAAAGAGTCAGAAGAAGAAGAAGGCAAACAACTAAAACACTATAGAAAATAAATAATGAAGACCAATTGAAAAGTTGCTTAGAATTAGCTATTATATAACAAACTAAAAGTTAATGTAAAGGTGAACCACCCCTTTAATGGCCAAAAGACGGAGTAGTTTCAGCAGGACTCCTGTGATACAATGAAATTGCAGTTCTTCTGTCCACACAGAAAAAAAAATCTGATGAATCCCTCTTCTAACAAGTGGTTGAAACACAGGCAAATACACAGCCATTTCTCCCTTCTATTCAGATCCCCTTGCCTGAGACAAACAGATTGGTGTTATTTAGCATTCATGTGAATGGTCAAATTGTATTATCTCAAAACCTCCAGCCAATAGGAGCTGATCTAAGCATAGTCTGCTGAGGCACCTTTTTAGGGCACAGCCACCTTGGGTACCACAATTATATTTCTTCACTCTATACATCAAGTTGTCACATTGAATTTGAAAGTGGAATATCGCATCACGCTTTCAGCTCCAATTGACAACGTCTGAATGTAAGTGCGTAATATGACAATAACAGGAAAAATTTGGACACCCTTGGAATAAATAAAACATGAGACAATTTTTATAAAGATTTTAAAAAAATTATTTGCAAGCCCGAGTTTGTTAAGATGTTGCTTTATCTAGAGCACTGAAATAAATGTAAAAATATAAAACATGAATGAAGGTGAAATATAGTTTTGCAGTACAGGCTAATGCTATGGCTGGGTTACCTTTGGAACGAGCCACCACCAGAAACGTTGGCACCTCGTACTATTTATTCATACAGGCCTTCCCATAAACACAAACCCTCCGTACCAAATTGTTATGGCCACGCCCTTTGTGTATGCAATATAAACAGCTGTTGTTACTCTATAATAAGCAGTTTATAAAAAGAGTTCCCTTAAGTAATATTCTAATTATTAGTCCATTTATTGGGGGTCAGTGGAGCTTGCCCTAAGTTTAAACTCTACCTACCTGCCCCTGTCACGCTGCTCTGCCTTTCATTGATTAATACCAAATTACTTTTTATACAAAAGTAATGTATGTTTTTCCATAGGTTACGTAACTTGAATATGTTTAGGAACCCAATGATCTTGCTGAGAGGCCAATAACTAGTCATTCCACTGCTGAAAAAAGTATGTGGGAAACACTCACATAATTCAGTAAATTGCTCCCTATATAAACAGTTCATATAAATAGTTAAAATGAATAATGTTCTAATAAGTCAGTCAGTTCAATACCCTTATTATTTTTAAAATTAAATATAAAGGACAATATTATTGATAGATAGATAGACAGACTTGATCTAAACTCTAATCAAAAGCAATCCAGTTGCATGAACTTCAGTCACTAGTTTACTAGTACAGGAAGTGACAATAATCAGGGCCAATCCTGCGCATTTTGCCGCCTGAGGAGGCTTAGTTTTGCCACCCCCTCCTCCTCATGGCACTCTCTTTTCCAGACCAGAATTTAAAAAACTTGAGTCACCAAGTTTAAGGTAGCGAATAGTCTAAATCGATTTCTGAAAGGGCCAGCGTATGATAAATCTCGAAATTCTAATTAAAACTCAAATCGAGTTTGGATAATTCACAATTCGAATTTAGAGTTTTGACCAAAATTCGAATTTTCAGTTCAAACCATAATAAATCTGCCCCTACCTGTCATGAAGTCATGAAAAAGTCCCACCATCAGTGTATTAGGTCATAACTGACTGTAGTATAAACAATCGCCCCAAAAACCCACTGAAACCCATGGCAACCAAGTTTTTTTTGTTGTTCTACCTAAAACGTATGGTTGCTATGTGTTATTGCTCAGGTGCAAATTTAGAAGATTCATCACGAGAATGAATCTTCTAAATGAGCTTTACTATTCTGTATATGAAAAGGTGAGTTGTACTACGTTTGCTTAGTTAATATGGCAGTGATTATAGACATGCACATATGGCCTCTCCTGCGCATTGCTCTCTACTTGAAGCCCTGTATTATTTATCAGTAGCCTTGAAGTTGAATGAAGCTCTGCGATCATATGTTGAAGAACTGATGTGGTGGGGAAACTGACCCATTTATTTCTATATCATGAACCAAAGTGCCATTGTTCATTTCGAATAGAATAACAAAACTATGGAGGATACACTGTAGCCTCTGAAAATATTTTTGCCTGTAATTATTTTTACGAAGGCAAAAAGTGTTACAATTATGCAAGATCATTAAGTCACTACAATTTTTGCTCTCTATTTTTGATTAAAGGGATAGCGATTGCCGTATAGTGATCTGATATAAATGTTTATAAGTAAACCAGCATGTCCATACGTAAAATTTCCCTTATGGGAAATATATTCACAAAATAGTACGTTTCTGCCTGTGTGTCAATAATGATTCTCACGTGTGTTCCAATATCTGCTCAATCAGCATGTAAATAAAATGTTGAGAGAGAGAGATGGATCATAGTACAATCCCGTTTAATAAATATTGATTTAAAAAAGTAGCCAATAGTCTGCTTACAGCCGGTTCCTGATCACAAATTACTAAACAGCCATGAGAAAGTCTGGGTTTCTCAGTCGAATCTTCTCAAACTGTCTCCAGAAGCTCACAAACTATTTAAAGGGGGGTATTTTTTATATGGATTATCAGAGTCCGTTGCTTATTATAGGGGCCAGCATGTGGAGTGATGTCCATATAGGCCGGCGGTAAAACTGTAGTTAAAACAAGAAGCATTTTATTTGTGGCCAGCTTAGAGGAAAAGGAAAGCTACCAAGGTAGTTTATTGCCAATAGATAAGCCACAACAGTGCAAGCTAGAACGCCATTTTTATTCTTTAGAATGCTTTTCCATACTCAAGTAAATGGTTCTAGACACTCTCCTGTTTATTTAGGATAGAAGCTGCCCTATTATCTTGGTGTGACATCACTTCCTGCATGAGTCTCTCCCTGCTCACTCACAGCTCTGAACTCAAATTACAGCAGGGAGGGGGAAAAGGGAGGGGTGAGGAGCTACCTGAGCATGCTCAAGCCCAAGCCATGGAGGTTTAAGCTGAAAACAGGAAGTCTGACACAGAAGTCCATGTGTACACAATAGCAGGAAAGAAATGTGGTGTTTCTTTTGACTGAGGACTCGGAGCAGCATTACTAGTGTATTCATATAGACCTTTCTGATAAAGCTTACTTAGTTTTAACCTTTCCTTCTGTCCAATAACACCCAAAACTGAAAATAGAAATAGAGCAACGTTTGTCTAGACATTTGGCTCAGATGGCTGACCATGCCACTGGCCATGAAATAGTTCTCAATCATTCCTTTTCCCATTGCTGTGAGTTGCTGCGCCTGAGTGCTCCACGTCACACCAACACAAAATTTGCTCCACCTGTACTTTGTTTATGTCAAGCATTTGCAGTGAAAATATTTGACAGCCGCAATCGATTTTGCAGAAGAAATGGGTTTCATCATGTATCTATGTGTAAAGCCACAAATGACGTTTTATCCTCTGTTAATTACCTAAGTACTAAAACCACATGAGCTTATTTAGATAAGTGGTATTAGGGCTATGGCACACAAGGCATGTTGATTGCTGCTACTCCCTGTGGATATCTTTCCACTGGCATCAATTCTAAGCACTTCTAGTCACCCTACATTAACAACAATCACACAAAACCACAAACCAATGCTATCATCTGAAATTCAGAGTTTCTTTCTGTGCTTCCGGTTGGTGGCTGTTGCAAGCGATCCTTACCAAGTGACAACCATTTTGATTGTATACTCCTTGTATGCCATAGCCCTAAGTGCTTCTAATTCAAACACACAATTATTAAAAAATATAGCATGTTGATCTTTACAAGCCCCTTTCTTTTTCTGTTGGGCAACAGTACATGTTATTTTCATTACTTTAAAACACTTTTATTGTTTGGTGTTACTGCTCTTTTAACACAACAGGGGTGAGCACCTTTACACTGTTTCCTTTACAGTCATTTACCTGTAAGGTCTTGTTTATTTTGGTATTAGAAATCTGATGGAACTGTATATATTTACGCAATGGCAACAATCCCCTTACATACCAAATTATATTGTGACTAGGGATACAATGAATATTTAATTTTTAGACATAATCGAATACTGAATTGAATATTTTACAGAATATTTAGCCAAACACCGATCCACTGACCCCCCAAGCTGCACAAAATCATTAAAACTACAGTTATCCAGCACTTTAAAATTGCATAGCTAGAATACTTAGGCTTGGCCAAATGAAAAGCTCATGATAACTCCTGTGATGAGGGTGAATCTTGAACCAAAGCCTACATTTTGTGCATTGTTAACTGTTTTCAGTATTTATATACAACTTTAACATAAAATAGGTTCAGACTGCCCCAGCCCTTATGGGCCATGCTGCCTGTCCGGAGCCGGGCCGGAACTATGGGCAGAAGAGACAAGTACAAAGGGTTCAACGGTTGGATGTGGGCTCTAGGAACTTATGCGTGACTATCCCAAGTTCTGACTCTAAAGTTGCTTGAGCATCAGCAACGGCAAGCAGGGAGAAATTTATTGTTCATGAACAAGGACAGAGGCATGTCTAGAGCACCTTTACCTTGTAGCTCAGCACTGATTGGGTCACAACAGATATACAATGAGATTCTGGGAAAGAGTTTGCAGTGGGGGCCCAAAGACCCCAGAAGGTGGTGGATGAAGTTCCTTCTTTACAGATCTGTGTGGGGGTGTATTTTAGAGATTGCTTGGTTTTTTGAATTATTCTCTTTGTATCTTTCCAGCTTGAAAATGGGGGTCGCTAACCCTGGCAGCCAAAAAAAAACAATTGCTCTGCGAGGCTACAGTTTTATTATTTATTTTTCTACTCAGACCTTCTCCTATTTATCTCATTCAAACTTCTACCTGGTTACTAGCTTGAATGGGACCCTTATATTGTAACCAAATAGCTGCTGAAATTGGAAACTGGAGAGCTGTTCAACAAAAGCTGTGACTTTTATGATGTTCTCCAACTCTATGGTATTGTGTGCCTCCACTATAGGTTTTATGCTCTTTGGGTTACATAAGGGTCAGCATCCCTGTATGCAGTGAAACGTTTGTCATATGTATTATATACTAATTTCTTGTTGCAATTCAGTTTGTGCACCTGTTAGTCTCCATAGGGCTAGCAGAATGTACCTGCTGGGTGGCCAACACTGTATATCCCATACAGGCTCAGTACAAGAGTAAAAGAATGTGGATTATACCACCACTCCCTAACCTCACGCACCTGCATGTAGCCAAACCCGAATTGCCATTATGTTCCCAGCATGCCCATGGACAGTTACAGGCAGGGAGACATAAGTCAGTAAAAAAACAGTTTCCATCAGATATGCTTTTCCCACTGAGAGGAGAACATACATTTCAAGTGATAAAGTTTAACATTTAAAGAAGAATTGTACCTCCAAACATAAATGGTGAGCTAGTTAGTGTATTGCTCTTAGTGGTTAGATTTATCCGGACCACGCTTTAGCATTAATTACTTATATTTTTCTGTACTAAATACTAGCACCTACTGCAAATAATATACAATGTAAAAAATCAGTACAAATATTTTTTAGCTGAGGGCTTATTGAAATATTGAAATATTTTCCAGAATAATACTGTCCACTAATCATCAAATAATACAATATATGATTTTTTATGATTAAAGGGGTGGTTCACCTTTAACGTTTAGTATGTTATAGAATGACCAATTCTAAACAACTTTTCAATTGGTCTTCATTATTTTTATTTATTTATTTTTACAATTTTTGAATTACAGTTATATGAAAAAGTTTGCGAACCCCTCTTAATGCTTTGGAGTTTTGTTTATCATTGGCTGAGCTTTCAAAGTAGCAACTTCCTTTTAATATATAACATGCCTTATGGGAACAGGAGTATTTGAGCAGTGACATAAACTGTATTAGATTAACAGAAAATATACAATATGCATCTTAACAAAATTAGACAGGTGCATAAATTTGGGCACTCCAACAGAGATATTACATCAATACTTTAGTTGAGCCTCCTTTTGCAAATGTAACAGTCTCTAGACGCCTCCTATAGCCTTTGATGAGTGTCTGGATTCTGGATGGTGGTATTTTTGACCATTCCTCCATACAAAATCTCTCCAGTTCAGTAAAATTTGATGGCTGCCAAGCATGGACAGCCTGCTTCAAATCATCCCATAGATTTTCTAAGATATTCAAGTCAGGGGACTGTGATGGCCATTCCAGAATATTGTACTTCTCAGTCTGCATAAATGCCTTTATAGGTTTCAAAGTGTGTTTAGGGTCATTGTCTTGTTGGAATATCCAACCCCTGCGTAACTTCAACTTTGTGACTGATGCTTGAACATTATCCTGAATAATTTGTTGATATTGGTTTGAATTCATCCGACCCTTGACTTTAACAAGGCCCCCAATCCCTGAACTAGCCCCACAGGCTTCTTTTTCATTACCCTGCCATACAGATGTTCTTTGTGCAAATTGTGCTGAATTGTAGAATGATGCACAGATACACCATCTGCAGCATGATGTTCTTGCAGGTCTTTGGAGGTGATCCTTGAGTTGTCTGTAACCATTCTCACAATCGTCCGCATATGCCGCTCCTGTATTTTTCTTGACGTGCCAGACCTGGGTTTTACAGCAACTGTGCTGGTGGCCTTCCATTTCTTGATTCCATTCCTTACAGTTGAAACCTCTGAGATAGCTTTTTGTAGCCTTTTCCTAAACCATGATACTGAACGATATGACTGTGAAGATTTTCATTCATCCAAGACACGTTATATCTAATATAAGTGATTATTAAACGACTAGACTAGCTGAGTAATCATTGAAGACATTTCACTACTTATCCGAGCAGCTTCTTCAGTTCAACTGACTGGTGTGGGAAGTTCTTGGCATTTAAACTCTTCCACTAATCCAATCACAATGGCACATTGTAAAGAGGTGACATCTGAAATTTACAGAGGTGTTGATTCTGTGTAGTTACTGTGATAGAATTACCAATGTGTCATGCAACTCCTAGAAACAGGTGTTAATTGTGAGAGTTGCAATATCTGTTCTTCGATTCCCACCATCCGCTTGAACACAAACTGGGTGTCATTAGAACTCTGCACCACAGGGCAGAATGTGTGGCAACTTATACAGAGTCCAAAGACAAAGAGAAAAAACATCTCAGAGGAGCTTTTAAAGTGTGGCTACCCAGACTGGACCTTTGTCAAAACAGCAGCAACCAAGCCCAAGAGGAACATCAATAGAAATAACCACCCAGAGACACATAGTAGGCGAAACATGCTGGAGTGACTGGATGTCTAACATAATAGCCAGAATCCAACTTCCTGCTTTTCAGCTCTCTTGGTTTACACTGACTGGTTACCCTGGTTACCAGGCAGTAACCAATCAGAGACTTGAGGGGGGGCCACAAGGGTCATATCTGTTGCTTTTGAATCTGAGCTGAATGCTAAGGATCAATTGCAAACTCAATGAACAGATTTGTACCACGTGGCCCTCTTAAAGTCACTGACTAGCTCAAAATTATAGAGCTGAAAAGCAGGAAGTGGTGTTCTGGCTATTATGTTACACATCCAGTCACTCCAGCCTTTATACATTACATTTTTGCCTAACTAACTATATTAGAAACATTTATTATTTTGCACAGCCTTTCTATTTAACCAGTTTTTATTTTCACACTGAACTGTTCCTTTAAGGGTCAGGGTACACAGGCAGATTTGGGGAGATTAGTTGCCCGGCGACAAATCTCCTCTTCTTCGGGGCGACTAATCTCCCCGAACTGCCTCCCCTGCTTTCCCGCCGGCTAAAATGTAAATCGCAGACGGGATGGCACTCGGCGCAATTCGTTTTCCGAAGTCGTCTGAAGTTTCCTTTGTGAGGCAACTTCGGGCGACTTGGAAAACAGCGGGAAGGCAGGGGGGGCAGTTCGGGGAGATTATTAACGACATGACATACAGATTGCCTACTGTGATATAATGGGGCAAATTTACTAAAGGGTGAAGTGACTAATGCTGGCGAAAATTTGCCAGTGTGACGTAATTTAGGAACTTCGCCGATTTACTAACGGGCACTGGCGTAAATTCGCTAGCGAAGGAGATAGACTCTAGCGATATTTCGCACTCTAACGCCAGCCGAATTTCCACTCTGGCGAATGGACGTAACTACAAAAATTCACTAAGATGCGGATTTTACTGAACGTTACCTCTTGCGCCAGACTTGCCTTTGCCACCTTAGACCATGCGAAGTGCAATAGAGTAGATAGGACTTCCTAAAAAAAAATCCCAAAAAAAGCTGGTGTCTTTTTACAGATCTTAATTTTTTTTAGGGTACCCAGCTTCCCCCCTACATTTCCTAACATATGGCACATAAACTATACACTGGGCTCATGTGTAAGGCAATATAACAACTTTATTTTATTTTATTAAGGTTCCCTGGGCTTGTGTACTGTAATGTTTTTGTTGCAACATATACGTCCATTCAACTTTAATTTCCCGCTGTATGCAAATTAGCCAACGCTAGCGCAGCTTCACTTTGCTTGCCGAATTAACGCTAGAGAAACTTCGCCATCGTTCGGCGCCCTGGACGCAACTTCGCATTTTAGTGAATTAGCGTTGTCCTGGCGAGTTTTCGCCTGGCGAAGTGTGGCGATGTGAGTGAAGCCGTCGCTGGCAAATTTCTGCTGGTTAGTGAATTTGCCCCAATGAATTGATCCGAGACAAGTCTACACATTTTCTGTCACTAGCACTTTTCTGTAAAAGAATGTAGCAAATAAAATGCTAACATGCCACTTGTGATTGCGTTTATATTTGCTGTTTGAATGGGTATTCAGGGTCTCTCAGAAGACTTTGTAATGAATTATGCACTTGGCAATCCTTCCATGAAGATAAAAACTTTCCTTTCTATCTGCCCACCAAAAGGCTAACAGTCTACCTTGTAATTTCATAAATTATTGCAGATAACGTGTAGAGCCTTTAGAAGTTGTACATCACAAACTCTAAAAAGTGAGTTTATTTACTGGTGCCTATCTCTCGTCCTGCCTGCATACTTAGCGGCAGATATAATGCCTGGCATTGCTGACTGTGGCGGTGATCATTTGAGGCTGAAGCTAACAGACAGCATGCACAAATACTTCATTGACTTCTGCTGCTTGTGTAATCAAAGCACAGGTGTATTACAGCATTTAGCATTATCTATGCGGAAATACCATTCTTTCATACTGGCTTCCCCAACTTTCTCTCCTAAACAGGGATGTCCACATAAGCAGCAAATTAACATGAGCCATTCTAATTATATACAGACAGGGGTGATTCTGGCCTTTCTGCTGCCTGAGGCGAAAGTATGGCAATGCGCCCCCTTGTGCCACGCCCCAAGCCACTCCCCCAAGCCACGCCACACACAATGCCTTTCTTATGTGTTTAAAAATGTAAACGTCGCCTGGTCTGAGCTGGCGAAGTCAAGTCTGGCGCAAGAGGTAACGTTAAGTAAAATCTGCAAATTAGTGAATTAGCGTAGTTAAGTTCCTTTTTCAGAGTGCAACTTCAGCTGGCGAATTTACGACAGCACCCGTTAGTAAATAGGCAAAGTGCCAAAATGGTGTCATGCTGGCGAATTTTCACTAGCGTTAGCCACTTTGCCTTTTAGTAAATTTCCCCCTTAATTTCCACAAAAATGTTGAATTTCGTCTTTATGTATTAACCAGGGAACATACATCTTTTTTTTTAAAAATAAAATCAAATTTTTTTTAAATTTTTTAACTTTTTTAAACTTTTTTTTTTTTTAACTTAAGCCTTGACTTTTTGATGACACACACACAGTGGGAGTGGAATTCAAATAAAAGACTGACAGGGGCAGTACAACTATTATATTATTTATTACAAATATTTGTTAATTTTTGTACAGTGTACAGTGAGTACAGTACCTGGTCCTAGACAGATGCAGCAGCCAGCCACCACGGGCAGTCCAACAACAAATCCAGGCACTGCTGCAGGCTGCAGTCTAAAACTCCAAAAGCCAGCGACCCAGCCCTAGAGATAGTGACGTCACCGGCGTCACGTGAGCAGGAACAGGGAGCAGCGGAGCGCAGCACGTGACGCACGCGGACTGACTGACCGCACTCCGCACAGGCACATCACAGGAGTCAGGGGCGGCACTGTGGCAGCCGTCAGCAGCAGTAGGCAAGTACAGCTGTCAGCAGCAGAGGGGAACAAGTACAACTGTCGGTGAAAGGCGCTGGTGCAGGCGCATTACACGCATCGAATATATAAATTTTTTCTAACTTGTCCGCAGCACGCCAGCACAGCAGTCCAAATGCCGCCCCTTGAACTAACCGGCATTTTGCCGCCTGAGGCGAGATTCTCAGGCGGCCTCATTATAGAAGCGCCCCTGTATACAGAGGATCAGTACACAAGGAATGTCAGGAGTGCAACAACAACTACTACAGACCCGGAGGCTAATTCAGGCTCCCATAGTACAAAATGCAGACTAATGCATAGGCTCACTATAAGGATGAATCATAACCAACCTTTCCTAAGGTTTTTGGGGATAGGAAACAGGGGTGTTATTATGAGGAAATAGACTCTGTAGTTGCCTGGGGGTCTAGCAGAGTAGTTTTTCCAGAGTAGTTATTCTGCACTGAAATCCATTTCTCAAAAGAGCAAACAGATTTTTTTTATATTCAATTTTGAAATCTGACATGGGGCTAGACATATTGTCAATTTCCCAGCTGCCCCAAGTCATGTGACTTGTGCTCTAATAAACTTCAACCACTCTTTACTGCTGTACTGCAAGTTGGAGTGATATCACCCCCTCCCTTTTTCCCCCCAGCAGCCAAACAAAAGAACAATGGGAAGGTAACCAGATAGCAGCTCCCTAACACAAGATAACAGCTGCCCGTTAGATCTAAGAACAGCACTCAATAGTAAAAACCCATGTCTCACTGAGACACATTCAGTTACATTGAGAAGGAAAAACAGCAGCCTGCCAGAAAGCATTTCTCTCCTAAAGTGCAGGCACAAGTCACATGATGGGGCAGCTAGGAAATTAACAAAATGTCTAGCCCCATGTCAGATTTCAAAATTGAATATAAAAAAAATCTGTTTGCTCTTTTAAAAAATGGATTTCAGTGCAGAATTCTGCTGGAGTAGCACTATTAACTGATGCGTTTTGAAAAAAACATGTTTTCCGATGACAGGATCCCTTTAACGGAATAACAAAATATGAAAATGTTTTTAAAATATAACGTACTGTTGCACTGCACTGATAAAACTGGTGTAGTTTCTTTAGAAAGACTGCTATAGTTTATATAAACAAAGTGCTGTGTAGTCGTGGGGGAAGCCATTCAAGCACAGGATACTCAATAGATAACAGATGCGTTCTGAAGAATCCTATTGTATTCTACAGAGCTTATCTGTTATCTCTTGTGTATCCTGTGCCTTTTCTCAGCTTTGAATGGCTGCCCCCATGGTTACGCAGCAGTCTTTTTATATAAACGATAACAGGGTTTCTGAAGCAAACATGCTAGTTGTACTAGTGCAGCAGTACAGTATGTTTTTGCTACTTTCTTTTTTTGGTGTACTGTTCCATTTTTCATAATAAGGCAGAGAATCAGATATGCTGGCATCAACCTTCCATGCACCAGGTAGCACTCTGTTGGCCTGGGAGCAGGCACATACAGAATAGTTTAGAGTAGAAACGCACGAACATGCCTTTTGGTGATGAAATCCGCTGCCTGTGTGCCTGCACCCAGTCCTATAAAGTGGTTCCGGGTACAGGAACGACTGATGCTAGCATGTTCCTTTAAGTATTTTTCATAATAAGGCAGATAATCAGATATGCTGGCATCTGCCTTGCATGCGCCAGGAAGCACTGTGTTGGCCTGGGAGGAGGCACATACAGAATAGTTTAGAGTAGAAACGCACGAGCATGCCTTTTGGTGATGAAATCCACTGCCTGTGTACTCCGGGTACAGGCAAGACTGATGCTAGCATAGGAGCTGATTCTCAGCTTTATTATGGAAAATACTAAACATATTGCAGGGATGGGCAGCCCTCCAGCTGTTGTTGATCTGCAGTTAAAGTTTCCTAAAGTGCTAAGGGGATGTCTTATCATTCATCTAATAAAATACTGGAATATTTATGGCTGTTTTTTTTTAAAACCTAATCCCAGCCTGGGTTAATCCTTTTTCCTTTTTATTGAAGTTTTGTGCAAAACACTTGCACCGCTGTCTGTGTTTACTAAAGCCCAAGAATAGCATTTGGCATCATATTTTTCCAAAACACAGAGTTACAGGAATTGAGCAAAGGAAACATAATTTACACAAAATAAAGTTAGGCATATTAGAGCGACTGATCCTTTAATTTTCTTGCACACTGTCAACACAGGGCTACCAAGAACAATACAGAGAATAGTAAATAATTAACTGCCATTATTCCTTTTATGAGAGATGTCTGCTTCTGTAAGACCTTGCCTACAGTTCTAAAAATGGGGCCTTGTGAGACTATTCAGCTAGCTGTCAGCAGGTGCAAAGATCTGTGTCCTGCGAAAACTTACCAGTTCCTGTTTGTAGACTGTATTATGAATTAATCATTTATTTTTGAGGGTCTTGACCTTTTTGAAATCTGGAATAGTTGTTTTCATTGTTTTCTGTTCTGGCAACAAAAAATAATAATGTTTATCAGCATGGGCATACTTACAGTGTATTAAGCCTATATATGAACATAGGTATGGGTATGGGACCTGTTATCCAGAATGCTCGTGACCTAGGATTTTCTGGATAATGGATCTTTCCATTATATATAATATTATTTATATACATAAAATATAATGCAGTGTTGCCCTGCACTGGTAAAACTACTGTGTTTGCTTCAGAAACACTACTATTGTTTATATAAATAAGCTGCTGTGTAGCCATCGGGGCAGTAATTCAAAGGAGAAAAGGCTCAGGTCATACAGCAGATAGCAGATAATCTCTGTAGAACATAATGGTGTTATCTGTTATCTGTTATCCACTATTTAACCTGTGTCATATAGCCTTATTTTCATTTCTTCAACTGCTTCGGCCTATGTGCAGACACAAAGAGAATTTTTTTTTTGTGGAAAAGTTAGTGTGCATTTTTGCATGAAAATCCTTTCCGTGTTTTGCAGGACTAACAAGAAGGGACTGGAAAACAGTCCTTTGTGGCTTTAGCCTGCAAGACAGTCCAAAAAGTTCTCAGAAGTAAAAGTGATGTGAAAGGAAGAGTTGATAAAATCCCTACAACAAGTATTGAAAGACTTCATACAAAAGGAGTTTACAAGCTGTAATCTGTGCGAAATGGGGTGTTAACTAAATACTGACTGACTAGGGTAAAAAAACTTTTGCACATGCCATAATAACTACTTTCTTTGTTACTATTATGAGTCCTGCAGTGGTTGTTTACTACTTTTTATATACGAAATTAACCAAATATCTCATTTAGCAAGGGGTGCCAAACATTTGTTTTCAACTGCTGTTACAGGTGCTTGAAAACTTACATTTTACATTTCTTCCAAAAACTAGTTGTAACTAAAAATATCGAAAAGTGCAATGCTCAAAGGGAGTTGTGTAATAAAAGGCACTAAGTTTGTCTACGAGCAGTAACCTATAGCAACCAATCAGCAGATAACATTCACTGGACACCTTTTTAAAGGCAAGTATCTTATTGGTTGCTATAGGATACTTCTCCTGGGCAAACTTAGTGCCTTTTATTACATATGGAGGTTAGTGTCCAATGTAGCTATCCTTAGAAACACTCCGTAACATAACTACCCCCCATGCGGGGCCCGGGTGCAGGCTGTGCAGCCGGGCACCCCCCCCAAAGATATTTTCATGGTGGATTTGCTTGCGCATGAACCACTGGCAGGTCCAGAGGGGGTACGGGACCTGGTGCAGTGAACCCCCGGTAGTTCCGCCACTGGAAACACTTAAACCATATAAAAACTACTTACATTTCTGTACCAGTTGACACACTCCTCCTTTATTCTCTTCCTTGTCATTAAAGGAGAAGGAAAGTAATTTATAATTGTGGGTGCCAAAAGTTAGGCACAGGGCTGGATTTATCTTTCTTGCCCCCATAGTCCCAGCTGCTGTGCCACCCCCTGCCTGTTGCGCTTTATTAAATCACAAAAAAAATCCTTATCTGAACCGCCATAGGCAGAGAAATACTGTATGTGTCTGGCCACACACAGTGACGTCACAGCTTTGTGCAAACTAGCGACTGGCACCCCCAAGTGATTGTATTTACTTACCTGACACGCCAAGCTGGTGCTCTTATTAGCAGAAAACAGCAATGGCCCGGGGTTCTGCCAGCAAGTACCATGGAGTGATCATCTTTGCTTTCCAAGTTTCCTGGGGCAGACACATGTGCAGTAAAACCAAATAGCCAGCTGCTCTCTGGAAGAATCCAGGGCCGGCGCAGTTGTCTGCTGACAATCACTTGGGGGTGCCTAACTTTTAGCACCCCTATGCATAAAAGCACTTTCCTTCTCATTTAAGATTTTTTAAAAACAAATCAGAAAGATAGTCTTATCAGTAGGAAGGAGACAGACCGCATGGTTACCATAAATATCCTGAACAACCAACATTGTAAAAATAAATGTGAAACAAGAACTTTCCTACCATTTCAAACTTGATGCCAGACAAGATTTACAGCTCAGACAATACCGCCTTTGTGTTCATTTCCATTCAGAAAATCCCTTGCTGACAGAACCATAATTATAACATATGTCTGTATGGGGTAAACTGACATTTAGGTGTGGTACAGATCATTTAATGTCCTTTTATATACAACAGACAGATATAGGGGTAAATCTTTCAAGCCTGGAAAAAAACAGCATTATAAAACAATTTAGATTTTAACACCAATGCCAGAAATCCCTTATTACTTGAATTAGTCCCATTGACTTCATTAGGTTTCTCCAGGTCTAGAGTGGTCTCAAATAATAGTGTCATTTTGGGCATCATAGAGCTTTATAAATATGCCATTTATTTTACATTATCTTTTACTTTTTTTATTATTATCCCTTGCTGTAATTTTAGTTTTATAACATACAAGCTGATGTGCTGAGTGTTTTGTTACATTATACCATGCCTGAACTCATAAAGAACATAAAAACAGTTTTCTATATAAGATTAGCATGATGGTAGATCTGAAAGGCTCATAATGCACAATGACTCCTAGGAATAGCAAGGAAACTACCAAAGTCACCCAACTGCTTCATAAAAAACCCAAAATGGATTTATGATTTTTATTGAATTTTGGATCGATTCCCGCCGACAAAACGCACAGATAGAGACGCAGGCGTCAAGATTCTAATTGGACTGAATGAAAAGTCGCAGGTAAAAACGGCATTACATCTGACGCGACACAACTGTCAGATGTGGATGCAGAAAGTAGCTTCTTCATCTGACAGTCAGACTGTGTAGTTGTTAGCTCAGACTTTTCATTCAGTCCAATTATATCTTCACGCATGTGACTACATCCGACTTCTACTCTTCAGGATTATCGCCCAGAAAACTTGGGAGAAAACGTCAGAGAAAAAACTCGAATTGATTGACGTTTTCGGGCAAAAACTCTCCAAAAAAACTCGAACATCATGAAGGCTTCTTCAAATCTTCAAATTGTTCAAGGGACCTCTGCCATTGACTCCTACATGACCTTGACAGGTTTTTGTTGGTTTATTTTCAGATTCAAGCTATTTCCAGGGTATAATAAATAATAAAATGTGAGGTTTTTTTTTTAACCTTAAAAATTAATTCTTGACCAAAAAAATAACCTTGAAAACTTGAATTTTTGTGGAAAACAAATCTCGAGCCTTAAAAAATCTGCCGCTTTATGTGGGTGTTTTGAATGCACTTAAGACAAACCCTGTTATTTGGTGCATCGCCACAGACACAACTAGTCATAACAATTATGAAAACAAAGATGATGCAGCATGAATGGGATACTGATACCCAGCAAATAATGCAGCAATCTCCATTGCTCTCTGTCTGGCACAGGTATCCCATTTATGCTGTGCCAGAACTTTAGCCTTCATAATGATTTTATATACCCCTCCCCCTCAAACAGTACACTAAAGCTGGCCAGAGACGCAAAGATAAAGTCGTACGAAATGACGTTCTCAGATTTTTCATAGAAGTTTTGGACCATGTGGATGGTCCCAACATTTTTCATACCATGGCGATTGGTCCTATAGTTGATCAGACAGGTTAGAAGATTTCTGTCTCCTAATAAGATCTTCGCTTGGATCTGTCACTACTATTTGTCGGACCTAACATCTCTACAATTGCTGTCTGTCAATTAATGGCACGAGCATTGTGTGCTTTGTTCATTTAACCACTTTTTTTTTATCTGAGTGGTTAGCTGCAGATAAAAGGTACAATCGTTCGTCGGATATGGTGATGAAATCTGGATATCGATGGCCAGCGTAAGCATCCTAATAACCGAGTAAAAGCATAAGATATTAAAGCAGCTTGCATCTTTTACGATATATGATGGTTTGTTTACTCAAAAATGTGCCAGTGGAGTTATGATGACTTAGAATATGTATATGTTTTCAAACAAAATTCTCCATGTGCACAGATTCGATGCAACAGGTTTAGTCTTCCTCTGATCTCTTTATGCTTTAATTCAAACTTGCACACCAATTTTATCCATGTGGTGGCAGCAACGATCCAGAAAATACAACATTATTTTAACTTATTGGTATATGGAGACTTCATTAAAGTTGACAATCCTGCTTTTGTAACCATATTATAGCCCATTTGGATATTCAGTTTTCAGCTTAAAGTCACTGTAGCTTGTTAAAAAAAAGCCACTATAGACTTAAAGCATTGCTACTGTTGGTTTTGATTTAAGGCATTTTATTTTCATTGGAGTGCTGCCCAACAGCTAAATAGGGAAATTGAAGCTACTCCATGTTTGGTCCTTGTGGGGTAGATGATTAAACTACTAGTGTACTAATTCCCCCCCCCCCATCATAGACTTCAATCAACCTCGTAAGGAGCAAACATGGAGTTGCTTTGGTTTCCACATTTGCAGTGGAATAAGAAAAATTAAGATTTTCTGTGATTAACACAATAGGTAAAAAGGTATGTTCTGTTCATTGGTCTTACAGCAAAAAGGGGATATGCTGTCAACACCTTCTTACACTGTAGTCCTGCCTGTTGGTCTGTTAAGGTACTGCTGAGTAAGCTTAACTGTTAGTTCTCCTTAATAACCACACTGTAGTGCTGAAGAATCCCTGGCACATAAGTACTTAGTTACATCCGATAAATTCTAGGTCAACAAGCATTCCCTTTAACACAGTTTTTTTTAAATTTTGTAGTGGTTCCCTAATGTGTAGAAGTCTGTTGCATGCTGTTATTAATAATTATTTGCATTTTTACATTCTGTTTTTTATGCTTTTTTTGCATCTATGGCTAAATGAATGTAGGGGTTTTTGAGCTTGGGTCCTTTTAGTAAACTTTATTAATCCAAACAATGTGGGAACATACCATTGTCCTAAAGTGGCAGTACATAGAGCCACTTTAGTAAATGGACAAAAGGAGTATCTGTACAGGGCCCTCCCTACTCCCCTTTCTGCCACCATTCCTGTTGTTCTCCTCACCCACTACTTTAAAGTTACAGCTGGGGTTAATATGCTGATTATACATTTTGTTCAGTAATTATACTGGCATGTCTGGGGGTTAATATGCTGCTTATTTATTGTCTGTAGTAATTATACTAGCACAGCTATGGTTAAAATGCCTGTTATCCACTACTTAGGATTATATTGGCACGTCTGCGAGTTAGTATTCTAATTATCCATTTTCTTTATAAATTATACTGGCACATGTGGGTAAGTGATGTGCGGGTTAGGATTTCCCCGACCCTAACCCGCACTCCCTTAGCCCGTGCCCGCTCCAACTTCCGGGTTGCTTTTATAGACCCGCGCTGCCCTGCCGATGATGTCACAAAAGGAGCAGGGCGAGCAGGCACAGCTTCTATAAAAGACAAACCCGGAAGTCTGAAGGCAACATTTGACGATGGCAGCAGGGAGAGCAGGAGAAGAGCTCAACCTGCACCCGCCCGCCACCCGCGAGGAAGATTGCTAAGGTCCTGCAGGTATCAGGATAGCCCACACATCACTAATGTGGGTTATGTTTTGGTAAAATGGGCGTCATATTTAGGGGGTGTTGCCTAAATAATGGGAATGGCATAAACATTTGTGCTGTACTCAGCAGGATAACGGGGGCCGGTCTGTTGGATCTTTGCCCAGGGCCAACCAAGGTCTTAAAACAGCCAAGCTTCTGAGTAGTCCATATACTAGGTACACTTCAAAGTCTGCTTCAGTTAGTTCTAGCTTCTAGGGTTTCCTTAAAAATATGAAAGAGAAAAAGAAAATGTTTTCCCTGATGATGCTGATATCCTTTTGACCTTTTACTACCCCTTTAGGGTAAGGGCACATGCTAAGATTCTGACAGATTTCGTTTCACGTGACTAGTCTCCCTGAAAAGCCTTCCCGCCAGCAAGAATCTACATTGCCAGTGGGGTGGCACTCGGAACACTTTGTTTTTTGATGTTGCCTGAAGTTGCTTCACTATGAAACTTCGGGCAACTTTGGAAAATGAGACGATCCGAGTACCATCCCGCTGGCGATTTAGACTCTAGCCGGCAGGAAGGCTTTTCGGGGAGATTGGTCGCCCGAAGAAGAGGTGATTCGTTTGCAGGCAATTAAATCTCCACAAATCTTCCTGTGCGTCTGCCCTTAACCCCTTAAATGCTATTCCCTGTTTAATCAAACTTGTTAAACGCTACACATTGCTTTCAGGTGCTTTTCTGATAGCATCAGTTTAACACTTTAAGTCCCATCACACATATAAGCTACAGCATGCATATGGAAAAAGACCATAGTTCCAGTGTTTTGTTTTTTTCAATTTCTGCTGTCTCATTAATGATTTGCACTGAAAGGGTTAATGCCTTTTCCATCTTTTGCATTTTCAGTTGCTGGTAAAAGCTTTGGGAATGTTGCCAATCTCATACTCACCAAAATATCTTGACCCTTCTGTGGATGTTTTTGTACATTTCTGTTTCTGTACCCAGATGTTCTACTATATATACACAGTGCTTTTTGCTAATAAAGGACTTTCAGTAAATAATTTAAATAGAAGAGACAAGGAAAAGAGTAACGAGTAAAGCCTTTTTTAGTATCTATGTCCCTTGCTGATCCCTTTGTTCAGACAGGTGATCTTTTGTTTACAGAAGTCGGTATTGTTTGCTCTGTGGGTTGCTTGGAATCTGTATGCAAACATTTGATAACAAACAGCTATTTTCAAAGTGGCTTTCATAAATTCTCTGCATTTGTAATATTAGTACAAAGTTACCCTTTGTCATTGCAATACATCACTATGAAATGAACTACCCGGCACACGAAAAGTTATTCAGGGGTTTCGGCCAATGTGTTTTTCCCTAATCCCTAATCTCAAAATGTGCATGAAATGAGAATCACTAGTAGTGGAGTTTTGGGGGCAAATTCACTAAGCGCTGAAGCGCCTAACGCTAGCGTCAATTCGCTAGCGTTGGCCATTTTCGTTACTTCGCAAATTAACTAACGAACGCTGGTGTAAATTCGCTGGTGTTACTTCGCACCCTTACGCCTGGCGAATTTTCGCTACGGACGTAACTACGCAAATTCACGCGCGCAGTGTACTGAACGCTACCTTTTACGATAGATTCCTTCGCCACCTCAGACCAGGCGAAGCGCAATAGAGTAGATAGGGATTGCTTCAAAAAAAGTTCACATTTTTTCTAAGTCCCAAAAAACGCTGGCGTTTTTTCTATATTATGGGTGATAGACTGAAAAAGATCGAAATTTTTTTTGGGGCTCCCCTCCTTCCCCCCTACATTTCCTAACTCATGGCAACTTAACTATACAGTGGGCACATGTGTAGGGCGAAAAAAATATTTTATTTGATGTGTTGAAGGTTTCCCAGGCATTTGTAGTGATTCTACATATTCCTCCATTGAAATTTGAATTTGGCGCCGTATGCAAATTAACCATCGCTAGCGTAACTTAGCTTCCCTTAGCGAATCAACGCTAGCACAACTTCGCAACCTTACGCTACCCCTGTGCGCAACTTCGGATTTTAGTGAATTTGCGGAGCGCTGGCGAAACTACGCCTGGCGAAGTGTGGCGAAGTGCGGCGAAGTTGCGCCTGGTGCAACCACGAATCTTAGTGAATTTGCCCCATGATGTTATTACAGTTGGCAGCAATGGAGAGCTGTAGGGGTGATCTCTTTAATGTTAAAGGTGTAATTCACCTCCTAAATACTTTTTTTTTTCAATCATTTGTAATATTTCAATTTAGTGTTTCACAACAGTAGCTCAATAAGCCACACAGCTCAGTGTCTATACTGTGACAATTTGCTACATACAATATACTTATAGAGTAACATTTCCATTTTCCTCATGTTTCCCAAGAACTGCTCTATAAGCGGGGGGGGGGTCACGGACTCTCTAAACTGTTTGAATCTGATACATTTGGCGACACATTTCATAGGGTAAGGCCACACTGGGCGTTTTGGCGAGATTTGGTCGCCTGTCGACTAATCTCGTCTTTGCCGCGACCAATCTCCCCAAACGCCTTCCCTCACTCTGTGCCGGCTAAAATGAAAAAATGCCGGCGCTAATCAACGCGGCGGTTCGTTTTCCAAAGTTGCCCGAAACTTCTAACCGCTGCCTTTAATGAAACCCAGAGATTTTGCTCAGCAGGGACAAAGATAAGAAATGTATCAATTTAGAACAGTTTACAGGGTTGGCGACCTCCCCCCTCCCAGAGCTGCTTTAGAAGGTGAAAAATGACACTTTACACTGCAATACTAGAAAAACGGTTACACAAACAAAATAGAAAGTAATTGGAAAAAGTTGTTATTTCTGGTGATCTATCTGAAACCAACTAGTTGTTTGAAGGTGAACAAACCCTTTAATGGCCACATCACCTTTTGGGCATGGAACGTGAGCTATACTGAAATCTATCACAGAGTAACTGTTGCAATTGATACGATTGTTGTTGTTGCTAATAAATTGTATTCACTTTAGCAAAACGTACTGTTTAGAGAGTTGGCCTACTGAGCTGTTACTTGTAAAACAGTAGAGGAAAATTAAACTTTGAACTTAAAGGGATTTTCAAAATGAATCAGTTAATAGTGCTGCTCCAGCAGAATTGTGCACTGAAATCCATTTCTCAAAAGAGCAAACAGATTTTTTTATATTCAATTTTGAAATCTGACATGGGGCTAGACATTTTGTAAATTTCCCAGCTGCCCCAAGTCATGTGACTTGTGCTCTGATAAACTTCAATCACTCTTTACTGCTGTACTGCAAGTTGGAGTGATATCACCCCCTCCTTTTCCCCCCTCCAGCAGCCAAACAAAAGAACAATGGGAAGGTAACCAGATAACAGCTCCCTAACACAAGATAACAGCTGCCTGGTAGATCTAAGAACAACACTCAATAGTAAAAACCCATGTTCCACTGAGACACATTCAGTTACATTGAGAAGAAAAAACAGCAGCCTGCCAGAAAGCATTTCTCTCCTAAAGTGCAGGCACAAGTCACATGACATGGGGCAGCTGGGAAATTGACAAAATGTCTAGCCCCATGTCAGATTTCAAAATTGAATATAAAAAAATCTGTTTGCTCTTTTGAGAAATGGATTTCAGTGCAGAATTCTGCTGGAGCAGCACTATTAACTGATTTACTTTGAAAAAAATGTTTTTTCCCATGACAGTATCCCTTTAAAGGGACAGTATAAATCTGAATGTATGATTCATTTGCTTCATTTAGGAAGTCTGGCACTGAACACCACTTCTTAGCTCTCACTGTAAAAAAAACCCTTCCAAATATTTAGGCGGAACCTCCTTTCTTCTAAACGGAATGGGTGACCTTGTGTCAGCTGGAAAGACCTACTGGTAAATAAAGCATTAGAGAGATTATTATATGATCCCCTTATATATTTATACATAGTTATCATATCACCCCTTAAGCGCCTCTGCTCCATCAAACGCCTCTGCTCCAGCAGAGGCGCTTGGTTAAGGATTTTAACAAGCCAATTTATGGTTCTAAGGGTTAACTTATTAAAACCCAGCTGGGATAGGACTAATGTTCAAGGTATAGACTGGCTTTACCTTTCTTGTATCTCATAATCAGGGTTACAGGGTTTCTGATCAGCAGATGTGATGATGGGTGAGTGGTATCATACAACAACACTTTTAAACAATAGCATATTACCTTCTTCATATGCAAAACATAATTTTTTTCATGTTCAAGGAAAACCCAATTAGCTGATTATAAGGGGGGCCCCTGATCTAAGGGTGGCCATATCGGGGTGAGTCAGGCAAATGGATGGATAACTGTACAAGAGACTATAGGAGCTGATTGCTCCTTTTCACTTTCTAATCTGGTGATACCCTATACACTAATTTATGAACTGACGCATTATCAGTTGGGATCCTTGAGCCACCTTGCACATAACATATATAGCTTGTTGTGTGACACAAAGACACACATTTCTTTGCAGGCCGCTATTAATTAGGGAAAAGAAACCCCTGCATGGAAGTGGCACTGTTGGTTACAGCAATAACAAGCCCTCTAGCAATATCTCAAGTGGATCTTCATGTCTTTACCTTCTCACTGACACTGTTTATAGGAAGTGGAGAAAGTATCAGATGATCCAACAAAATGGCAAGGCAGGGTATGGCATGCAATAGCATTTAAGGGACATGCAATAGTAGCGTGCCATGGTTTGTCCCATTCGCAGTGGCATTCATTTCCATTGCCTAGCAACTCACAACAGTCAACTAATTAGGATGCTATTGCTCTCCCCAGGAGATCCTGCAGGTACATGGGCCAAGGATTGCAACATGTCCCAATCCATCTGTTGTTCCAATACTCAGGAACCACAGACATAAGCACAATCATACTAGCAGGCAGGGCCGTGTAAAAGATCACCTTGTATTAATAACATTTGTCTTTTTTTTTCTCCTGGAAGGCTATCAGTAGCCGATCTTAATCAGAAAACCATTTTTAAAAATGAGAAATAAAATTGTATCTCAATACGGTTCTGTGCCACTAAGTACATTCATGTATTTACTGTATGATTGGAAGGAGCTTCTTGTTGGTTATATATAGCTTGTAGTTCATTACAAGCTAAAAATCTCCAGAAATCTCTCCAGATATTAATCTCCAATTTTAGTAAACATGCCTATTCTGACGAAGGGAGGGTGTACTCCCCAAAACGTGGATACTTTTGGTAATGCAATAAATGGGGTAAGCCCCCCAACATGTTGATACTTTTGGTGATGCAATAAATGGGGTAAGCCCCCCAACTGCATATTTTGAGTGTGTGTGGCTCCATGTATTTTGTTAAATTACTACTCTCCCATGCACATCTAGGCCTGTTAGGACATGCCACAACTTTCCTGTGATTATAATCATGACACAGCTAATTGACCCAATATTCGACTGGAGGCATTTGCTAGCCTGGCTAAGTGTAACTTGCCAGTATCAAATGCCTTTTGCTGGGAAACTCACAGATTATTCAGAACCCCATTAGAAACAAGATGTAACTGTTGCTTACTCCTTATTGTTACAAGAAACAATTGTCACAGGGTGTGAATGTCTTAAGAGTCACAATATCTAGTGAAGATACTGACATTCAGTTCTTTTGGTCAGTAATTTTAATTACAATATTAGAATTGTAATTATGAAGGACATAAGAGCAAAATACCCAGAATGGAAAAAAATGAAAACTATAAAACTTACAAACTACCACATTATATAATTTTTTAAAAGAGCAAGAAAACAATGTTTATTGAAATATCCACAGTTCTTAGAATGTTTATTTAAATGATCCATTTGCATTAACTCTTTATAAGAACTGAGTAACTGCTTTATAGAAGACAGACTGAAAGGTTATTTAGATTTTATTGGTGTCTGTGCATTTAAATCTAAAACAAATAAAAAAAAAATAGCTTTTAAAATGTATTATATTTAAATATCAGATACAAACTTGAAAAACGGTTTATACCACATGGATCAGTTATAATTATTCAAGTCACAGCAAGTTTCAAAATAAGGAAATAGTTTAATAAGCTATGTAAGAAATAGACTATGGGGTAAATTTACAAACATAGGTGCTAAACTGCACCAATGCAGTTGTCTAAACATAAGAGCATACATAAATAAATGTAAACATTTCAGTGACTTCCTGATGAAATTCCTCAATAGCAAGCAATATTTGCATACAATTTTAATTACTGTAAACAATCTATAATTAGTATGTATTGTGTACTTACGTTGTATAAAGATTTTTCTACAAATCTACTTTTAATATCAGTAGCTACAATGATGCATGGTTCAACTGAGATAATCTCTAAATATGGGTTACACAGCAGGCTTTATTGTCCTAAAAGTCAGAACTTTTTAAATGTTTCCAGTATGACAACTCCCATACATGTTATAGCTCATGTCTAAGGGGCACATTTACTTAGCTCGAGTGAAGGAATAGAATAAAAAATACTTTGAATTTCGAAGTATTTTTTTGGCTACTTCGACCATCGAATTGGCTACTTCGACCTTCGAACGATTCGAACTAAAAATCATCGACTATTCAACCATTCGATAGTCGAAGTACTGTCTCTTTAAAAAAAACTTCGACTACCTACTTCGCCACTTTAAACCTACCGAGCATGAATGTTAGCCTATGGGGACCTTCCCCATAAGCTTTCTAAGCTTTTTTGATTGAAGGAAAATCCTTTGATCGATGGATTAAACTCCTTCAAATCGTTCGATTCAAAGGATTTAATCGTAAGTATTTGCGGTAAATCTTTCGATGTTGAAGGATTTTACTTCAAGGGTCGAATATCGAGGGTTAATTAACCCTCGATATTCGACCAATAGTAAATGTGCCCCTAAGTGTCAGATATGGAATGCTCTTCTTATGCTGGAATCTGTAATCTCTAAATATTAAGATCTGTAATCTCTAAATATTAAGAATATTATTGCTTTATACAGAGCAGGATGTTGAATTCGTATAGTAAACCCACCAAAAGGGCCACAATTTAAAAAAAAAAAAAGTAAAAGATATCAAGCTGCTTTGAGATAATTACATGATTAAATTCTGATATCTGTTTATTTAGCTTATGGGCCATGTGAAAGATTTGAAAATAAATTTTTACTGTGACGACTTATCCATAAAACCATCAGTTTTTATTAATATAACACATACTTGGAATGTAGCATGACAACGAATGTGTTCTTTCTGTTTATGATACCACTGATGCAACTACTGTATAATATTGCTAGCAGTCTGTAAGAGGAAAACAATAAAATGTTCCCTTGGTAAAGCTCTCTTCCCCTCAGGTTTGAGCCAGATGGGACACTTTCAGCGAAATTACCCTTCAGGGTCCTCTATAGTGACATGGCTGGAGCTAGGTGTACATCTCTAATAATTCTGTAGGTGTAGGACATCAACAAAATGATGCAAAACAGTACTTGACAGTGCATCCAGTTGCTATTAGATTCTCTGTGCATTAGTGCTAAGACTATGGGAACTTGCCAGCAAGATCCAGCCCATTCTAGCTAAGTGAGGTGCTCCGCCTTCTAAAGTAGTTAGCTCCTAACTAGAACTAGTTACTTTTTTTTTTGCTCCAATGGCCCTAGCCTAACAGTCAAAAGTAGTGATGGGTGAATCTGACCCGTTTTGCCAAATATTTGTTAAACTGCGAAAATTCACCAAAATGCATTGAAGTCTATAGGTGATAGAATTGTTTTTGAGGCACGGGAAATTACGCAGCAAATTTTTAACGCATGACAATGTTTTTCACCCATTAGAGTCTATGGGCATCATTTTTGCGGTGAAACTTGTCACAAGTCCTTTGGTGCTATTAGTAAATCTTCATTGCAGTAGGTCACAACTAATGTTTACACAACCATAACAATCAGCAAATGTGTGTGAAAGTTTTTTTAATTACATGTAATTCATGTGCAGAACACAAATTGTTGGGCATCGTTGATGTAAAACATTTTCCATGTCCATTCCACTTGTAGGAGATTTGTGTTCTTTGCAGTATAGTTATAATAAAAGATGCAAGTATTTAATTTGCTCCTGTCAGAAAAGGAATTCAAGCAGTGCATCAAGCTGGAGCAGATATCTGGGACAAGCATTAGGAGATTCTTTTCTTTACCAACAGTCTCTTCATCCTAAATGAGAAAGGGTTTATTTCTTGTTTTCAAGATGGAATCTATATCTGAAGACTTCCTGCCAAAAAAGTGAATTAGGCCTGATTTGCCCCCACATGCTCACCCAAATCGGTTTAAAAAAAAATTAAAGTGTTATAAATATAATGCCGCTGGCAGAATACTTGCAAGTTTGTAATGTGTAGATTTCCCGTACCAAAACCCCCTACCCTACGAAGAGTAAAAAATTTAAGAAACTGAACACTGCGTGTTCACACTATTGTTATATAAAAAATAAATAAAAGAGATTTTAAAACTCTGGTAAAACTTCTGTTTGCTTCAGAAACACTACTAAGTTTATATAAGTAAGCTGCTGTGTGGGGGCAGCTATTCAAAGGAGAAACGGCTCAGGTTACACAGCAGATAGTAGATGAGCTCTGTAGAACATAATGGTGTTATCTGTTATCCACTATTTAACCTGTTCATATAGCCTGTTTTCAATTTCTTCCATTGCTACACAACAGCTTGTTTACATATATATTATATAGTAGTGTTTCTGAAGCAAACAGATCAGTTTTACCAGTACAGGGCAACACTATATTATATTGTTATTCCTTTAAAACACTTTCATTTTTTTGGTGTTACTGTTCCTTCAAGGATCATACAGTGGGGCCTACGGCAGCCTGTTGGATGAGGACCACGTTGTTGCTCTAAACCTTCCTAATTGCTGTCTGGCAGATTTTCTGAAAGATATCAGTCCGCAATCTACAGTGACTGAGGTGGCAGCTTTTATAGTCCATGTATGGCCAGCTTTAATTATCGCATCCTTGATCCCAGTTCCTAAAGCCAGTAGGTGACACAGCACATATAAAGGGTGAGGTGAAAATGCAAAGATTTTGTGCTATCTACACATGCCCATGAATATAAACATATTCTCATCAGATACATAACGTTGAATGTATAAAATAAGAATACATTTCTGTGATTTCTTTGTTAAAGGGCTGTAACCCAAAATTGCATAATGAAATAAAGTGTAATTCAAATGAAGCTTGCCTAACTATTAGGAGATATATAGGGGAAGGCACAAAAAAGCCCATCTGTAGGCATCTCAGTCTGCATCAGAGTGGGGGAAATAATTCTCTCCTCATATAGATGGAAGATTTGTTTGGGGAGGCTAAAGGTGGCCACACACTTGCTAACTGTTTTGGTACTGGCTGGTGGGCCTGATACTGAATGGTTATTTACTTTGTGATATGACCATTGAAGTGGATGTTAGGCCAGCCTGTTCTGCTTACAAGGTGAAGAGTTACTTAATTTAAATTAAAGAAAATAGTGCTGTTCATTTAATAGTGGGTAACTGAACATGGAAGGAAAGTCTTGGGTCTTAAGAATAAATCTTAGATCTTAAGTCTAAATCTCCCCGAATCTCCACGTGTGTCTCTGCCCTTAAGGTGGCCATACACATAGAGATCTGCTTGTTTGGCTATTTCGCCAAACAATCTGATCTCTCCCCGATATGCCCATCTTGAGGTGGGCAATTTCAGGCTGATCCGATTGTGGGCCCTAGGGCCCAACGATTGGATGATAATGGGCCCTCGGATCGCGTGACCGCATCAATGAACAGATGCAGTCTGCGATCCGGCAGGATTTTTATCCCTGCCTTGATCAACATCTGCCTGACTCTTGACCACATATTGATCGGGGAAGCCCTTTTATCGGCCCGTGTATGATCAGTCCTTGTTTTAAGATCCATGTATATGTATGTATGTATATGTGTGTATATATATATATATAGAATCGAAGTCCTAACGCACACCATTGGTTAAAGGTTAAAAAAACACATACCTGGGTGCTGCCCTAAAAAAGCTGCATTATTCATAGTCCAATGATAAGGGTGCACACCAGGGTTTGGTAAATTAAAACTTCATGTTTATTAAATAAATTTAAAACAGGAACCGGCCAACGTTTCGGTCTCTCTCCAAGACCTTTATCAAGACCCTGTTCACATAAAACATCAGTGTTTAAATACCTAAAAACATGACTCACCCATTAGTGCACGCCCATACAATCATGTGACAAAGGAAACACCTGCACCAAAAGAGCAGAAAGATAAAAACATTGTATCAAGTCTGTACAGAAACATTGTGTCAAATAACCAGAACAAGTTGGACATACGCAGAAAACTGATACAAATTGGGATGTATGGTTTGTAACATTATAGCTAAACTTTTTTAAACGTTTCTGCTCTTTTGGTGCAGGTGTTTCCTTTGTCACATGATTGTATGGGCGTGCACTAATGGGTGAGTCATGTTTTTAGGTATTTAAACACTGATGTTTTATGTGAACAGGGTCTTGATAAAGGTCTTAGAGAGAGACCGAAACGTTGGCCGGTTCCTGTTTTAAATTTATTTAATAAACATGAAGTTTTAATTTACCAAACCCTGGTGTGCACCCTTATCATTGGACTATATATATATATATATATATATATATATATATATATATATATATATATATATATATATATATATATATATATATATATATATATATATATATATATATATATATATATATATATAAAAACGATTCAAAAATTAGGTGCACACTGGGATTTGTAGAAATATTAAAAATCCATGTTTTATTAATTGCATTTAAAAGAACTGGCCAACGTTTCGGTCTCTTTCTAAGACCTTTGTTAAGACCCTGAGCACCTAATTTTTGAATTGTTGGATAATACAGCTATGAATGGCAGCACCTGGGTCTAATCCTTCTTTAAACAGAGTGAGTAGGATTCGGTTCGGCCAGGCACAAGTCCAAATCCTACTGAAAAAGGCCGAATCCCGAACCGAATCCTGGATTCTGTGCATCCCTAGTTTGTACACTTTACTGCAAAAAAGGCACGTAATCACACTAAATAGACATTTTAAGAACAAGACATTTAAACAAGCAGGGAAGGGGCAGGAGCTGTTGTACCTATGTCTCTTAGCCCAAATGTTACACCATTGCTGCAAACAAACTGGCCCTGGCGGATGGCTTTCTACAGCTCTTTCATCATTGTAAGACAACTTTGCCCTTCTCATGTACTATCTCTAGATATCTAGGGGGAAATGTAATAAAATTTACAAAGAGCAAATCTTTGCAAATAAAAATTTGTTTGTGACAATGTAATATTCTTCATTTGGTCTTTATTGCATTGCAAATCTTAATTGCGCATTGTGAACCTTTAATGAACACCTGCTCTGCAGTTTCCTTACATATTTTGTTGCAAAAAATGGTTTGCTATTGCAACATTTTATTACATATATTGCGAACGTTCGCAAAATCAATATAGTCACAAACTTTGCAAGGAATTCCTTGAGGTCTTTAATTCGCAAGTGTCTTTGCGAATGTTTTTTTCACTAACAAAGCATATTACTTTCCCCCTCTAATGTCATAGCTGCAACCAAACATCTCTGCTTCCATCATAATGTTTGACTTGCTCTTTGTCTCAGTTGGACAGCAGTTAAAGTGCTCTAACACATAAGTGCTTGAATATGTGTTCCATCTATCAGTTTATACATTGTAGCTCAGGAAAGCACCAAATGCAGGTGGAACACATCATTACGTTCCACATTATGTTCCACCTGCATTTAGCACTTCCGTGCAGCACAGTGAGTACAACCAGAGAATACTGGTTTGTGGTAACTCATGCCAGGGCTGGGCCAAGTTAGATGGGCTCCCCAGGTAATCCATATTCATGAGCATCCCCGTCCCTCCTGTGCATGAGGGCAAGAATGCGTACACAGGGGATGGCAAGCACAAAGTGAGGGGCCCAGAAAGTGCCTAGAAACTTTCATTTTACCGGCTGCTGAGACCTTCCAGTGCCTGAGCTAAGGGTGCGCAGGCAGAAGAGGTACATTCCCAGTGCCTTCCCCACTATTGTGCCCTAGACATGTGCCTTTTCTGCCTACCCCTAGTTCTGGCCCTGACTCAGGCAGCTTTCTTCCCAAGCCCTAATGAAAATCTGCCTATGCTTCCTGAATCCAAGAGGGCAATTGGACCAGCCCAATTTATTCAGTTTTTCCTCATAACCAAGATCTTCCATATTTTTTTTATCTTCGTTGCTCATATTTTGACTTTATTTCATTGAAGGGGTTGTTCAAATTACAACACTTTTTCAGTTCAGTTGGTTTCAGATATTTCACCAGAATTAAAGACTTTTTCCAATTACTTTCTATTTGCTGTGTGACCTTTTAATTTTTCACCTTTTCTTTCTAAAGCAGCTCTGGCAGCTCAGTAACTGTATTGATACATTTAGTTGATACATTTCTTATCTTTGTCCCTGCTGAGCAGAATCCATGGGTTTCCTTCAAGGCAGCTGCTAGAATTGATACAATAGTTGCTAATACTACGGCGATACTGCTGAGAAATGTATCAACTAAGGGGATTATTTATCAAAGGTCAAATTTTAGAGTTATGTGAGCTTTTGTATACCTCAAAAGGTTTCTAATTTAAGAAAAAACTCGAATGAAAAAAACTTGAATCAGCGAGTTTGGGGTTAACAACCTGAAAACTCAAATTGATTGAGTTTTTGGAGGGAAAAAACCCGAATCGCTCGATTTGATCAAGTTTTCGGGCGAAACCCTCCAAAAAAACTCGAACATCATGAAGGCTTTTAACATTTTCAAATGGTTCAGGGGACCTCTGCCATTGACTTCTACATGACCTTGACAGGTTTTAAATTTGAGGTTTTTTTTTAAAAAAAAAATGTACCTGAATTTTGCATTTTTTAGTGGAAAACACAACTCAAATAAATCTGACCCTAAATGTTGAAAAATTGTAGATTCTGCACCTGAATTACTGAGCTGCCAGACTGAAACACCAGATATGGGAACATTAAACTTTAAACTTCGGTTTTGGAAAAACAGGAAAAAATACAAAATGGAAAGCAACTGAAAAAATTCTGGTGAACAATCTGAAACTGAACTGAAAAAGTGTTTGAAAGGCGAACAACACCTTCAATACAGAGCTGTCAACATTTCTTGTAGAGTTTGCGGTAAATTTTCCGGGTTAGCCACTGAAGCCGATCTGCGCATATACACTTTGCTCCACTGACGTCACTGAAATGTTTGGAGCATGCGCACACTGGATTTTTGCCTGCAAATCGCTGAAAATCTGTAGCAATCATGAGAAATCGGGGGAATGCAGCAGAGTGACGGGAGATCGGACAGAGATGAAAAACTCATATCTAGACTGGGCTTTACCAGTGCTTTGTAAAGAAGAAGAATTATTCTCTTATACTGTCAATCTATCTTTCATACAGGGCAGTGCAGTGCATTGCTGGAAATTCCTAACTTTAAAACCAGTGAAAAATTCATTTCCTTGCTTGGAATGTGCTTAATACACAGTATATACTCTTGTCATTAAGTGCATTAGCAGTCCAGATTTTACCTTTAAATTCTTGTCAAAAAATTTTTAAAATACTTTTATAGCAATAAAAAATTGTCAAAATTTTTTTAAAATACTTTTATAGCAATTATTAATATAGAATAGAGGGCACTCTTAAAGATGCAATTCAATTTAAAGGTAAAGAATGCATGTACAGTTGGTGCAGTACCACATACGGTAAACTGGTAAGCTCAGTGAATATATAATATGATTTACTACTGCACACCCATAGAATATATTCAACAAGCCAATTGGTATGCAAAAATTTTTTATATCATATTCATTTACAAAAACTGATAGAGTGAATCAAGAAACAATGTTGAAAAAAGCAAAAAGGACACATTGACAGTAAAAAGAATACCCTAAATCATTTCTCAATGGGATAAATCTTAGTCATTTACAGTCCTTTTATAAACATTTACAAATTACATTTCTTGAAATCAAACCCTGTATTTGCTGCAGTATTGTCAGCTTGACTTTCACTCACTGGGTCATCATCATTGCTTAATTTTGGGTAAAGGCTTTGCTGTTGTCGTTACAAGAAACTTATTTTGTGCTGACCAAATGACCCACCAAAATCAATGCAATGTACTAAGAGAAAAAATAACCCTATAGTCCTGACCAAGCCACAAAAGCCAGACAAGTAGTATTGGTGCCCAAGTCAATACTACCTGCCCTGGTACCCTGCCTGATCAACCCCCACTTGCTCATTCCACACTATACCAAACTCACTCTACCCCCTGGATCCACAGGGACTGCTCACTTTTTTGTAACTTTCCAACACAATGCCTCCCCCTCCAAATGCACTCACTCCCAAGTGCACTCAAGTCATGTGACCTTGCTGTCTACCCCTACATGCAGCTCTGTAAATTACACCCCTAACCAGATTAATGGGAGGAGAGCAAACAAATTATGGAGAATGAGAGTTTTGAGTATCAGCTATACAACTTAGATTTACTTACCCAGGAGATATTGCTTTTAGTAGTAAATATAGATGGGCTCAGTGTTTAACAGATGTGAACTTACAAAATATTTAATCATTTCATCTTGAGCCAAAAATTGACTGTAGCCATCCAGCTCTTTTTAGAGTGTTGTTCCCAGCATCCTCCATTTGACAAAGTCTTGGGTGAGGATCCCTTGATGGTGTGGACAGACTTTCAGAAGTAATTATGAGTTGTGGGGTTAGGTCAGCTGTCCATGAGCCTTATGGCTGACAAGAATGAGTTACAGAAAACTCAAGAAGATATTCAAAGTTCCCCTTGTTTACTTTCAAAATTTTGAAACCCTTGTTTGAGTTGTGCTTAATCAAATAGGCTGCAGATAAATTTTACGGAGAGGAAATGGGTTCTTATTTTTGGCTGCAGTATCTAAAAATATACGCCAAGATCTCTTGACTGCAACGAAAAATACAAATCAATACACTTTCAAGCACCTAATAAACCCTGAAAACTGGTCATCAACTGTAACATATAGGCATTCAGTTTAGTTTTATGTACAGTGAAGATGGAATGAAACTAATTGTAGGAGGCTGTTAATAAAAATCTATTTATGTTTCTAGCAAATTAGTTGCATTTTGATGTTGTACAGCAAGAGACTTTCCATATATACTAACTGAATCTGCCTGAGCTGAGAAGCTGAAATTAAAAATGTTGGCGTGGAGGTTGGCCTTTACCTGAAGTCACTAACTTGCAACAACTAGGGGGAGAAAAAAGGGGAATAAGGCAGATGAATAGCAATGGAAGATTTCCACATAAAGTGTATCTTCTTTGCAGGATACTGCAGTAAATCTGACTTCCCCTTACTGGAGTGCCGTCTCCTTTTTGATTTGTTGACAGTAGTTTATAAAAAACAAGGCAAAGCTGTGCTCACCACTAATTTTTTAAAAAACATTAAGTGGGGGTGCAATGAGGTTGTGACCACAAATTTAACAGATAAATACAAGAGGTCCTCTGCACTCAACCCATTATCAATAAATTAAGGACATTTAAACATTTTGTGCCTGAAGCTACTAAAATGCCTTACCCTTTAAAAAAAACAGGGATTTGTTTGTTCATATATTGCAATATATTTAAGCTGGCCAACTACGTCAAAGTCATCCCCGGTGTGGCCAGTTCCGACACTAAACTTGCATCTGATTCGTTAAGAATTCTACTGCTTCACTATGCATTTTATGAGCATAACTTTCCCTTGTTTGTTATAATTTATACAGGAGCAGTGGCCAGCTCCATGTTGTAGCTCCCACCAGGGGCGATCCTGGCCCCTCCGCTGCCTGAGGCAGCAGCAGTTGCTGCTGCCCCCCCTCCCCAGGAAATTTGCTCTTAAAGTACCAGGAGCAGCATTTTTGCTGCCCCTGGTACCAAGTGTGGCGCTGCTGCCTGAGGCAACAGCCTCAACTCGCCTCATTGGCGGAGCACCCCTGGCTCCCACCCTTTTCACCTGTTTAAAAGCAAACATATTATTGCTGGCTATGGGTTGCTGCTCCTGGGCAAACATAGTGCATTTTATTACATTTTGGGGAATATGTTTAAATATCCTTAATATATTAATAATGGGTTGAGTGCCTCTTGTATTTGATTAAAGCTAATAGCACATGGGACAATTTAGAGCATTTAGCCCAAGGGAATTAATGGAGCCTTCTCCAATGGGTGTAATTTTGCACAATGATATATACGCAAAGACAGATTGTCTCACCTTGATTTTTTAGGCATTTCTGCCACTCAAAATATATCAATGGATTTTTCTTTAGCATTAATGTGCTTAACACGGTGGCAGTCTGATGATAGAAATGTCTAGATTATGTGGATGACAGCAGAGCTCTTTCTGAATGCATGTCAGCTTCTAAAATTTGGTGGAGGAGGAATAATTGCCTTGGGCTGTTTTGGAGCAAGGGCCCCATGGATTTTGTACAGTGCACAGTGCAATTCTTGGCAATTCCATAGGGCCTTTCCTGTTTCAGCATTATTACCCTATGTACAAAGCCAGGTGTATATATTTGGTTTGCTGAGATGGGCATGGATGAAATTCACTGACCTGCACTAAGGTCTGATGGAAACCGACTGCAAACCAGTCCTGATGCCTAACTTTAGTGCCAAAATTCACTAATGCTTTTGCTACTGAATGCAAGCAAATCCAACCAATAATATCCCAAAATGTAGTGGAAAGATTTCCCAGGAGAGTAAAGAGAGTAAGCAATATCATATCAATACCTAATCATGACCAAAATCACCTAATGGGGCACAATCACAACGGCTTTTCTGGCCTTGCTTCCAGGCATGAAATGTTAATTAAGACATTGAAATTGCCTCTTAAATTTTATTTTCTTGAGGTGACTTTTTGACCCCCTGATGCCTGCTTTATGACAGAGGGGTCACTGCACACCCCAACCGTGGCACATATGAAAATGAAACTAAAGTCACATTCTACTTCCTGATTAAAGGAACCAACCAGCAGTCCATTGAAAAGCCTCTGTATAATGAGCTACTCTTTATTTAAAAATATAATGTAACTGAAAGAATGGAGGGGGTTTTTTTTTATACAGAGGCTTTTCAATGGGCTGTTGGTCTATTTACCTTGAGCTGTGGAAGTAGAATATGGCTTTATTTTCATTTTTAAATTTTAAAAATTAATATTAATTATTATTTCCTAATTAAATGAATAGGCAAAATTATATTCAGCATAAGCCGCTTTGCACTAATGTTGGAAAAGGAACTATACTGTCCCTTTTAAGTTGCATTGAAAAATGTACAATATACTGACACCTTCTGGTCAGAGATGCTACTTGTAAAAACCAGAAATATAACGATGCACATCGATGTAGCCCATGATGAAAACAGTTAATGTTGATTAATATATTAATATTCAGAGAACAGAGGAGGTTTTAACTGAACTGGTAAGGGAGTGATGTGGAGGTTCCATTTTCACAGTTCTATACAGCTGTATGAATTCTTGCCATGCTCAAATTGAAACAGTTATTTATATACAGTACTTATTTTGACATAATTATTTTGTGTATTGCTCTTTTGGGCACCTTTCTGGGTCATTCTGGGCAAGCCATGGGCTGGCCTTGGGGCACTGCAATTACAGGTCTGGTACTGTTGACTACCAGACATAAGTGAAAAGGGAGTTCTGCAGTTAATTTTTCTGCCCCCTTAAATAAAAAAATGTTCTCAGTGAAATTCCCTCAAGGAATATATAAATAGAGCTTAGAATTTCATTATATCTTTCTCATGTTAATGCCTAAATTTCCAGTGTCTGGTGAACTCATTAACCCTAAATAGAAAACATGGGTGCTTGCACAACTTCTCAATACAAAACTGAGGGTACCAAAGTTGGTCCTCTCTTTGGTGCTGTAACAGCCTCAAATCTTCTGGGATGGCTTCTGCTAAATGTTGGAAGACTACTTGTGGGATTTGATTCCATTCAGCCACAACAGCATTAGTGAAGTTGGGCAGTGCTGTTCTGGCTCAGGGTCTGGCTCACTGTAAGTGTTCTGTTTCATCTCACAAGTTGGTTGAAGTAAGAGCTCTGTTCAGGCCAGTCAAGTTAGTCCACTGCCATCTTAGCAAGCTCATTATGTATGAGGACATTATTTTGCTGAAACAAGAAGGAGTCCTCCCTAAACTGTTGAGACAATGTGCACTGCATGGAATTGTCAAGAATGCATCTATCTTGCCATACCCCCCAAACAATGTAGGTCTCTATAAAAAGATATTGCATGAAACAGCTTATATGTAAAACCCTGCTTCATGTAAATAAAGTATTTTCATAATAATATACTTTTCTAGTAGTATGAGCCATTGGGTAATCATAAATAGAAAATTGCCATTTTAAAAAACAAGGGCCGCCCACAGGGATCGTACTATTCACTGTGCACACAAACATACCAACAAACCATACTTGTTAGGTCACATGAGCCAATTAACAGACAGAGTTGTGTCTTTTGCTTCAACACTTCTTCCTGTTACAGTTAGTTGTAGTATTTCTGGTGAGCTGATCTCTGAGGCAGCACACAGACCATCATGAAATGGTGGCTCAAGATATGTAAAAGGGCAAGATTAACATAAATATATATCTACCAGTTTGGTAAGATTCTTTAATATGCTACAAACTATCTGTTGCTTAAGTGTTCATTTCGGGGGTATAGATTTCCTTTGAGGTTAGCTTTATAGCCACATACCCTAAACCAAACCAAGCAAGGTAGCCCAGTACCATTATTCCTTCTCCACAAAATGTTACAGTTAGAATTCTACGTTCATTGTCTAACCCAGACTCGCCCATCAGCCTGTCAGATTCATCAACTCCAGAGAACATATTTCCACTGATCCATTAGCTAGTGGTGACTGTAACCCAATTACAGCCAACTATTGGCATTACGTGTGGTGCTGTTAGGCTTGTGGATACTTTGGCCTATGTAGTCCATATAGAACTAGATATGGAGTATACATGTAGCAGTAATGGCACCAAATGTATAAAACATGGATATGCCATAGCCATCATTTTTTTTAAAATTTGGCCTTATACCAAACCCTCATGTTTTAGTTTTCATTTCAACTGAATACATAGGATTCGGCAGAATGAAATATGTGTTTGCCTATACTCTGTTGCATGTGGACTTCAAGCTATGAGAGCCTTATCAAACCCTATAACTGTAGCACCTTGGTGAGTATGGATAAGTTTGTCCTGAAAGTAATGCCACCCAAACATCTCATCGTCTATGCCACTTACTATATGACCTAGAAGGGAGTGCTCATTGCTATAAATATGCTCTCTAGTAGATAATTTCTATATCTGTTACATATCATCCGTAGACTCTTGCTAGGAAGTTGGTTCATAGATAAGCCCACCAGAGAGCTGGTTTTGTACAGTACATGGATGTAAGGCTGGAGGTGTTTTATTTGGATTATGATTATTTAAAATTATTATGATTATTTAAAAGATTTCTAGTGGCAATTTATGTCCGGAAACAGCTCAAAACACCTTGTCTGCCTCTCACAAGACAGGGAGGGAAAGATGCTTCTATATCCTAGTATGTGGCCAAACTTGGGTCAGTTGACTCCTCATTAAACACCTCTGTTCTGTGTCAATTTGTTGTTTATTTCATAGCACCCTGTTTTCAAGATGGAATCTGGCAGTTTTTGCTGTTTCTTGCCTTCTATACTGTCGGCAGCACCCCTAGCATGGTGTGAGGTACTGGTTACTGCAATGTACTCTTGATATCTGGAGCTTAGCATCATAAAGTGCCATGAGTCAGTTCATATCTAATTTATAAAAGTTCACCTTGATTTTAACATTTAGGGGCAGATTTACTAAGCTGGAGTGATGGTTCGAATTTAAAAAAGTTCGAATTTCAAAGTAGATTTTTGGGTACTTCAACCATCGAATAGGCTATATTCAACTTTGATTTGAACGATTTGAAGTAAAAATCGTTTGACTATTAGATAATCGAAGTACTGTCTCTTAAAAAAAAAATTTACTTCATACTTCGCCAAGTTAAAGCTACCGAAATGCAATGTTAGTCTATGGGCACCTTCCAGAGCACTTTTCTAAGTTTTTTTTGGTTGAATAAAAATCCTTTGATCGATCGCTAAAAATCGTTAGAATCATTCGATTTGAACGATTTAATTGTTCGATTGAACTATTTTTATTCGACCGCAGGATTGACAAATTTGTTGAAAAAAACTTCGAATTCGATATTCGAATTCAAAGTTTTTTAATTCGATGGTCGAATTTCAAAGTTTTTTGTACTTCAAATTTCTACCCTTGATAAATCTGCCCCTTAGTATGGCATAGTTACTATTTTCTTATCAATATTACTGCTGTCTGGTGGTCTTAAAGTCAGCCTGTTTGGTTGCTGGGACAGAATTGTATTTGCAATAAAGTTGGAGTAGTGTGAGAACGCTAATTATTCAAAAGATGAAAGCAAAAGGTGCTTACAGTAGGCCTGTCACTAGCATACTAAAGAAAAGTTACACAAATGTAAAATTAATTTTTAAAAAGCTGCTTGTTACTTTTGAAAAAAAAAAAAACTAGATAGTGAGTTTTAAAAGAATCTAGTTAAGCCAGGCAGTATCATTGCAAGCAAGTAAATTGACTGTGTGCCAATAAATCTAGTGGGTATTGAATGGCTGTGCCAGTGTAGCTAAAGTGCTTGTGTGCTGTTGCTCTGTACCAATATAGTTGTCATTTTTAAGGTACCAATTTCTGTGAATGTGGTATGTTGCTATAAAGCCAGGACTAGTACATGGGTGACACTATTGGGCATTGATGCTCAAAGGAATGTGTGAGGGTGGTATTTATTTGTGTTTTAAAGGGATTCTGATTTTTATGATGGTTTTTATTTTTAAATTACACTGCTTACACTGCAAATAATTCACTCTACAATATAAAATTTCATTCCTGAACCAAGTGTATTTTTTTTAGTTGTAATATTGGTGTGTAGGCGCCATCTCAGGTCATTTTGCCTGGTCATGTGCTTTCAGAAAGAACCAGCACTTTAGGATGGAACTGCTTTCTGGCAGACTGTTGTTTCACCTACTCAATGTAACTGATTTTACTATTGAGTGCTGTTCTCAGATCTACCAGGCAGCTGTTATCTTGTGTAAAGGTGGCCATACACTATAAGGTCACCAAACAAGGGGATCTTAACCCGATATGCCCAACGGCTGGACAATATTGGATGAATTCAAACGTTCGGCCTTGGGGCCGAACGTTCGGATTACAATACTATGAATGGGCTCCGACGGGTCACAGGACCGCATCAACTAGCCGATGTGATCCTGGATCATACAAAAAAGTCAAACTTGACCGATCTATATCTGCCCGAATTTTGGCCTGATATCGATTGGGAGGACCCGTCGGGAGCCCCCACACATGCACCCCCACACACCGTGTATGGCCACCTTTAGGGAGCTGCTATCTAATTACCTTCTTATGTTCTGTTGTTAGGCTGCTGGGGGGGGGGGGAGAGGGGTGATATCACTCCAACTTGCAGTAAAGAGTAACTGAAGTTAATCAGAGCACCAGTCATGTGACTGGGGGCAGCTGGGAAACTGATAATATGTCTAGCCCCATGTCAGATTTCAAAATTAATTATAAAAAAAATTCTGTTTGCTCTTTTGAGAAACGGATTTCAGTGCAGAATTCTTCTGGGGCAGCACTATTATTAACTGATGCGTTTTGAAATAAAAAAAGTTTCCCATGACAGTATCTCTTTATTAGTTGTGTAACAATCTGAAATAATTTGCTGTTGAAACTACAACTCCCAGAATCATTTACGTTACTTACCAAGAACTTCTGCATAGGGGCCCGCTTGAGGAAGACGCCTGGACGCAAGGAGGAAGCCAGAGATAAGCAAGGAGCTTATCTGCAAAAAGAGGCGCAATTGAGTGATGCAGCCAGAAGGTGGCGCGCCTCTGCGCACTAAATAATAGCTGCAATAGAGAACCTGTGAGAGCTGCGGGCCCGGAAGGGTTAGTGCAGGGGAGGGGAAGGATACAGCACGACCGGAAGAGTAGGGAAGCCCAGCATGCACTATGAGCCACGGGCCGAACGCATCTCCAGTGTGTGTATCCCTAGCCAGTCAGTGGGCAGCAGCAGTAGCGGGGGGAGGAGTGGGAGTGGGCGGGGGAGCGGGCTGCATGTGTACATATATATGCTCAGGGAGGGGGAGCGCCTTTCCGTTCTTATGATTTCCTAGTCTTGCAGAAAGAGGCAGTGCTGAGTTAGAAAGACAAAAATAGCCGGAAAATTTGCAGAGAAATAGAAGGATTGTGTGTGAGGGGAGGGAGAGCAGCACTAGGCTGGTTTCCAGGAGGAGCCCTTCTCTTTCTCTCTCTCCCCCTCTCCGGGTTATTTATAGACTTCTCCCCTTCTAAACTGATTTCCTTCGGAGCTCCTTTCCTTGCGCGACGTTATGTTTCCCTGACACCTGGAAGGCGAGCAGGAGAGAGGGAGGGGAGGCAAGCCCGCGGATCCATCAAACGCAAGGAGCAACGCAGAAGGACTATTTTTAGCGGCGGTCCCCCCCGTCTCAGGAATAAGCGATTCCCTGAGCCGGCTGCTTACTGGGGGGTGGGGGGGACTGTGCGCGTATCGCAGGGGGAGCCAGGCACACCCCGAGCCCAGTCCGGAGATTAGACTACAGGACCATTAATATGGGTTGTTTAGGCAACAGCAAAACGGAGGATCAGCGCATTGATGAGAAAGCACAGCGAGAGGCCAACAAGAAGATCGAGAAGCAGCTGCAGAAGGAGAGACTCGCCTACAAAGCCACACACCGGCTGCTGCTCTTGGGTAAGGCCGCCTGACAGGGCCCAGCTGCGTTTTGCCAGAGCCCGTGTGCTGCTGGGCCTTTCCAACCTGCAGTAGCCCACACACTTATTCAACTCCAAAGCCATGCCTGTGACGGCTGCCAATTATGGGAGTTGTAGTTCAGCAGCTCCTTAGCAGCCAATCTTGAAGGATATGCTGTACTCCAACAATGACAGCTCTATATACATAAAGAATACAGCTCTTCATTAATATTCCTTTTGTATTTAGCAAATCTGTGCCCATGACTAATGTATATTGTATGTTCTGTTGGGATTCTATTCCTTGTCAGAGCCAAACATCTGCCTGTACATATGTAAGGCTTATTTCTCCTTTTTTTTTTCTCATGAGGAAATGCAGCAGCCGAAGCCTAGAGGCTGCCAGAAAATCCAGGCCTAGGAGCAGTGCTGTGTGTGTTTATCACTCTAGACATTGCTTTATCTCACTATGTATCTCTGTGGATTTTGACAGGTGCCGGAGAATCGGGAAAAAGCACGATTGTGAAACAGATGCGGATTCTTCACGTTAATGGATTTAATTCAGAGTAAGAAAATGGCATCACTTTCCTATTTTGTTATTATTACTGCCTAATGATTGGCATTGCATGTTCATATTCCTATATTTTATCTCTCATTATTAGCAATCTGCAGGGAGAAGCCAAGTGTGTGTATGTGTGTGTGCTTTTCTGTGCTGTGGGTTTCTCTACTGTATTTCATACTGTTGCTACTGCAGCGTTTGACAGGCCCTTGTGTAGCAACAACATGGCGACTATACTTTTACATAGCAGCAAATATCTAAATTCTGTGTGTCTGTGTGCATAAGGGAGGCAGCAACAATAATGGCTGAAGATGAGATGCTTTTGCAAACATCACCATTTAAATATGTAAAATATCTCGAGTGGCTGGACTGTTCTAATGCCTCACCGTAAAATCAGATGAGACTGACCGTATAGTTTCCTTTCTGTTTTACAGCCCCTGAAACACCCTTTGTTTGCCGGAAAATAAAGATTTATATTGAATTTAAGTATGATTTGTTCTCCCCTTGTAATTTTTAGTGCTTTTAAGAAATGAATGCCGGTTCTTTGATTGAGTGTCTTCCTACGTAGGCCATTTAGGCATCATATTTCTTAGTACAATAGGTGTGATGACTGGACACAATTTTATTTTTCTGAGCTTGGTATGGGCGCTAACCAATCCAATCCTGCTGATTGGCAGCCTCTTGCCCCCCTGAAGTTTGATTGTTTCAGGCTTGTAAGGTGTGTGGATATCCATTCCCTACCTTTTCCGACCCCCCCCCAAACACCTATTGTTAGTGCAGCTGTAATTGACATAATCGGCATTATGCCTGTACGAGTCCAGGTACTTAAACTTTACAGACAAGACTTGGAAACCAAAATAATGATTAAAAAAGAAATATAAAGACAGATAAATAAGCATCTAAAATATACTTATGGTTTATTAAGAGGCCGTAAAAACAAAATTTTTGTCTTTGACACAGAGAAAAGAAACAGAAAATTCAGGATATACGGAAAAATGTTAAAGATGCCATTGTGGTGAGTTTTTTTTTTTTTAAATAGTTTTTTCTTGTTTTGTTTTAATTTTAGTGTTTTCAGTTGTACTGCTCCATATATAGATTTGCTTCTGATAAAGCTTTACAGTAGCTGAGAAACTTCTGACCACAAGCCTTAGTATCTAATGTACTAGTTTGTATATTACAGTTTATATTTTGTCTTTATCTTCATTTAAAGTAATAGATCCCAAACATTGGGTTTGGCCCCCTTGGTGGGGTCCTGGAGCAGTGGCAGGGGGCTCAACCTAAAGGCCTTTTATGGTGACATTTGGGGATAAAGGCTATTTGCTCTTGTAGATACTAATTGAAAACCCTACTAGATGGTCATTTAGAAAAGAGTGTGGAGTCAATCACTTATTTGCTCCCCTAGATATTCTTGGAACTTTTGATGACTGGCTTTTAAAGCAATAGTGTCCTATATTTGTAAGTTAAGGGGGGCTGAACAAAGATTGGATCTTTAAGCTTTAAGATGGCGTCGAACTAAAAAAGTCCAAAAACCCTCCGATGTAAACTATTTGTTTAAAGGCAATGCTTCCTGCCATGTTTAATTTTCTGTAGCATTTTAGCAGTTTCCCTGTTCCTGGGTTTTTAGCTTATTGCAGTTTGCATTTTGACAGCTGACATGATATGCCATAGGAAATCAGTGATAACGTGGCATTTCAGTTTTATTGCAGTAACAAATGTCATGGGATAGTTATTTATTTTGCACTTTACTCTTATTTCAGTTGAGTTCCAGTTCCCTATATTTTATGTAGCCTGACACCATACTTACTAAAGCTTACCAGATCATTTGAAAAATCAAGGCTTCTAACAAATGCAGTTTGCTGTGCTGCCCTTATCGCAGGCTGATCTGATATGCATTACATGCAATCAGTACAGAGCCTGTTGTTGCATTTTTTTTTTTAAAGTGTTTCAAGTTTTCACTTGATCTGGTTCCTATATAACAACTTTAACAGTCACTTATTTGATTTTTTCTTCTTCAGACCATAGTTTCAGCAATGAGCACTTTAATACCTCCGGTTCCGTTGGCCAATCCAGAAAATCAATTTCGACTTGACTACATCAAGAGTATAGCCCCACTGTCTGACTTTGATTATACGCAGGTAAGATGAGCTTTCACAATTTTTAAATTCTAGCTAATTGCAATAGTTGGTGATACAGCATCTTATGCTTTATTATATGGTTGTGTCTGTAACTGCAGTTATTTCTTTGAATCCTAAATCTTGATTGTCTGTGTTAATTAGAATGGTTGCGCTTTCATGGAAGAGTAATGTATTTTTTGTTATTGCCTCTTCCTGTATAATGTGACCATGCTTTGCAAAGCATGATGATGACTGACAGGAAATAAGCGCTATAGTATACATGGTTTTCATCATTTTAGATTCCAGATATCACTTATTTGCAGAAAAAAGACGTGCTATGCCTGAATATTTAATATGAGACCCACTTATTAATTGACTTTTCTTACAGAAGTTTTCATAAGTAATTTAGTAGACTTTCAATATACATTGGAATTTATAATGTGCAATTGTCATAGCCAAATTACTTTCCATTTGAGTTATGAGTGTTGATTGTTGGGTTTCTTAGTCTTCTTTAACGTGTTTGTTTTACCATTATTGTGGTTCTGTGTCCTTATAGCACAACATGGACACTAATAACAGATTTAGCTGCAATGTCTGTCTCTGTGGTCTTTTTATTGGTGAAGCTAAAGGCTAACTGACAAATATTAGGAGAATGCTAATGGGTTGATGGTGTGGGTATCTAAAGTTGCATTTATGGCCATACAGTGCACATATTATTGTGTACTACATGTTTTAAATCTTGATACAATGCTTTTGCATCACACAAACTTTTTATTTTGCATGTCTGTACTATTTCATATAGGTACATTTACGTTTTTCATCTCTTGAATTCTATTTATTTTGGCATTTGGTGCTATTTAAAGGGGCATTATACCCATTTTCAGCAATGCAATAAGTAGGTCTTGTGCTGAACATACTTTTTTGCCTAATGTTTTAAACATGAAAAGAGTTTCTATTTCTTGAGCCAAACAAGGAAATTCAAACTTTTCCATGTTTGAGTTAAATAATTAGATTACATTTATTTTTGGAAGACATCATTACAAAAGCAATAACTTATTTTTATTAGCTGGGTATATGCTTCATATTTGACATGAAGGAGTCACTGCCACAATTATGGGATACTTTTTACTATGCATTTTTTCTTTTAAAAGAAAGTGTTACTTAAGTTAAAAGTGCAATTATTTGTCTTTGGAACACCATCTTGGATGACACAGCTGCTATTATACTGACAGAATATGTAGTGCTGATGTGCAATTGTCTTGAAATATCTTGGTAGAAAATGAGGGTCTGGTTACAAAGTAAATACATCATGGCTGCTGAATGTTATACACAAATACAGGTATGACATTCATTATCCGGAAACCCATTATCCAGAATGCTTTGAATTACGGTACGGCTGTCTCTTATAGACTCCATTTTATCCAAATAATCCAAAAATGTTTTTTTCCTTTTTCTCTGTAATAATAAAACCGTACCTTGTACTTGATTCAAATTAAGATATAATTAATCCTTATTGGAAGAAAAACCAGCCTATTGGGTTTATTTAATGTTTAAAGGATTTTCTAGTAGACTTAAGGTCTACTAGAAAGATCGCTTATCCGTAAGACCCCAGTCCCGAGCGTTTTGAATAACAGGTCCCATACCTGTATTCAGTATTCCAGACATCACCCACAATCCAGTGCTGATCCTAATTCAAAACTGAGTCGCTTCTTGGCTTTTGCAAATGCGGCTTTTTTAAACACACTTAGTGATCACATTGGCAGTGGGTGTGCTATGAAACGAACGCGTTTCGTGCCCAGGTATCTCGGCACTTCCTCAGAGTTAAGTGTGCATCACGTGCTATCGGCATTAAATAGACTCACTAATGCATATTGATTTAAAAAATGTGTGTGCAAAAATGCGTGTGCAAGAATGCTTCAATAGATACATGCTTACATACTTAGAAACCATAACAATCGTTCTAAAAACAATATTTCTTCATATGTGTATAATTGTGATTTTTCTTTTTATTACTATTATTATAATGAAAAAAATAATCTGTGCTGTATTCAGTTTGCTTGTCTGCGTATATTAGTATGGTACAGATTGATGCTAAAGCATGTGCTGTAAAAAAATTAAGCACTTCTATAATTTGCCTAAGAAACCAGCACGAGGGAGAACCGTGACAAGTTAAAACTTTATGATCCAGCATTAAAAATTTGATACTGAGCAACATTTCAGCCCCTGCCTTGGTGAGGGAGAGATAACAAAGTAGATCGATTTACATAGGTACATATCTTCTACAATCCACAAAATGCTTTATGGAACTTGAGCCCGTCATTTGTCTGTTTAAAACTCCTTTAAAGTAGATCTAAATGTGAAACCTGATGGTGGTATAGAGTCATATGGGGAAGTAAGTACATGTAGAAAGTGAAGTGATTGCTTTATATCCTGCTGAAAGTTCTGTTTTTTGGTAAAAAATTAAAAGAAAAATATTGCTTTTCACTATATCACTGTATGTGATCTATTTTAGTAGTATAAATACACAGCTTTAAATATAAATGTATATGTGCCTCCTTTGATGAAGATATTTGCTGTCAGCTTTTTGACAATGGGTTTTCCCTTTATAACCAGATTTGTAGAATCCATGTTTTACTTTTGAACCTTTTTTCAGTCACTATTTTTCTCTTAGAAATCATGAGAGCTGATCTAGATATGTAAAAAAAATCTAAAGGATATAAAACTAGATAAGGGGTTTCATCACATCTAACATCCTTTATGTATCTTAGAAGCTACATATTGCATATATTTTACAGGAGGGCATAGTATCTGCACTTTGTCAAGCCTCCAGAATACCCTCGATAAGAGAGAATATTATACTCAGAAAGACATTAAAGACATTAATGCATTGCAATACATTTAACTAGGAATTGTGTTACTGTTTTGCAGTCTTATGTTGACCAAATGCTGATTGACATTTGCTCATGTTAACAGGAATTGACCGTTTTTATTTTTTATCCTGATTTATTGATCTCTATATGCCCTTTGTGCAGTAGAGTTAACAGATTAAGGGCAAATTGTGCTAGTAGCTGTGGAAAATGATCATGTTACATAATCACCCATCTTAATTTACATGGCTTTGTCTGCTCTGTGGTCTCAGACAAACTATTTAAATCACATTTAAAGTGGATGTCAACCAAAAAATGCAATTTTCTAATAAAAATATTGTAAATTGGAATTACGTTTTCAATGTACATACATATTAAAATGTCAGTAGTTTTAAAGTCATTTGTAAATGTAACTGCTTTGGAAAACAGTGTCTGACTGCCCTGGTGGTTCTGACTTTTGAAACTGTGTAGCAGAAACCAGCAGGTCTGACCGAAGAAACGTGCAAGGCTGGCTTCTGTTAAATTGTTTCGAGAGACAGAACCAGCAGTACAGAAAATACTCCTTTCAATTGCAATTACAAATAACTTTTAAAGTGATTTTTAATAGTGAACACTGCAAAATTGCTTACAATTGCATTTTCTTTTGTTTGGCATTTTTGGGGGGTGGGGAAACCTGAGAGTGACTCGGTATTTTGCTGTACACAATTATCTGCCATTATTTCCTTCAGCAGGATGAGTTCAGTAAATCTTTTTTAACTGTTGTATTATACATATCCCATGTAAAGTCACTACATTTCCTAGCTACATTTTAAGGAGGCACTGGCCATTAATTGTCAAGCTGGCTCCATCAGTTTCAGTTCTGTTTTTAATTTACTTTTAAGGGAGACTGATAATTTCGTATTTTGGCTTTAGAGCACTAGGGAAGACAATGCTTCAAATGTATTTACATACGGTTAATAGAGTTTGAAACGTCTATATTGCACTTTTCCATCAATATCCTAGTGATGTATCAATCTTAATTCTAAATGTTGCATTTTAGTGTTACTTTAAAATATAAAAACAAGTTTGGAGACATAAATATTAAGGCAGCATTTGTAGAGCAAGATTAACACTGATGCACACGTATTCTTATTTTATAGCTATAAGAGTGTGTTGTTTTTTTTTGTTTTGTTTTTGAAGTTGTGGAACTATTTTTTTAAAATAATATTTTCTTATTTGTCTACATTAAGGGGTTATTTATCAAAGGTCGAATTTTAAGAGTTTTATACCTTGAATGAACTCACAACTCGAAATGGTTTCTAATTTCAGAAAATTGATTTTTTAGGGTTAACAACCCTAAAACCTCGAATTGTTTGTTTTTTCGGGAAAACACTCTAAAACAAAAAAACTCTTAACTATCTTCAAATGGTTCAAGGGACCTCTGCCATTGACTTCTTGACAGGTTTTACATGGTGTGTTTTCAGCTTCAAGCTATTTCCAGGGTCGGGGTATAATTAATTGACCCTAAAAAAAAAAATCTATTTTTGAATTACAAATAACCCCGTAAAGTAGAATTTTTCATGGAAAACACAACTTGAACCTTAATAAATATACCCCTAAATGCAATGTAAGCACAAAAAGCTTTTACAACTACATTTTTTTTATTCTTAAAAAATATAGATAAGATAAAAGAATATTGATTTGTATTGACAAAGTAAACTTGTGCTTCATTTCAATCACAACTACAATGTAAATACTTTTTAAACATCATATTTTTTATACGGATTCACAGCTACATTTTCATTTAGTAGTCTTAAAAAACAGAGGGTGTTTATTGGTGACTTTGAATGGACTAGAAAAGCCTTGTGACTTAGGAGTGCTGTATTGTATAGAGTTGTTTTGATCGTGTATGTAACAATACATAGGTTGCTTGATGTTTGCCACGCAATCAGAACACAAGGTCCCAAGTGCTCTAATTAGTCAATATATATGAAATGAAAGAAAAACATTCCATCTTTAATTGGAGGTTGTGAGGTAAAGAGTGTCCCCCATGAATCTCTATCTTGAATTAGCTTGTGTGTTTCATCACTTGGTTCCTATCAACAAGGGAATTTCAGACTAAAGCCTGACTTAAAGTATGTCTTACAAGTAAGGTCAACCTGATGCTACAGGCCAATTTAATGACACCGGGGTTTTCACGATATATATGGAACAATAATCCTAATCCAACAATTTGCATTTCAGTATGAATTTACCTTAAAGGAGAGCTAGATCTTAATTTAAGAAGTAGGCTAGAAATGTTGTACATTATGTTTTGGGCTTCTGTACCAGCTCAGGGGAACCACAGTCATTTCGCAACAAGATATGTGCCTCCAAACATGCCCCTGTAGATCCTCATCTTCTTTTTTGGCAATTCACTGCACATGCTTTGGGCTGCTGTCAGTTACTGAGCTTAGGGGCGACTCAAAATATTCAGTACACCTAGAATATAAATGTCACAATATAAGGCTGATTAGTAATTAATATAGATAATTACTACATGGCAGCACAGAAACTAGGGATGCACCAAATCCACTTTTATGGTTTCGGCCGAATCCTTGGCGAAAGATTCGGCCGAATACCGAACCGAATCCTAATTTGCAAATTAGAGTTGGGAAGGGGGAAAACATTTTTTACTTCCTTGTTTTGTGACAAAAAGTTTTATCTCCCCGCCCTTAATTTGCATATGCAAATTAGGGTCAGCTTGGCAGAAGGATTCGGCCGAATCCGAATCCTGCTGAAAAAGGCCGAATCCTGGATTCGGTGCATTCCTAACAGAAACCAGTGCAACTAGCATCAGAATTTAATATTCAGTCCTGTAGCGTTATCTTATATTACAGGCAAACCTTCTGCTGGATAATTTGCGACAACCCCTAAACTTAGCTTCTCAACAGCACTAAACTGGTTTTTGCCTGTTTGTATTTATTTATAACATTTGAATACACTTCTGTTGTTGATACCATTTAAAAAGTGTTGCAGCATTGAAGTCAGTCCTGGATATACAAGCCATACACATGGCAACTTGTCCAAGGTATTGTCTGTGCTTTTGTTAGACTGCTGCAGCTCCAGGTCATATAGCAGCTTTATGATTGATATATAAACCTTTTTTTTAATTATATACCGTAGGTTAGCTGTGTTATGTTCCTTTCATTGGTCATACAACTGCTCTTGAGCAGAGAGCTACCTTTAGACAAGTAACTCAGGTTAAACCAGTAATTTAATCCATTGTTTGAAGCTTAAGAAAGATTGTACATGTCATTACTGTAAATAGCCAGATATAAGCACATAAAATGTAATCTTTCAAGTGGTCAGCTGCAGAAGTTTGTCTGTAACGTGAATGCCATTGTTATATATGTTCAGTTATAAATGTATAAGTTGTGTTGCTTTTCTCATCTGGTATATTTCAACCAGTGGAGAAGCACCCAAACCCTAACTTCCAATTACAAGTATGGGACCTGTTATCTAGAATGCTCAGGCTCTGGGGTTTTTGGATAACTGATCCTTCTGTAAATTGGATCCTCATGCCTCGAATCTACTAGAAAATCATGCAAACATTAAATAAACCCACTGGGCTACTTTTGCTTCCAATAATGATTAATTATATCTTGGTATGGAGGTACAAGGTAATGTTTTAATATTGCAGAGAAAACGAACCTTGGTTTTAAAAATTTTGAATTATTTGGATAAAATGGAGTCTGTGAGATGGCCTTTCCGTAACTCAGAGCTTTCTGGATAACTGGTTTCCGGATAATGGATCCCATACCTGTACATGAATGGGAAATGATTGACCACACAAGAACTGGCACTTTTCAGCCCAAGAACACAAAATAGAATGAATGGGATGTGGCTAGGGTGGTTTTCAGATGCTAAAATACAAGAAAACCTCTGCCATAAATTGAACCACACAGCCTGACAATTAAAGAATTTTAAATAATTTAAGATAAAAAGAAACAAAAAAATGAACATCAAAGCAGTTTATTACATGTAAATTATTCAGCTGTAAAAAACATACAGCTTCTAGAACATCTGTTTTCTGCATATTTTATTTTATACATTGTGAGGGCTGCCTTATTGCATTCACCAGAATTAAACGGAGCTAACTGCTGCTACTTGCATCAGAGACTAAAGTGCCAGTTCTAGTTTTACAGAAATGAATGCAAAAAACAGAACAGGCTACCCCAGGCAACCGAATGTAAAATGCAATGTATGCAGTATGTAGAATTGCAGCTGGTATAGCAGTAAAATGAGAAATTGCTAATAGTTTCCAGATATTGTCCACACAGTGCAAAACAAGTGATCACGTACAATAATTCTTATGAATTTATGGCTATTTTCAGATTTTAGAAGATGTTCGCATTATATTATTTGTTCTTTGTAGTATTTAGCAGCATTTTAGTCTTTAGTTGAACTCTACATACTTTGTTTATTAATTTTGGGGTAAATCTGCACTAGTGTAATCACTCGTACCAACCAAACGGCAGTATGCTTCCTTGTGTACTTCCGAGTAATACGGGAACTGAATGGGTGCCTGTGCACAAATTCATTTACTAATGCATGGCACAAGTTCTTAAAAGCTGTGCCAAAGTTTTAAAAAATAAATAAATAAATAAATGACCGGAGCACCCCACTGGTCTGAACAGTAAAACCATTAGTGCAAAGGGGAGTGTGTTACAGTGACTCAATCCCATTCTGTTTCTTAAGCTCCCCATAGACGCGACGATTCATCTTGCCGAACGACCGATTTTAGGGAAGTCCGACCAATCCTTCGAAATTATCGTGCGGTTAGTGGTGTTCGAACGCTCGTACATCTTACGATTTTTCGGCCGACATCTGTCAGGAAATTGTTCGGCCAGGTCAAAAAATCTTTGTCGGCCCCAGTGCAATCTATCTATGTTTGCGGGGCCAAGCAGGCAGCTCCCCTTTGTTTTCCTGGCAAATTGGTCTTTTTAGTTGATGGTAAATTCGTACAATCGTTCTGAGAAGATCGTGGTCTCACGATCAGGATCTGATCTTTTAAAAATCTCAACATCTATGGCCAGCTTAAGTGTTCCCATTAGTGCTTTAGCATTCAGCCTGGCTTTGTTTTTTGGTTCTTCGTTTATACCTCTTTACTTATAACCAAAATCCAAATATTCAAAACAATTGTCTTCTCATCCTGCTGTAATCCTGCTGTAATCCAAACAATATCAAAGGCATTACATTGCCTGTGTGTTTTTTTATTTATTATGGTTAAACTTGAATGCCCACTCATAGGCTATTTCCGCTTAGATTTGTTGCACATTGAACAGTTTGGCTAAATGTTGGATGATCTACACTGATTCACTTGATTGGATCCCTTTGGAACTGTGGCCTCATTCTACTGTGTCGATATAATGTCTTTATGGATATTTTCAGAGGTGCAAGACCACCCTGAAACAATGGTGCTCCTTCTGGCTGTATCCTCTTAAGTTTTAGTCTTCCCCCTGTGTTGTGAAAAGAACAGTTCAGTGTAAAATAAAAACTGGGTAAATAGGCTCTGCAAAATAAAAAATGTTTCTAATATAATTAGTTAGCCAAAAATGTAATGTATAAAGGCTGGAGTGACTGGATGTGTAACATAATAGCCAGAACAATACTTCCTGCTTTGCAGCTCTCTAACTCTGAGTTCGTCAGCGACTTAAAGGGGGGCCACATGGGACATAACTGTTCATTGAGTTTGCAATTGATCATTAGCATGCAGCTCAGATTCAAAAGCAACTGTGTACCCCCACCCTCAAGTCACTGATTGGTTACTGTCTGGTAACCAATCAGTGGAAACCAAGAGAGCTGCAAAGCAGGAAGTAGCGTTCTGGCTATTATGTTAGACATCCACTCACTCCAGCCTTTATACATTACATTTTTGGCTAACTAACTATATTGAAAACATTTTTATTTTGCACAGGCTATCTATTTACCCAGTTTTTATTTTTATACTGAACAATACATTTAAACCATATAGTTTGTGCATACTTTGTGTTTGCCCAATCAGACCACCACTTTAGCAAGTAACCATGTGTAATGAGCATTGCAATAAGTTATTATGCGAGTCTGGCACTTGTCTACAGCTATGTCAAACCACAACCCTAACATGACACGGTCATGAAAATATTGGGAAGGTGCCCTGTATAAACCTCCTAGTTTGGAATAGAAAGAAGCAAACATGCAGGTGGCATCATTTTGTTTTGCAGAAACATGCCTAATAAGCAAGCTGGTGCTGTAGAATCATAAGGCGACCTTAGTCACTCTGGACTTACAAAACCATAAAATACAAATCATTTCATACTGAGAAAAGATAGCTGATCAGCAGTGTTCACCATGTGATAAAATCTAAATATGGTTATAAGACTAGACAATGTTCCATTTACATCTAGGCCAGAGGAATCTATATTTTCTTTCTATTATATATTAAACTATTTAAAATTCCCATGATTTGGCTCTTTAGTGCACAGCCATGTCAAAAGGAAACTTTGTTTGACTTCTAGTTCCCATCATTTTGAGAGCAGCTGGGCTTTATGGGAGCAGACATATTCAGCTCTGTATCTCTCCTAATTTTATCCCCCTCCTTCGAATTTCAAAGATGAACTGTTATGCCCTTGCTGCTAATTACATGTCTGCTTCTGAAGGGAAACCCGATGGTTAGATTGAGGCTGCTATAGGCAGTCTTGGAGAGACAAAAAAACAGTAAATGAGCCACAATCTTTACTGTTACTGTAGCACCACTGGGCCCATTGGTAAATTGGCATTCAATGTCTATTGTGACTTATGCATAGACTGCCTGGCAGAATTGTGGGATGTGTATTGACTGCTTTTACTGGCTGTTTAGAGCTAGAGTCCTACAGTGGATACGAGTGTAGTCTGAGTTGATTTGCCTTCAGGTTAAGATCCGTTCAGCATTCCTCTCTCTCTTCACAATGCATTGACTACCAATGCCTCTCTTCTCTCTGGCTACACCAAAATGTTAACTTGCATTTTTCTGATTGAAAATAATGCATGAGATGCATGTGTCTCTACCAAGGGCAATGGTCCCCATATGCCAAGTGTTTTGCTAATTGCACATGCACCTTTCCTACTACAGTTATGGGATCCGCTATCCGAAAACCCATTATCCAGAAAGCTTCAAATGACGCAAAGCCTGTCTCCCATAGACTCCATTTTATCCAAATAATCCAAATTTTAAAAAATAATTTTTCTCTCGAATAATAAAACAGTACCTTGTACTTGATCCAAACTAAAATATAATAAATCCTAACTGAAAGAAAACCAGCCTATTGGGTTTATTTAATGTTTACAGGTTTTTCTATTAGACCTAAGGTATGAAGATCCATATTATGGAAAGATCCTTTATCGGGAAAGCCCCAGGTCCCGAGCATTCTGGATAATGGGTCCCATACCTGTATAGGCAATACTACTATTACAGGTCTTTGCTGGAGATCTTTTAATGTATCTTTGTTGTAGCTAGTTGTGTTTGGATAGAAATCATTCCCTTTTCCCATGTAGAGTTCTAACTTGGCTTTCCCTGAATTGTATGAGACCAACATACAATTGTACATCAGAAAGCCTTCTTATAAATGCATGGAATCTCCGAAAGCTTTTAATTAGGGGAATGTGATCTACCATAGAATTCAATATAAGCAAATTTTTTATATTTTTATTCGGTTTATTAATGTAATAGACCCCATACCTATAATAGTAACTATTACAGATATGATCACATAAAAGGCTGCTGCTTTCGACTGTATGGGTTGTAATGTAATGATCAAAAAGAAGGCAGGGCAGTGCATTGGTGTGGTGGTGGTGCGTGCCTCATGTGCCACACGATTGCATTCTGCCAGTAAAATATCTTGTTTATTAAAAACATTTACCTTAAGGTGGCCATACACTATAAGATCCGCTTGTTTGGCAAGGTTGACAAACGAGTGGATCTTGACCCGATATGCCCACTAACGGCTGGGCGATATCGGATGAATCCGAATGTTCGGCCGAGGGGCCGAACGATCGGATTAAGATACTGCGAATGGGCCCTGACGGGTCGCAGGACCGCATCAACCATCGGGAGCCCCCACACATGGGCAGATAAGATGCCGACGGTCTAAAGGACCAATATCGGCAGCTTTAATCTGCCTGTGTATGGCCACGTTTAGTCTCCTGTTCACACTCAGATTCCATGAAAATTCTCTGTGCACTGGCTTGGTTAACAAAAAGCCCATAAAGAGAAGATTAAAGTACGGCTTTTTGTTTTTGGGAGGTTTTGTGTTCAGCTAAAGCTGGTTTCCATTTTTGTGTATGCTGGAGGCAGATCCTGCTTATCTGCTTAAAAATCTTAGTTTTCAGTTGGTAATGGCTAAATGGCCTGTACCAGTATTGTAAAACTTCTATTCATTAAATTACAACTTCCAGTTAACCCATAAGCCAGTATCATCAGATGTTACATAGTTTATTTGAGCACATATATACATATGTGTGTGTGTATGCTGGCACAGAAAGGTAAGAGGACACAAGGTTGGAAGGAAGTAACCTTAAATGGATACTGGGAATTTTTTTTTTCAAAACGCATCATTTAATAGTGCCGCTCCAGCAGAATTCTGCACTGAAATCCATTTCTCTAAAGAGCAAACAGATGTTTTATATTTAATTTTGAAATCTGACATGGGGGTTAGACATATTGTCAGTTTCCCAGCTGCCCCCAGTCATGTGACTTGTGCTCTGATACACTTTAGTCACTCTTTACTGCTATATTGCAAGTTGGAGTGATATCACCCCCTCTCATTCCTCCCCAGCAGCCTAACAGAACAATGAGAAGGTAACCAGATAACCGCTCCCTAACACAAGATAACAGCTGCCTGGTAGAACAGCACTCATTAATAAAATCCAGGTCCCACTGCGACACATTCAGTTACATTGAGTAGGAGAAACAACAGCCTGCCAGAAAGTAGCTCTTTCTGAAAGCACACTTGCTTATTCAGGAATTACATTTTATATTGTAGAGTGAAATATTTGCAATGTAAACAATGAAAATATAAATAAAAACTACATCATAAGAATCACGACAGAATCCCTTTAAAGGGTCGGTTATTTAGAGACCCTTTTGCTCACTCAGCTTACGTAGGCGGTATACAATATATTTCCTTTACTGTTTCATGAGACACATTGCTATAAAAGAAATTCTGCATTTGCTTCACCTTTTTATGGTCAAGCAGTTGTTGTGTCGGCTTGAGTTGTTCCGGAAATGTCAGTGTCTTATTGGGAGTTGTACCTCCCAGCAACCCTTGCCAGCCGTAAAGACCAATTTAGGCCATTTTTTAAATTTAAGTGTACTAATACAATAATAGAAGTTTTACATAATAGCAGTGCATTTCCTGGATCTCCTTTCTCCTGCTCAAGGAAAATTATTGGCTAAGAAGCTGATAAAGTAAACCCTAATAATATTAGTGTTGATGCAATACAAAAGTGACAGAGCTGGAAAGTTCAGTGTGAGGTTGCTTGCATAACTCCCCTGGCTTTATGCTCTCCTCTTGTTTCCATATTTCAATGCTTGTGTCTGTCTGTGATTACAGTAGAAAACTCCTTAAAAAAGAAAACTTTAATGAGTATACTATTAAGTATGAATAACTAGTAATAAATATGCAATACACTGCAAGAAATGGTCAAAATTTAAAACAAATATGAACTAAATATACAGTCCACTGACATTCCTGCAAGGATGACTGGCACTCGCCTATAACAAAATGATTCCCTCACCTATAACAAAAAATATATATTTAAAAATAACCAAATTAGTTGTTTTACACTTTTGCTGATGCCAACTTGACTAATGACACTCAAATATGTGTAGTAACTTGACTGGCACTGTGCAAACAGGGTACAGATTTAGGCCAGAAAACACACGCACCTTGCATTTCTTGCCTAAAAAAAACACCATTTGTGTTATTGGCTTTAGCATAGTTACAGCATTACACTATTGTCATGGTGTTGTGTATAATGTTTTATTAGCAAACAAGTCCTACTGTACAACCTTCAATTTGCTTGTATGGTTCAGTACTGATATTTTCTTCGTGTTGTGTATTTCTTTCTTTGTAGGTGCAAACAATATTAAATCATATAGCACCAAAATATTTGCAGTGTTGTTCCCAGAAATGTGTCCCGGTTGGGGAAAAGTAAATAAATATGTACCTGCCCCAACTCTCTTGCCCTGTTCAGTTTTTACAGATGCCAATTGGACTGGGCACTTCTAGAAGTACAGTGGGCTATATTAACGGCTACTTTTATGGGTTGGAGCCGGGCCAGGTGATCAAGAATAAATGCTGCGTGGTGCATCTGGTAATACAGGCCTGAGCACAACACTTTTATTCAGCAGTGCTGTACATAGAACTGTGTGTGTATATATATATATATATATATATATATATATATATATATATATATATATATATATATATATATATATATATATATATATATATATATATATATATATATATATATATATCAAACATACTAATTACATATACAAACTGATCAATACAGTTGAGGAAGGGGGCCTGCTGTATAGAGCTTATAAACAATTAAAGATTAGGATTGTTTCACCCCTGGATTTTGTTTAGGGTTGCCACCTTTTCTTGAAAAAAATACCAGCCTTCCTATATATTTATCTTTTTTTCCTTATTAATAACATTGGGATCAGCCATCATTGGTGGCAGGTGGCAACCCTAATTTAGTATGATGTGGACAGTGATGATATGAGGCAATTTGCATATTTTTTTTTAACATTTATTGTAGTTTGTGAATTAATTAGCACTTGTATTCAGCAGCTCTCCAATTTGGAATTTTAGCAGCTCTGTGGTTGCTAGGGCTCCATTTACCCTAGCAACCAGGCAATGGTTTTTGAGACTGGAATATAAATAGGAGAGGGCCTGAATATAGTGATAAATGACAAAAAGTAACAATATTAAAAAATCAACAAAGCAGTGCAAGAACACTTAGGGTAAAAAAAAGATGACTTTCTTTCCACTGAAGCATTTTATATCCAATGGATGTGTGTGTGTATATATGTGTATATATGTGTATATATGTGTATATATGTGTATATATGTGTATATATATATATATATATATATATATATATATATATATATATATATATATATATATATATATATATATATATATATATATATATATATATATATATGTTTAATTTGAAAAGGACCTTTATAATACAGCTTTTTATGTCTGGGTCACAAGTCCACTTTAAGAGAAATAGCTGGAGATCTTCTATCTGAGAATTTCTAGATATAATTAATAATCTATTTAGTTTTAACTTGAGTTGAGTGCAGTAGAACAGATAATATTGTAAAATGTTGTTACCTATGTAAGTATTATTGATGGATATCCTGAAAAATATATTTGTCACATTCTTGCACAAATATGCTTTGTTTGTCCCGCCATTTAGTAAACATTAGAAATTCCTGTTAATCTATAATGGCAGTAGGTACCGTATTCTTTGAAAACATGCCATGACATGCATGTGCATCATTTACTATTCCTGTATCTAATGAATGATTAGGGTGCGCTAGTGACTCGCTTCTTGGTAGATCTGCTTGGGATCCAAGAATCAAATCTAAAATACTGAAAAAGCATCTGCTAATGATTCTAATAATTCTTAAATCGCATCATCGTCTTTCCAGTGAATCCTCCAGAAATATGACCATAAAAAATAAAGGGTTGTTTTACCTGAGGACGTCTACAGTAAACAAGTATTGTAATATTGTATTTACCCGGATGATGACATGATTGTGTTTGTATGTACCAATACATTGCTGTCTTCTCTAGAGAAAATGCACCCCCCCCCCCCCCCCCCCGGGATCTCATTAATGCTCGTAATGACATGTGATACATTCGGTGCTCTTCAAACTTTTCACCGAAGAGAAAAATTTACACATTGAAATATCATTTGTTTTATTGTAATTTTTAATTCCCTGATTTTTGATTAGTTGTTGACATTACTGATGATTAACATTACTGTTGATAACTTTTTAGTATAAATCATGTTATTTTATCTGTTCTGTAACATTTCCAGTTGGCCAGTTGCTGATTGTCCAGGTTAGATAATCCAATCAGATCGCAGCCACATCTTTTCGTTGATGCGGTCCCGCGATCTGACCACCCGTTTGGCCTCCAATCTGATCCAATTGGATCAGCCCGATATTGCCCACTTCAATGTTGGCATATCGGGGAGAGATCTCCCTGTGTATGGCCACCTTTAGATAGTAGTTTTGAACCATGGAGATTTTCATCAGAGTAGCATTGCAAGGCTGTAGGGAGATGCCAGTAGTTCTTTAGCAACTGTGTCCTGTAGCTAAAAAAAAATGAATTGGCTAGTCCACATCTCCAGTCTGTGGTTAAGTTTAGTAAAGTCTCTTGCACAACTAACTAGGATGTCTACCTGCAGACATCCAGCTTCTGTTACCCCCATCTGTAGTACAAGGCAACCAAGAAGATACTTGCAGGTGACTAGTAAATGCTGCCTATTTATAGGATGCTGTAGGTTCCTGCACGTGGGCATAAATGCCCCCATATGTAATAAGACACAACCTTTGCCCTAGTGCAGTAACCCATGGCAACCAATAAGACATTTTCTTTTAACTGGCGATCAGGGTATGCTAACTTCTACTAGGTGCAGCATTTGCAAACAGTTCATCGCCTATAGCAGTCAACTAGCAGGTAGAACTTCTTGATCACCTTGAAAGCAAGAATATTGTTGTTTGTTATAGGTTATGTACACTTTGCAGCTTTATTGTATAACCCCCACCACCCCCTTGTACCTTTTATTACATTAACCCTCTGGAATCTAATATCCTTCAGTTTTGTTCACTGAACCCTCCTTTCTCTTGCCATATTGTTTATAGTAAACAAGTTCTTAGTTCAGGCACTGGTTTTCAATTCCTTATGGCTGCAGATTCAGGTGTCTGTGTTACACCTTAAGGTACAATATTCAGGAAAATTGATGAATCAAACAGCTCCAGGCAGTATTTTTAAACTGCAATGTGTTTTTATTAGCAGTTTAAGCACACTACATGTTTCGGGCAGGGCCGTTTATCAAGTGATAAAGGGCCCTGCCCGAAACATGTAGTGTGCCTACACTGCTAATTAGGGATGCACTGAATCCACTATTTTGGTTTCAGCCAAACCCCCGAATCCTTCGCAAAAGTTTCGGCCGAATACCGAACCGAATGGAAAAAACGTTTTTTACTTCCTTATTTTGTGACGAAAAGTTGTGTGATTTCTCTCCCGCCCCTAATTTGCATATGCAAATTAGGATTCGGACAAATCCCGAACCGAATCCTGGATTCGGTGCATCCCTACTGCTAATAAAAACACATTGCAGTTTAAAAATACTGCCTGGAGCTGTTAATCTATTTTCCTGAATATTGCCATATTGTTTAATGATCTCTGCCTTGTGCTTCCATTTGCAATGGTAATGTGGTAAATTTTATATAAACCTCTAGCTGGCACTACTAGCTATCATACTCTGATAAGTGTTTCATTGATTCCTAAGGAAAATGTCTAGGCTGTGACATCGTAATGCAGTGATGCAGTTGGATGTTGCTCCCAGTGGGCTCAAAGCAGGAGCTTATTTTTGAATTCCAGGCTTGGAGGCAAGTTTTGGTTGTTTAAAAACCAGGTGCACTGCCAAACAGAGCCTCAATGTAGGTTGATAGTCCACATAGGGACTACCAAATGGCCAATCACAGCACGTATTTGGCACCCCAAGAATATTTTTCATGCTTGTGTTGCTCCCCAACTCCTCTTCTGAATATTGCTCACGGGTTCAAAAGCTTGGTGATCCCTGTCGGAATGCAACTCACAACAATGTAAAAATACAAATACGCACATATAGTTATATCTCTTACTTAGAAATAAGGTGTATTATTTCCTTAACCCTCAGTAGGCAACACATTATAAAATAGTTCTTTTTAATGTAAGCTTTGTCTGGTAATTGTTCAAAATATTTATGCTGTTACCATCCTTAGAGAATTATTGTATATCTCCGGAGATAGTTCAGTTTCATTAATTTCTTGTGCTGTGTTCTCTGGTGGTGGCTATGGGATTGTTTATACTTGTTACCTATGTTGGAAAAAAAATTCTCTATGCTCAAATGACTTTATGTATGGTCATAGCTATTATTTGGGGCATTGCATATTCTGTTATAAGAATATCCGTATAATCTGTTAAATTCTATTTTTGCAGCTGCTTCCCATTTCCAGCCATTGCCAGAATCAAAGAACTATAGTGTTGTTTTGGAAACCAGGGAGAAAGATTCCTAAAAGCCCTAAACACTTAGCCATAGAATTATATTCCAAATAAACAGTGTTGCAAAGAGTAAAAGATAATGCAGCCTCTGAACCACAGAAGAGGCAGAAGTAGGGAAAGTGTTGTGGGGGGAAAAGATCAAAATGTTGAAAATCCTTCTGGGTTCCCCAGTGCAATTCTTCATATCTGCTGTTAAGTGCAATCATTTTCATCCTTACCCATTAAATTGTACAGTATGCCTGACAACCAGCTTTATTGCTAAACTAACACTGCAGAAGTGGTATAAAAAGCTTGCTACTGTTCATGCTATAGTTTAGAAAAATGATGTAGACCAGCAATAATTAATCACAGTTAATGGAGACTGGTTAAAAATGCATCAAATGCTTGGGACCCCCCCCCCCCCAACATCAACACCCTTGATAATGAAAGGAAGGATATTTGTTGCAGAATTTTCTTCTATTAAATATTTATTTCCCCTTTTATAGGTCATACATTTATGAAAATTTGTCGGTAAACCAAAGTTTATCATATTGACTGTATTTGCTTTTGGTTGCTATACCTACAAAGCCAAGCATTCAGTGTGTAATGTTTAAACAATATTGATTTTTAAGATTAATACAATATTCCTTTGAGTTTGTTTAGTTAAATTCTTGGGTTTAAAAAAAATTAAGCCGTTTTCTAAATGAAGTTTGGCATCTGGTAGCAACAAGGTAATATCAATTATATTTTTTAAGTTTCTTCGGTTTAGCTGATGGGTCTGTATTTTAAGTTAAATTACTAGAATTGCCCCTTCCATTTTGCATCTTTGTTTAATAAAACCATTGGGAGCTGCCAGACTTGCAGAGTGATTTTGCAGAGGCATTCCCATGGCTGTCATAGGTACTGTTTCATTGCTTATGTTACTTTCATTTTCTGTAAAAAGGGCCAAAATGAATTTGTAAGACAAAATGGGTTCTATGCCCACAATAAAGCACATACCAGTGCTGTATTGTCTTTTTATGGTACAATCATGAATGCCAAATAAATAGTATATTTTCTAGTTCACTCTAAGCAATGTTTTTATGAGCAGCTATATCCAAGGGCCTATTTGGGGCACTTCATAACTTTACATAATTTAGTAGAACGTTTGTTTCTCCGAAGGGTACTTTTTACTGCAAATGAACACAATTTTTGTATAGTTACTTAAAGGAAAACTATACCCCCCAAACAATGAAGGTCTCTATAAAAAGATATTGCATACAACAGCTCATATGTAAAATCCTGCTTCATGTAAATAAACCATTTTCATAATAATATACTTTTCTAGTAGTATGTGCCATTGGGTAATCATAAATATAAAATTGCCATTTTAAAAAATAAGGGCCGCCCCCTGGGATCGTAGGATTCACTGTACTCACAAATATACCAACAAACTATACATGTTAGGTCACATGAGCCAATTAACACAGAGTTGTATCTTTTGCTTCCACACTTCTTCCTGTTACAGTTAGAGTTGTAGTATTTCTGGTCAGGTGATCTCTGAGACAGCACACAGACCATCACAAAATGGTGGCTCATGGCAAGAGATGTAAAATGGCAATATTTACTTAAATATATATTCCAGTTTGGTGAGATTCTTTAATATGCCACTTAATATTGTATGAACTATCTGTTGCTTAAGTGTTCATTTTGGGGGTATAATTTTCCTTTAATCCACAATGTTTTGGAATTTATTCGGAATTTTGTGTTGAAATACTAAAGTACGACAAGTAAAAGCTGTCGAGGTCATGTAGAAGTCAATGGAAGTTCCCTTTCTTTTCTTGCAAAGATCAGCCTTTCGTTCGTGGTTGTAGAGGTTTTCGGAATCAAAACCTCAATTTTTTTATTCACGAAAAATTAAGTGTGTTCAAATTTTTTTTCGAGAGCCATTTTCGTTCGTACTTTTTTTAATTCTGATCTTTTAATAAGTTTCATGGCATTCATGTTTTAGAGAAATAGTTTGATCATTTTTCCAGAAAGCTCTAATACCTCCTGGGCCTCCTAGTGTCTCCATTTGTACCCAACAATAATATTATCCTATAGTTTGCCTATTGCTGAGTGTACTAATCCAGACGACTTGTTCATAAACTGCTCAGACCCCACACATTGGCCAAAATATAATGAAGATGACCCCAGTTTTGTAAAATTGGCTTTAATTACTAGAGTTTCTGGAAACTAGTGCTTCTCAAAAAATGTTTCCACTAAGGCCTACATTGTCTTGTGTATTTATTAATATATAATACACAAAAGCCATGAATATCCTGTAAATTATATCCTTATAAACGGTGAGTTCTGATGTCATCAGTTATAAACGGTGAGTTCTGATGTCATTTCTGTCACATGACTCACTGAAACTTGTGTATTATAATAAATAAAGTACCCCCAGTTGCAAAATATGAGGATATTAGAAGTTACCTCGGAGTTCCATGACCTGTATAAAAACACTCGGCTTTCGGCCTCGTGTTTTTATATGGTCATGAAACTCCTCGGTAACTTATAATATCCTTATATTTTACAAAAGGGGGTACTTTATTCACTATATATACATATATTTACGTGTGCATGTTTTAAAGTTGTAAACAGAACTGTTGCAAATCTCTCTTAACTATCATTGATATGTCCTATAAGGAATTAGCTTGATTAGCTTCACTTTTTTGCTTCTTTATTTTAATTTATTTCCATAGTTCTATTTCCTTTTCTGATTTACGGATACCATACTGTATATATTTGTTTACATAAAGAAAGTAGATGAAAAAGTAGTACCCCCCCCCCCCCAACCCTATGCATATAGCTGTCTGATCCTATTTTTTTCTACTAACCACCTCTCCTGAGCTTGGCTTAACCATGTGCTCAACCCCAGCAGAACATTTTATCAAAGTATGTTGTGCCTGTGTTTAAAAGTGTATTCTGCATTGCATGAACTTTAGAGCTTACATCTCCTATTTGCACATATCAATGTTACTGATGATGTGTCAGAGGAAAATGTCTGAAGATGAAAGCTGCCATTTTTGATGGTGCTGGCAAATGGAGGGGGTATGTGCAGTACAAATGATGTCGTTTGGGTGGGGAAGATATTACCAACTTATATACATGGTAGGAAAATGTAGGCTGTACATGTCCTTTAAGCAGTGGTTCCACTGTCACTGCTGTCTGTGTTCCATGTAGTGATGGGGGAAGCTGTGGGAGAAGGAATGGGATGTATGGACTACAAATACATTCGTTGTATTACAGCCATATGATATTTATTCTTTAAAAGATGAAATTATTGCTCAAGATCATTTGTTTTGTAGTTTGGATTATACACGATAAATCATTTATTTGTTTTTCTATTTGAAGCAAATTGTTCATGAAAGATAACTTTACACTACCTCAACAAACGAGCGGATCTTTACATGTATAGCCAGCTTTAGGCCCATACGCATTGCTATTTTCCCAGTGGTCACTGTAATTTGGAAGACAATAGTTTTGGATACATAGCAACAAAATACTGTCATGGCAGGATGCCTGGATTTATTAGGTTGAAACTGCCCTTACAGGGGGATTTCTTTGGCTCTGGCTGTGACAATCCTATTTGGGTCTTGCGTAACAAGTGCGCACTGGAGGGGCCCGACATGTAAAGCTTCTCCTGCCTGCAACCCCCCTTCCCCCGCAGCATACGTCAATTTCAAGACTCACAACTGCCTTATCCACAACTCAATCTGCAACCTGCTGACTGGAATTTAACAGGAAGTGACATCAGTGAGTGAAAGGTAATATAAGAAATATATACAAAACCCACATATATACCTGAATCTAGAAATCCAGGGTGCCCGACCCACTGCAGGACTCCTAAATTGTGCTACACTGGCACTCTCTTAATACTATATAAAAAGTCGCTTTTAAAAAAAAAAGCTGTTCACTAAGTGACGCAAGTATTTGCTGGTTTAATTTGTGGGACTTGCAAGGTGCTGCTAGCTTCCCATACATAACATATGGTTGTCACCTGCCGGATCCAACAAGCTACATTCCAGACTGCTGCAGTGTAACATTTCCATGCAGATTTTATTGGATAAACAATACCACTTTCCTCAATACCACTTTGCTTCAGTAAATGTTCCAGCAGGGGAAAACTAGGCCCTTGCTTTTGCCTGTACTATTGTTATTGCTAAATCTGCTGCTTCTACACAGCCCTGGCTGATTTCAGGGGTTACCCCCCCAGTGCAGTTATTGAAGTGATGGCACATAAATATGTTAAGGGCATTCCTTTGAAATCTGTTTTAATTGTTTTAATTAATCTCTTTAACCAGACAAAGGGGCAAATTTACTAAAGGGCGAAGTGACTAATGCTGGCGTAAATTCACCAGCGTGACGTCATTTTGGAACTTCGCTGACTTGCCGGCATAACTTCGCTAGCGAAGGAGATGTAGACTCTAGCGGTACTTCGCTCCCTAACGCCAGGCGCTCTGGCGAATGGACGTAACTACATCCATTCACTAAGATGCGGATTTTACTGAATGTTACCTATTGCGCTAGACTTGCCTTTGCCATCTCAGACCAGGCAAAGTGTAATAGAGTAGATAGGACTTCCTCAAAATTTAGCTGAAAAATTGTAAGTCCCAAAAAATGCTGGCGTCTCTTCCTTTTTTCAGGGTGATAGGCTGCAAAAGAGCGTAAACATTTTTTGGAGTAACCCGCTTCCCCCCTACATTTCCTAACATATGGCACATAAACTATACACTGGGCTCATGTGTAGGGCAATATAACAACTCTTTTTTTTTTTTTTTTCTTTAATTAAGGTTCCCTGGGCTTGCATAGTGTAATGTATTTGATGCAAAAAAACGTCAATTCAACTTCCCGCCGTTTGCAAATTAGGCAATGCTAGCGCAGCTTCGCTTGGGGCAGCTGGGAAATTGACAATATGTCTAGCCCCATGTCAGATTTCAAAATTTAATATAAAAAAAATCTGTTTTGAGAAATGGATTTCAGTGCAGAATTCTGCTGGAGCAGCACTATTAACTTTTTGAATTTTTTTTTTCCCCCCATGACAGTATCCCTTTAAAGTAAATGTTGTCGGAATCATCACATGGCCAGTGGTATGTTCATTTATTGGTGCAAATTCCTGTTGCTATATTTAGCATCTGTTGTGTTGGTAAATGGTTTTGCACTTACGTGTCCAATGTTTGTGGTTCTTTTGTCTGCCTGTAATCCATATGGTATGCAAATCCTGCAGTCAAAGAAACTCACAAACCCTACTGTAGTATCAAGGCACAACTCCCGGCACATCCCTCTTGTTATCCAAATTGGCTCTAATAGGGCTCGCACATGTGCAGTAGAAATTTTGTAAGCCCTGCACATGCATACCAGATCCTTTACTTCCCCCATGCGAGCGGTGATAATCAGGTCAGGTGGTACAAGGTAACGTCATCAATTCGACTTCACAGAGGGAGACGCAGGATGTGACGTGCACACGGCCAACATGGCGGCCGCAAAGTCAGTAAAGGGGTAAAATTTCAATGGCGCAGTGTCAGTGCGGGAGATTGAATTGGGCCGCGCAAGTATATCGGTTCAGGAGGGGTGCACCCGAAAAACAGTTACAAATAGGTATTAAAAATTACCTTTCCTTCTCCTTTAAAACTGAATGTTGTCAGAAGTTAGTGATGGTCTTCTTGAGGGAGATGTGCTCCAATCTCCGAAACTATTGTCACAGTGTCCATAGGAGAGACATTCATAAACGTGATTCTAGCAGTTTTAAAATGCCGGCTTGGTTGCTGTCTTGGTTGCTATGAATGCTGGGCATAGTTGAACATGAGCTGGCCACAGTTTGTTCATTGGTGATTTAAAAGGTCATGCTAGTAAATTTTGAATTGGCTCGCATGATTCCCACACTGCTTACTCTCTGTTCTGGATTAGCAGAAGCTCTGCCATAAAATCTCAGTGAGCAGAGGACTTGAGAGTAGAAACAAGCGTTGGAATGGGACTTCACCAAGGCTGAACCACTGTGCAGGCTATTATATTGTTTACATAACTGATATTACATATAGACTGAACCAACCCTAAACCCCTGGTTTAATAAAAGCATATTGGCCAAATAACTACATATATCCCAACGCTGTCCAAACTGTGTTTGACTAAATAAGGCTACCCCAACCACGGTAGGATTGCCTTATATATACCACAACAGGATTCACCGTTGTGACCCACAACTCCCAGCACCCTCTTACATATAGCGTCTGTCCGACAATACTGGTCTAATTTATGCTATCAATACCAGATCAAGTACAGTATAAGATCCTTGTTTGGGTACTATTGAAATAGCCTGTGTGATTAACTGAAGAGAAATGGTATTGTGTTGTGGAGTTTGTTACATAAGCCCGCTAGTTGTTTGTTGCATGCACTTTAGCAGATTGCTCTGAAACGCTCACTTGTTCAACACAGGGCCCATCTGTCATATTTATAGGCTTGTATGGATTTTGTTGCACTGTTATATAAAGGCTTATAGCTGGAACATTCCATTTCCAAGAGTAAATGATTGTGTTGTCACTGACAGTCCTGTAACCCTCACATGTACACTCATTATTTGATGCCTACATCCAGTCACACTTAAAAGGGCCCCTTTACAAAGCTTGGGCAGGGGCCAAAGTGCAAAAAATTTAAAAATGGCTGCTTTTTACACATTGCCCTGAAGTCTGCTCTCTAACCAAGTATATTAATATGAAGTTGGTTTCGCATCGCACACAATGTCATTGTGCAGGTATGGGATTTGTTATCCAGAAACTTGTTATGCAGAAAGCTCCAAATTATGGATTGCCTGTCATAGGCTCCATTTTATCCAAATAATCCAAATTTTTAAAAACTTACTTTTTTCGAAATAATAAAACCGTGACTTGTACTTGATCCAAAGTAAAATATAATTAATCCTTATTGGAAGCAAAACCGGTCTATTTGGTTTAATTTGCATTACATGTGGTGATTTTATTCATATATTTTTTTATACCGGTTGTTTTGCAGAGAGGGGGTCATTCATTTGTATGTCTTGTTTGTTCATTTGAGAGCCAGGGAGCAGCCATGATTGATTCTAATACATATCCCAACTTTTTTTGTTTTTCTTTTACGGGACAGTCCTGATTTTGACAAATTAGCTCGCAGTCCCGGGTTAAGAGAAAAGAGAATGAAACAAAAATTTTGAAACTTTATTAAAATAAGAGGCTTTTTGGCAGTGAGCCAAGAACCGTCAACAACTGCACTTGGATTCTTTTGATACAATTTAAGATAAGCACAGATACAATTTTTTTTGTCCCTCTTTTGTTTTTCAAATGTTTGGAGGTATACTAATAAGCTAACCTCATGCATTGTAGAAAGTGTCCATAGCTGAGATTATCATGGAACATGGTAGACAGCTTGTATGGCTGTACCAAGCAATACATTTTCTGAATCCATAAATCTCAATATATGAATTTGCCAATTGTTGTAAGGCAAGGGATACAGATGGCCCAGCCACTGTACATTAGCTGTGTGTTTCTGCTCAGGGCATGCTACTTCTAGCACTGGTAGCCCTGTAGGATTGAAATGCTGCAACAATTAAAGTGCTTTACGGTAAAAGTGATTATGTGATGAATAATCGTATGGAATGGTTTCTCTGACTGCAAATCCTACGATTATGTTGCTGTTTGCTGAAATGAGCGGGGTCAGCATTTGTTACTGGGAATGCAGCCACTTTCAGAACCAACAATCTCTGAAATCCACTGACTGTGCATTAAAAGATACAATTTATGTCTGTATGTACCTATTGTTTTTGCTAAAGCAGGGTGGTTCTGGGTAACTCAGCACAGTCACAGGATTCACTGGGCCCTCCCCATGGAGACCCTTATTCCTTTATTCCTAGCTCCTTGCGCTGTAACAATGCATTGTGGGTTATTTCTTTAAAAAAAATCATTCCAGACTGTCCAGTATGCGTTACAGTGCTTTGATTTTCATTTTGCACTTCATGCAGCCCATTGTAACTGCACACATTGTTGGATCTGCTTGCATGCATTACTGCCACAGTTATAGACTGTTAGAACATAACTATTATTAGAGGTGATAGGTTTAGGCTGGAACCCTGCCCTGGCTTGGCAAATGTCCACCAAGCCGCCAGCAGGACTGAAGCTCTGACACTGGTTTAGATTCCTGAAAATTGGGTTCAATTAATTGATTAATGCTTGTGAGTGTCTTTGTTCTATGGGATGTATGGATTCTGTGTGCTGGATATAAAAGTTGCTATAAATTTCTTATTACTATGACTGCAGTCTTCCAAATTCTAATTGGAAACATTTGAAACATCCAAATAGTTCTATAGGAAACGCCTCTTCAGCTTTGCAAGGATTCTGGGAGTTGTATTTTAGTAGAACTATAGTATTGTAGATCTAAGAGTTGTGCTTTAATTAGTTCCTCCCCCTCTCAAGTCCTTTATTTTGTAGCCAGCTAATTTTGGCTTAATATGAACAGTGCATTTCTGTAAACCCCTTAATCTGCCGGGTTCACTCACTCTGAGGATTCTTCCAGCCATCTAAGACAGTTTGTTTTGGCAGGGTATTTTTGGCTTTCCTTAATATTGTTGGATTCCATGGTAATTTTTGCAACATGACTGATGTGTACAGTGTGTTCCCTCCTTGTGAATGCTGTGCCAGATTGTAACTGTGCTATTGTACTCAGCAGTCTTATAAGGAGCAGAAGTTCATTTTATCCCTATTATCACAGTTCTACTAGAAGTTCCTCCTGAATCATTCTGGTTCTTTAATTTTTTTTTTTTTTATCCTGCTTTTATATAGGACTGACATGTTTATGTAGCACTTAAAGGAACTCTTAACACCAAAAAGTGAGTGTTTAAAGGAATGACAAAATAATAGAGCTACAGGTTTCCTTATTAAAGTTTTAGTGAAAAACAAGGATCAAGGGCAGCACCGTGTGTATGTGTGTTGGTAGCCCCACTACTGATGGAGAATTAGTGAAGTTTCTAAACTTATTTCTGGGTTTTTAGTATATCGGAATTACAATAAACATGTGACGTGCTTTGTCACCTGTGGGATTTCAGTCCATAATGGCCACAAAAAGCTAATGCCATATTCAACATAAATGCTTAGTTACAGACAGTTTTTGGCAATATCAAGCAGAATTTTTAGTTTACTATAACAGTTTGTGCACTGTAATCCATATTGTGTTCACAGTATTTCGTTTTGTGCTATGTACACTAGTATGGAATGTAAACTTTATTGCAATCTGTGAACATAAAAGGGCAATAGTACACTGGGATATTTTTTGGCACTGGTGCCACTTGGTAGCTTTGGAGGCAAAACCAAAAGACCCCAAATAACTCTCCCCCACTATCTATTTAGAGAGAGAGAGAGAGAGAGAGAGAGAGAGAGAGAGAGAGAGAGATGCATCCTTGACTGAAACGTCGGATAACAATGCTGTGTTACCAATAAAAACACTTTAATCACTTCTAAAATGAGTGTGCTGATCCATTACTACTGCATATATATATATATATAGATATAGCTATATATATAGATATAGCTATCTCTCTCTATATCTATATATCTATCTCTATATCTCTATATATCTATCTATATATATCTATATATATATATCTATATATATATCTATATCTATATAATATCCCCCTGTGCCATTGCAGTAAAGGCACGTACTTTTATGAAGGAGTTTAGAGGTGATATCTTTATATTTTAAAATGGTGGTTATTTCTTCTAGCACACAAGTGAAAACACTAATTTGTAAAAATAACATTGCTAAATACAGTTTGAAAGGATGTATTTTAGACTATTCAATGTTTTTTTTTTTTTATTATTTATTATATCCTCTGTCAGAGCTCTGTGATTGCTGTAAGATATTTCAACAACTGTTAATGTAAAAATCATTGAAAAGAAAAGCAGCCCGTTAAAGATAGAGAAACAATAAAAAAAAATATTGTTGCCTTTTGTCACTATGGATACATTTCTGTCCTGTTCTGTCAGGTTCCAGCTCATTAAAATGTCTGTCTAGTGACCCAATACAGTATTTCCTGATGAAAATTCCTGTTGCAGTAACTCATCCCCTTCTTATGAGGGAAAGTGCATTGTTTTGTAATAAAAAGTTGCTAATATTAAATGTTATTTCATTTATTCCCCTCCTTACATAATTATTAGAAGACTATATAATCTTATTCTGTGCTTCTGTGTAGTTATTTACAAATCTACTTGCAGATTCTGCCTTGCCAATGGAACCATTGTTATTGTATCTGCAAATCTTGTCCTAAAGCCTTGATTGTTTACAGTAGATGGCCTTTTCTTATGATGGGTAGGGCACATAGCCGAGAGCTAGTGATGTGTGTGTCAACAAGTAGTCTGCCCACACCCAATCCTATCCCGCACATTTGTAACCCACATTTGACCCTAAACCAGCAAGCCTCTGTATTTATAAAACCTGCCCGCCCACTCTGATGTCATGGAAGGGGCAGGGCAAACAGGTACCAGTCTATAAAAAGAGACATTGGAGGCAGAAGCGGGACAAAGTAAGGTTGGGGGTGGGGTAGGCGCATGGGAAAGTTCATACCACGCTGAACAGTGGGTTTTGGGCCAGCCTGCACATAACTACTGAATACTTATTTGGCCTAGGCTGCATGAATTTGCCTGCATGTATTGTATTGTATTGTATTGTATTCATGGTATTTACATGTTTTCTTTATGGATTTTTTCAGTATGTAAAGGCAAAAATATAAAATCCCATTTTTACTTTCTTTAATGAAAAAGAAATCTATCTCCAATATACTTTAATTAAAAGATGTCTACAGTTTTTATCATAAATCTGACTGTATGCAGTGCAATTACCCCTTCTTTTACTGCTGTTGATAGGAATTGTCAGATGGTCCCCAACTGCTGTGCAGGTAAACGATCATACTTTCAAATGGCCCCCACCTTACTTCCCAGAACTCGAGCAGCATTGTTGGATTCCCTGTAGAGATTTGTATCCAGAGACGCAGTGCAGTCTCTATATTATGATTATTAATCAGTCTTGCTGTATTGGCTTCTATGGCAGATATTATTTGACTTGTGCTGTTTTGATAATTTATGACGATCCCTAAGCTTAACCTCCCAACTGAAGCCCAGACCACACTGAGCATGTGCGAGTCTTGATATTGCAGAAATGTCTAACAAAGTTACAAGATGACAGCCCCCTGCGCCAACTTTGAAAGCATAAATCATTTGTCTTATTAGGCTGCTGGTGCAGTAAGTTCATGTTTATATTTAGTATACATAATACAGCATTTCTAACATTATTCTATTTTAGACTTTAGTTGCCCTTTAAGGAAATGTTATGACCCCAGTGTTATTATATACATTGTGCTCTTCCAGAAGTGGATCTAGTTTCCATATAACATGAATGTAGTATCAGCATGGGCAGTGTCAATGACACTTCTAACGAAAACCAAGATGGATAGCTGAATGACTACTGAAAGTCTGTATCATTGCTGATGCTGGATCTTTCGACTATATAAAATAATAGTATTTCTAGCCATATTCATTTTGTGGTATAATTCTCCTTTAAAGGATAACTATACCCCCCGAAACAATGTAGGTCTCTTTAAAAATATATTTGCATAAAAAGGATCATATGTAAAACCCTGCTTTATTTAAATGAACTACTTTCATAATATACTTTTTATTAGTATGTGCCAAAATAATCCAAATTAGAAAATTGCCATTTTAAAAAATAAGGGCCGCCTTCTGGGATGCTAGGATTCATGGTGCACATAAACAATCCATACATTAGGTCACATGAGCCAATTACTCCCACACGTATTCCTGTTACAGTTAGAGCTGCAGTGTTTCTGCTCAGGTGTTCTCTGAGGCAGCACAGAGAATATCATAAAACGGTAGCTCCAGGGAAAAACATGTAATAGGGCAATATTTACTTAAATATTCCAGTTTGGTAAGAGTCTTTAATATGATGTAAACTGTTCTCTGTTGCTTGAGTATTCATTTTGGGGGTAAAGTTTTCCTTTAAGTAATTGGATGAAAGGGCCCGCTCTGGTGTTTTTAGCATTGCTCCAGCTGCAGTGTGTTCTTATACGTAGTATTTTCCTTGAATGTGTGGCAATGTGTTGTAACCTTTTCTACCTCTCATTATCTTTCATTTTATCATCTAATATTTACAAACTATATCCAGGCTATTGTGAGGGTGGTGGGATTTTTTTCAACAGGCTGCAGGTTGGACATCTCTGATTTTTCATACTTTTGTATGCCTCAAGTTAGGGCCCTAAACTCCACCCCCAAATCCCAGCTTCTCGCTTATGTCTGCAATCATGATTTGGTTTCAGTTTAAGCCAGTATCAAAATCCCTGCATCAGCAATTGTGGAACAGAGCTCTGGTTAATGTAAAGCTTACACAAGCCATGCCGTGCTTCATTGGTCTCTTGAAATGTGAACTGCTGTCTCCTGACCACCCTGCAAACTCCTTCCTGCTTGTTAGTCTGTGACATGTGTAAACGTTGCTAAAGCAGCACCTAACAACAGCAAGCACCCATAATGAGCACCAGGCTAGTCTGGCCTAACCACTTTAGGATAAGAAACTTTCAACTAGAACCCCCTGGTTTTCTTTTTGAATGTATGCCTTTGCACATAATGAATAATTGGTGCAACACAGGGTCAGGGAATATGTATTAATCATTTACCTTTTCTTGCGGTGTTAATGCAGTTTTAGAAATACCAGTTGCAATTCCATTATAGCAAAAAGAATCCCAAGGCAAACAGGATCAATGCAAGCAAGCTGCCTTACGTGTTTATTGCGAAGTGCAACATTTCGGTGTCACGCCCCTTTCTCAAGCATTTTCAGCCTAACCCCGAAACGGTGCACTTTGCAATAAACACACAAGGCAGCTTGCTTGCATTGACCCTGTGTGCCTTGGGATTCTTTTTGCTATACTGCTTGTGAGGCGGCCGATCCTCTACCCTTGTGCACCAGGTATCGTTTGATATCTATCAGATGGTGTGTGGGAGCCAAAGTTGATTCACTACTGTGTTTTCGGCAATCCCATTATACCTGTACTCATATTCCACTTACACCCATTGAATATGAGTAGGGAGTAGCACAGTTTTGCTAACCCCATCTTGGTCCATGGCACAATTTGTATAGTTTGGTCATAACCGCCTCTGGTATATGTTTTGTTTTGCTTAGTCTAAGCCAGAGTTTTTCCACTGATGTCTCTTGGTATATTTTAAGGATGTCCCTAGGTAAAATAAATCTTTCTTCAGGGGCTCATTAGCTGAAGCAAAGGGAATACATAGCAGGCATTGCATGTCAATACAGATCTCATTAATGCATTGTTGTCTAAGCTAAATATATACCACCAGCCTTTGTGTGTAATAAATATATGTTTTGGTTTTTTTTTTTTACCAAAATTGAACTCTTAAAAAGTGACCTTCAGTCGTGTAGTATTCTCTCCGAGCTGCGCACGCACACAAATTATGACACCAGCAAAAGGACAAGTTGTGCTCAACACTACACATTTTTTAAAATATAAGGTGGAGATCCAGTGTGGGCTTGACCACATCATTCATGCAGACAATAAAAAAAATCCTCTGCCTTTACCCATATCCATAAAAAGCTATTAAATAAATGTCCTCCCCATTCAACAAAACAGGGTTTTATCCATATATATTGTTCATTTTCCGAAGTTGTCTCAGGAGGAAACTTTGGGCGACTTCAGAAAACGAAGCACTCGGAATGCCATACCTGCCAGCGATTTACATTCTATTTATTATTATTAACATGTATTTATATAGCGCCAACATATTGCGTAGCACTGTATAGCCGGCAGGAGGCAGTTCTGGGAGATTAGTTGCCCCGAAGAGATTTGTCGCCGGGCGTGTGCCCTGACCCTAAAGGAGAACAAGGGGGAAGCGAGCTGTGCAGCAGTAAATAGTGACTGAAGTTTATCAGAGCACAAGTCACATGGCTGGGGGCACCTGGCAAACTGACAATATGTCTAGCCACAGTGTCAGATTTCAAAATTAAATTTAAAAAAAAATCTGTTTGCTCGTTTGAAAAACTGATTTCAGTGGAGAAGTCTGCTGGAGCAGCACTATTAACTGATGCACTTTTCCCATGACAGTATGCCTTAAAACAAAGAAAGAAGTAGGGTAAAAGTTTATACCAGAACACACTAAGCATGTGTGTGTCACTGAAAAGATAACCTAACAAAACTCCTGTGCACAGCTTTATTTGTCTGTCTGGGTCATTACTTTTATGAAGATCCTGAACATCTAGACTAAAATTCAGTACATACAATAAAGCTTTTCTAGCCATATTTTTTTTTTTTAGGGTTTTATTTTTTCTTTTTCTGGCCAGTACTAAACTTGATTTACTGACAATTCTACTGGTTTACCTGTTTTATTGGACACCACAGTGATCACCTGAGATCAGCAGCCCGCAGCAGTAGTTTTAGTGCACATATAAAATTTGGCACACTCACACACACTTCACACACACAATTCAGCACTTGCATTGAACATATACATTTTAGCATATACAGCCTTACAGAGATTAAAGAGAACAGTTATTGTGAGCTTTTCCGGATGAAGTACAGCTTTCTGGGTGAAGGGTTCATTTTTATGTTCCAGTGTCTGTTTGGCATGTTTGTTGCCATCACCACTACAGAAACTTTCTATTTACCAGGGCTCAGTTTTCCATGCTTTGTCGGAAGTCACATTTACCTTTAAAGGTAATGGCACAGAGAACGTTTCTCTCTCAAAAGCTTAATCCTCTCCAGCATTGGTGACAAAAACATTCAAAAATACCTTATGTTTTGAAGTCAACCAAAATCACTAATTCTAAAACGGTTTACTTGTATAATTGTAAAAAATATGTCCCACAATATTGCACAGTTACCAAGTAAACTCTTATACAGGAGGATATTTTAATTGACTTAAAGGTACAGTAACATCAAAAAATCAAAGTGTTTTAAAGTAATAAAAATATAAAGCAGTGTTGCCCTGCACTGGTAAAATTGCTGTTTGCACTTCAGGAACACTACAATTGTTAATATAAATAAGCTGTTGTGTAGCAATGGGGGCAGCTATTCAAAGTAGAAAAGGTTCAGGTTACACAGCAGATAAGCTCTGTAGAACATAATGGTATTAACTGTTATGCACTATTTAACCTGTGCCATATAGCCCTTTTTTCAATTGCCACCATTGCTACACTGTAGATTGTTTATATAAACTATGGTCGTGCTTCTGAAGCAAACACATCAGTTTTACCAGTGCAGGGTAACAGTACATTACTTTAAAACACTTTAATTTTTTGGTGTTACTATTTAAAAAATAAGGATATATTCATCCATTTTGTAGCCTATGCTGGAGACATCACACGTGCCATTGGCCCGACTGTAACAAGGCCTAACTAAATTCTCATAGATAACTCGCGCTTGAGAAGGCGATCACTTTTTGTTATAGGTTTTGCATCATCCAACAAATTAAAATGAGTCATGGGTCCAAAACAGGGTTTTGTGTCTTCTCATATTAATAGATACCAGTGTAGTCCAGTCTTATGGACTCTGTGAATGAAAACATTTAATTGATTTACAGATACAAACAGGTTACTAATGACCTTATTTTCACTTACACTAAGTACAAAAAAAAATTCTTTAAAGGAACAGTAACACCTAAAAATGAAAGTGTATTAAAGTAATGAAAATATAATTTGCTGATTGTGCTTCACTGGTAAAACTGGTGTGTTTTATTCAGAAACACTACTATAGTTTATGCTGCTGTGAAGTCATGGGGAAAGCCCTTTAAAGCCGAAAAAGGAGAAAAGGCACCTGATGCACAGCAGATAACAGATAAGTTCTGAAGACTCCCATTGTATACAATTGCGTTTATCTGTTATCTACTAAGTATCCTGTACTTGAATGGCTATCCCCATGGCCACAAAGTAGCTTGTTTATTTAAACTATAGTATTGTTTCTGAAGCAAACACACCAGTTTTACCAGTGCAGTGCAATCCGATCTTATATTTTCATTCCTTTAAAACACTTTCATTTTTAGGTGTTACTGTTCCTTTAAGTCAGGGATCCCCAACCTTTTGAACCCACGAGCAACATTCATAAGTAAAAGGAGTTGGGGAGCAACACAAGCATGAAAACTGTTCTTGGGCTGCCAAATAAGGGCTGTGATTGGCCATTTGGAAGCCCCTATGTGGATTTTTAACCTACATTGAGGCTCTGTTTGGCAGTGCACCTGGTTTTTATACGACCAAAAAGTGCCCCAAGCCTGGAATTCAAAAATAAGATCCTGCTTTGAGACCACTGAGAGCAACATCCAAGGGGTTTTAGAGCAACATGTTGCTCACGAGCTACTGGTTGGGGATCACTGCTTTAAGTCCTAGTGAAGGCTCTTATGCTGCATTACCTAATATAGAAGTGCCCAAAAAGTACTTTGGGATCTACCATTAAACCTTTAGCTGATGATCAGTAGATTTCAAGGCACTGCCAACAAACTAATTTATCCTGCTTTTTCATTCAGATATTTATTATATTAAGGTTACATAAGAAATAGTAGTTTGTTAAATATAGCAATATACATTTTCTCAAAAATTAATATAATATTGAACTAATATTGTTTTCCATGAAACAGAATGCTATCAAGGCTTTTATGGATGTGGATCATAATGGGACATCATCACTAAAAGTAGACCTTGTATTGATAATCCTGACCTAATAGCTATTAATGAGCCTAAACCTTAATAAAGAAGGCTGGAAAGAGCCATCAGACAAGGAGAGTATTGTGATACTTTTATGAAGTCCTCTACTGATTGGCCTGCATAACTCAATTGTTGTCCCTGGGGATCAAAACATATAAATCGATCAACTTCAGCTATCCACAAAAGTGGATATACCCATGTATGGCCATGTTAAGTCAGGGGACAGGGCTTTAGAACAACTTGTATTGCACTGCTTGCAGTGTGCTTCATTTAATTCAGAACCTAAATAAAAAATTGGTGGCATTGATCTTTATGGCATAGAGCCACATTTAAATTTATTGTCATCTGGTTTTGCCAACAGCTATTCACATTATTGCCGGTGGGAAAGCTTTTACAGGAGATTAGTCACCCGCAAAAGCAGAGATTTACCGCTGGCTAACCTGATGTGCCATTGCCCTAAAACACAATTAAGCTGGCCACACATTTCAGTTAATGGACTGTTCTGATTCTCTCTTGTTGGCAAAGCTCAAAGTTCATCAGACAATCTGTAAAACCAAACTGATTTGGCACATATATAGTGGGCCATGGCAGATGCATGAACCTAACGATCAAAATGTGACATCAGGAAAACTCTTCATAAATTTTACCTTAAATTACTAAAGCTCCACTTGCATCACAACAATGAAATCCCAGTCTTTTTTTGTAGGTTTCATTTATATTGCAAAAAAAAATCTGAGCATACATCTGTTTAAATTGCAGCTTTATTTTAAAAAGTGCATGTTCCTCAAATGTTTTTTTTCTGCAGACCATGCCATTGTTAAAACCCCACTGTGCCAATCCATTTACCCCAAGATCACTGTCTGTAGCCTGATGTGAACTTGAATAAACCGTTTTTCTACCCCTGTTAAGTGTGAATAAAGAGTTCATTGACCCCTATTATGTAATTCTTAATGTGTGCAAGGCCAGCCTGTAATAGTTAAACATGTTTGCTCTTTTAACTTGTTGATTCAAACTAGATATTGGTTAAAAAAACAAAAAAAACTAAAAACAATGGAGAGTAAGCAGCCTTAACTTGTCTGAAGTCGTTTTACACACACACTCTGAGACATTCTGTATTTGCAAAGATTCTCTTTTGCCAGCAAATACTGTAGTAACATTACTGTATTCAGTTTAATAGGTGGTGGAAGAACAGGCACTTCATAGACTACTAAGATTTACTGGCGTTTGTTGCCTTTGGCAGATGGTCCTAGATGTGCTGAACACAATCACTTTATAGCTAAGAATGGTACGGGTATGGGGTTTTCCATAATTTGGATCTCCATACATTGTCTACTAAAAAATAAAATACTTAAAGGAACAGTTTAGTGTAAAAATAAAAACTGGGTAAATAGGCTGTGCAAAATAAAAAATGTTTTCAATATAGTTTAACAAAAAATGTAATGTATAAAGGCTGGAGAAACTGGATGTCTAACATAGAACAAACCACTACTTCCTGCTTTACTGCTCTCTAACTCTGAGTTAGTCAGCGTATTTAAGGGGGCCATATGGGACATAACTGTTCAGTGAGTTTGCAATTGACCCTTAGCATGCAGCTCAGATTCAAAAGTCAGTTCGGGGAGATTAGTTGCCCCGAAGAATCGGAGATCTGTTGCTGGGCGACCAATCTCCCCCAAATCTGCCCGTGTGTCTCTGCCCCTTAAACTGTTGTTTGCTTCAGAAAAACGATTATTTACATAAACAAGCTGCTGTGCAGCTATGTGTTCAGCCTTGCAAGCACAGGATACACAATGGATCACAGATAAATTCTGGAGAATCCCATTGTATATTACAGAGCTTATCTGTTGTTTAACCTGTGGCCTTTTCTCCTTTTTCAGCTTTGAATGGCTGCCCCCATGGCTACACAGCAACTTATTTATATAAACTATTGTAGAGATTCTGCAGCAAACACACCAGTTGTACAAGTGCAACACAATCCGTGCACTAAAGTAATGAAAATATAATGTAATCATTTTTTGTTGTCACTGTTCCTTTACGCTATATAAATACAATGTGAACTCTCCTTTTACTCTGAAGTAGCAGAAGCACTCTTTTAGTCACCATTTTAGGATATCAGTGCTCTCTACTCGGCATACATTTAATGGACTTGTGTTTGCAACATTAAAATCTAGTGATGATTCTATATCTTATGAAACACTGCTTCAGCAGTTCTTATTATTAATGGGAATGCTCTGTTGGAGGGATTTGTGCTTAAACATTAACTTGCTCGAAATTCTTTCTTCTCATCTGTTTGTGTGTCCATAGCAGCACAATGCTTGGATTCAGTTACTTTGACATGCACATTCCTGCAGCCAGTCATCGCCACTGAGTTAGCCTTACAGATTTGTGAGCTGTGTTTGTATAGCATATCACTGTACCTTTAGTATATGTCTTATTTCAGAGTTCTTTTCTGGACAACATCAGAACTCCACACTTCTGCAGTCTTTGTACACGGCTCTAAACTCTATATAAATCGTATCGGCACAGAAAAAAGCTACACTTCCAAAAACTAGAAAAAAAAAACACAAAACAAAAATCGTAAAATGTATTTGTTTGGTGATATTGTTAATTTTTTTTAGTTCAGACTTTTACTCTTTGACGCTAATGATAATATATGCATGGTTGATTTGTATTTTGTTATCGAACCACAATTTCCTGCATTTTTGAACTGTATTTTGTATGGAACAAAAGTGTTTATATTGGCTGTAAAATACTTTTAACGATGAGCAGTGTAGAATACCATATATATAAGTAAATTGACATGGGAAAGATTCTCACAGTTTACCCCAGTCTAAGGGTGCATGTTACAAAAATAGGAGATTGGTGCGAGTTTCCCCCCAAAAAATCACAGGATGAAGTAGTTAAAAGTAAAGAGATTTTTTATCAGGACATAGAAAAAATATGGCCTAATGTTTTTGTGCCTATTGGGGCACTTACTCATAGGCTATGCTACATTCTTTCTACAGACCGTTTATTTTGGATTCTATTCAGTTTATTTTATAGCAATATTATTTTGTTTTTGAGATTCATTTTTATGGATAGATACACAGTATAGAAATGGAGACTAATTTTGCCCTTTATTCTATAGGTTATATAGTATATTTATGGTGACTCTACTGCCCCCATATTATTGGAGATGGTACATAAATTACATTTTAGTGATTTTAAATGGTGCAGAGGAGGTAGTGTTTATTTTAACAGTACAAATTAAATTATCACAATGTTTTCATCCTGGTCCATTAAAATAAAATTAAAAAAAAAAAAAAAAACTACAAATAGCTCATTGAAGCTGTTTATATCAAAGGAGATATACACCCAAAGACATTTAAGGCCTGTTAATGAATTTTTGAAAGATAATATACACCATTGTGTCAAAGATGCAACCACACGACCAGTTAAAATTTTAACAGTTTGTTACCCTTTATGACAGAGACAGTGAGCTCAAAGCACTCTTGGCATTTAAAGAGTTCAAGACCAAATTTGTTTAGCTGTTACAATGTGCTTTGTTAGCCCTGGAAACTTTGCTGATCTTGATTTGCAAGATGTGTATGGGCTGTATGATGATATGTAGTGTGTAGCGTATAATGAATCCCCCAAGAAATGATGTTTAGTCTTTTGCACTGAATTGCCAATTTGCTTTGACTAGCTATCCAGAGAGGAGCTGCTGTTTACATCATCCAAATGGCACCCTGCTGGTTTTATTTAGGCGTCCTTGGACATCGCTGAGAAGACTATCTGTGTAATTTAATATGAATAAGATAATATGAATGTGACGCTATGAAAGTGCCCTGGTTTTATTTCTGCAGTTAGGGGGGGAAAAAAGGAATCGGTTATTTTTTCCCACTTTTGTTTGTTGTAGCTTTTGGAGGCAGTAACTGAGCTGGGTTTTCAGGCATGCACTGAAATCGGTTTCATAATATATAGAACAATACAAAAAACAGATACTTTGAAGCCTGAACAGTTTTGATTTGCATACTTAGCAACTTTTCCATTGGCCTTCACTTTTTTCGTTTTTACATTTGCCTTCTTTTGCTATTTTCAGGGGGGGGGGTCACTGACCCCGTATAAAAAACAAATGCTCTGTGAGGCTACAAATCTATTGTTATATTTTTTGTTATATATATTATATCTATTGTTTTATTACTCCTTTCTCTGTTCAGGCCTCTCCTATTCATATTGCAGTCTCTTATTCAAATCAATGTATGGCTGCAAAGGTAATTAGGCACTTAACTACCAGATTGCAGAAAGTACCAACTGGAGAGCTGCTGAATGAAAAGCTAAATGACTCAAAAATTACAAATAGTAAAAAATGAAAACCTTGTCTCAGAATAGCACTTTCTACCTCATACTAAAAGTTAATTTAAAGTTTTTAGAGTGTGGGAGAAAACTGGAGTAGCCCATATATATTTATATCTTCTATGTCTTTATTTTTTGTTTTTATACTTTTTTTAATGTTATTTTCATTACGTGCCTGACATGTGGTGTATGATGCAAATGACTGGTGCAGTAATCCATTGGGACAGATGCCTGAAACAAAAAAGCATCCTTAGTTGTATGAACCTACCATCAGAATGTAAGGGATAAGGGCTCTTACAGACAAGTGTTTTTACCTGCATTCATGTTTTCAGCCGCAGGGGAGCACAGGAGTAGATGCACTGAATTCTTTTCAATGTGGCTGTACTCACAGGGAAGCATGGAAGCACCAATCGCAGGAAAAATGCAACATGCTGCGTCCCAACCTGCGTTCGGCGCTTACATGCGTCTGTGTGAGTACAACCACATTGAAAAGAATTCAGTGCATCTACTCCTGCGTTCCCCTGCATGAAACAGGAACGCAGGGGAGCGCGGGTAAAAACTCTCATCTGTAAGAGCCCCAATAGTCAAGTTAGTAGATGCCATTTTAATGGGGCATTTATAAATAACCGAGTCTTTTCAACTCTTTGTGTACAGGTATGGGACCTGTTATCCAGAATACTCGGATCTCAGGTTTTTCAGATAACAGTTCTTTTTGTAATTTGGTTCTTTATACTTTAATAGGGATTAATTATATATTAGTTTGGATCAAGTACAAAGTACTGTTTTATAACTACAGAGAAAAAGGAAATCATTTTTAAAAATTTGGATTCATTTATTATAATGGAGTCTATGGGAAATGGGCTTTCCGTAATTCGGAACTTTCTGGATAACTGGTTTCCGGATAACTGATCCCATACCTGTACTAATACAGAATGAGTGTGTTTGTAGATATTTGTTTACAGCAAGCTGCAACGCCAAACATCCAGGAAGCGTGTAAATTCCATAATTGTTCCCGTTCTTCATTTTGGCCAATAACTTTGTTGTGTTTTGTTGTGTTTCTTGACAATTGAGGCAGATAGTTGATTTTTGCTTATGAAAATGTTAGGTTAATTAGTCTGTTAATTGGGTGATTATTCCACACCCATAACTTACTGCTGTAAAAAAAAATATTCTCAGTTGGGGGTGCTCTGGAACGTGTCCTCTCCCCGGGGAGGTGATTTAATGAAGCATGCACCAGAGCAGGTGTATAAGGATTGTTATCATTAAGCAGTTCCTTTGGGTGCTAAGGTGGCTGCTCTTTAATGGCTTTAATGATTTGTATGCCGTAGCAAGCGACTACTAATGAACGTTTTGATGAAAGAGCTGATGAAAAATTAAACGCATGTAATAGCTCAGGTTTATTTTAAGTGGCAACACTTGTCTGTTTGCACTATGTCGTTGTGGTAGTTGTAGCATTTGGGAGTTTGGGTGGTGCCAGAGAAGCATTGTTCACACTAGGAAAGCCGGAGGGACTAATTTGAGCTTGAAGCTTTAAATGTGGCCACCAGAGATGCAGCACTCAAACAAAGGGTTGATAGGCAGGGGACCATGTTTGTTGTTTTTCAAATCAAAATTGTCTGATTTGGTCTTATTGGGAAAGGGATTGAATTGTGATTTTTATAGGACTAGGGTTATCCTGGGTATTACCATAGTGCACTTTGTGCATATTTACATGTTACAAGAAAGAGCTACAATAGCACAGTGTGAAAGTGTTACCAGGAATAACATCAAGCAGGTTGGAAAATATTGTAATTATTTACACTTGACTTTAACATTTTGTTCTGCAGTGATATACAGTGTGATGGTGCTTCATCCGCAGATCTGAAAACAAAAGCCTTCTTATATTACTTTCATTCTGTGATTACTCTTGTTTACCTAACACAGTCCAAATGAGTGTCAAGTATCTCTCCTTCCTGAAATGAAACCGTGTTTGTGAGGTTTTTTTCAATTCTCCAAAAGAACATATTATGCTAAATGTCTTATTTGTTTGTCTGTAAACTTGTTTTAGTGAGACTCACATGATTTCAGTGATTTTAGCCTTAGTACCAGCAGCTTGGCTTTCCCTGACATTCATTAAATGTATAAAGTATTGCGTAATGAAGGGACACACGTAAAGGAGGGTTCACCTTTGAGTTAACTTTAAGTATGTTCTAGAATGGCCAGTTCCAAGCAATTTTTTTTATAGTTTTTGAATTAGGCTTTTTCTTCTGACTCCCTCCAGCCTTCAAATGGGGGTCACTGACCCCATCTAAAACAAATGCTCTGTAAGACTACAGATTTATTCTCATTGTTACTTTTTATTAACCTTATCAGTCCTTCTCCTATTCATATTCCAGTCTCTTAGTGCATGGTTGCTAGGGTAATTTGGGCCCTAGCAGCCAGTTAGCTGAATTGACAAATTAGGCAGCTGCTGAATAAAAAGCTAAATAACTCCAGAACCACAAATACAAAAAATGAAAACCAATTGCAAATGATGTTACTGGTGTGGCAGATGAGCAGCAGTGCAGATAAGTAAGATAAGCATTAAAGCATTTACTAACTAGACCATGCTGGTTGCCCAACATTCATAAGCAAATCTTTCAAAACATGCATAGGTTGGATAGCCTTGTTACTAGGGATGCATCAAATCCACTATTTTAGCATTTGAACTGAATCTGAACCCTAATGTATTTATGTAAATTAGGGTGAAAAGGGGGACGTTTCAAAAAAAAAAATAAAAAAATTAGACTTCCTTGTTTGTGTGGAGAAAAGTCATGATATTTTTGGATTCAGTTCTGCACTTGGATTTGGCCGAATCTGAATCCTGCTGAAAAAGGCAGAATCCCGAACCAAATCCTGCATTCGGTGCATCTCTACTTGTTACGTGCCAATCTATTTAAAATCATTGATGTGAAGGCCCCACAAAACTGCGGCTATGGGACTGCACATGTTTCACTTTCTTTTATAATCCTTTTGTATATGAATATGCTACATTTAATACACTGAAATGCAGATTCCACGGTATTATAAAATGTAAATTATCCGTTTGTATACCAAATAATGATGTTTTCTACATTTGCATATAATTGTTATGTGTTCCACATCAGTGGCATCCCATAGGCTACTAACTTATCATTAGGCTATTCCCTTGAGATTTAAACATTTGGCACTTGCTAGTACAAATTTATCAGCCACTTTAGACACCTGTTGTTAAAGAGACTTTTGTTGTTTCAATGTACAGGTAATCCTCTAATGACTAAAGGTGGCCATACACGGAGAGATCCGCTCGTTTGGCAATGTTTGGCACCTTGAGGTGGGCATTATCGGGCTGATCCAATCATGGGCCCTAGGATCAACAAACAGATGCGGCCGCGATCCGACGGAATTTTCAGTCCCGTCCGATCGACATCTGGCCGACTTTAGGCCAGATATCGATTGGGAAAGCCCGTTGGAGGTCCCCATACACAGGCCAATAAGCTGCCGACTCGGTCTGTCGGCAGCTTTTATCGGCCCGTGTATGGCCACCTTTACAGTGCAGAAGATATACCCTGTTAAAAGTGAAGATCATCTGCCTCATTCAGTGTTCCCCACAGAGTGAATCTACCATGGGAGTGTGTTCTTCCATTACTTGGGGCACCGTTTAGGGCAGAGCTGTATAGATGACTGTCTGCAGATATACTACCCATAGGCATTATTGACTTTCTGTAATATTTAATAGCTCTGCCAACAAGTATATCAGATTATCAGCTTTTTACATGGCAAAAGTTAGGTAGCTCTTCTGTAGAGGCAACACCAATGTTTGAATAAATTGCTGTGTGTACTGTAAATTTTCTGTATTGACTTTTAACATCAATAATCAGATGAAGCCTTGAACCTGAATATGAGGTGAGGGCTAAATCAGATTCTGTTCCTACAGGTGTCTGTTGTGTCTTTATAAAAAGCAGTTGACCCATGTTTTGTAAATAAAAGTAAAACTTGCATGCTTTCAGAATACTAAACCAACACTTTAGGAGTGCACATTAATGCCAAATAATGGCCGTGGTCAGTGTTGGTGTTCACTACCATGAGAACATACTCACGGGGCAACATGCGCTTCATTAAAGGGGTTGTTCACCTTCAAAACACTTTTTTTTTTTCAGTTCATGGTTTTCAGATTGTTCTCTAAAAAGTCTTTTTTGCTTTTCTTTTTTTATTTCTTTTTTTTTTAAGTTTTTCCCCAAAATTGAATTATAAAGTTTAATGTTCCTGTCTCTGGTGTTTCCGTGTGGAACTTCCAATATCCAGGTGCAGATTTTGAACTGTTAAAATCAGCAACTATTGTCTCAATGATAACGGCTGACTTTTATTGATTTGAAGGCTGGCCCGATACCCACAGTTTCACCATTTAGGGGTCATGTGCTGGTTTCGGTTCAGCTCTTCTACTTGCTCTCCCCACCCACGACCATAGACTGCCGGCTTCTGGTTCTTTAGGAAGCTGCGTGCATTCAGGCTCTGGTGCAGGTTGAGCTTTTCTCGACCTGCACATCACTACTGCCTCAGGGATTCTGCTTAACAGGGCCATAGATAAGAAATGTATCAACTTATGTAAAATGCATCTAATAATGTATCATTCATAACAGTTTACAAAGTCAGCGACCCCCTTCCCAGAGCTGCTTTAGAAAGGCATAAAAATGTAAAAAATAAAAGTTTAAATTTCAATATTAGAAAAACAGTGACACATAAATAGTAGAACGTAATTGGGGGGAAAAAAACATTAATTTCACTTTGCCAATAAATGGTATAATACCACGAAAAGTACTTTTTTTCTTTTTATGAACTATGGCTAACAGTCTAAAATAGAATAAGATTAGAAATGCTGTATATTTATATGAACTTACTGCACCACAAGCCTAATTAAACAAATGATTTGTATTTGCAAAGTTGGCCCAGGGGGCTGTCATCTTGTAACTTTGTTATACGGCATGACCAAGACCACGCACATGCTCAGTGTGGTCTGGGCTTCACTTGGGAGGTTAAGCTTAGGGATCATCATAAATTATCAAAGCAGCACAAGTCAAATAATATCTGCCATAGATTTATAGAAACTAGAAACAGACCAGGAACAGGCAGTACTTAGTCTGCAATCACCCTTTATTGGTGTATTCTCACTCACGACATGTTTCAGGAGCTAGTCCCTTTTTCAAGTGAAAATATCTGCCATAGAAGCTGATACAGTAAGACTGATTAATAATCAGAATGGTCAGACTGCACTGGGTCTGCGGATACAAATCTCTACATGGTCGCCTGCTTCTTTATAGGGAAACAAACCAAGCTGCTTGAGTTGGAGGGGGGCGGGGGTTCCCCCTGCCAGCCCCCCTCCTGTCATTTGAAAGTGTGATCGTTTCCCTGCAGAGCAGTTAGGGTCTGTCTGAAGTTTCCTACCTGCAGCAGTCTGAGCAAGTAAGGAATTTCACTGCATACAGTCAAGTTTATTACAGTAGACATTCATTAAAGTATATTGGAGATAGGTTTCTTTTTCATTAATGAAAAAGTAGAAATGGTATTAATGAAAGTAAAAATGGGATTTTTTTTTTTTTGCCTTTACATCCCCTTTAATGATCATGGAAGGGCCACACTTACACTTCCTTCTGGTTCCTTATCAATCAGGGAGAAAAGCCATTGCCTCATTTTCATATAAGCATTCCACTTCCCCATTTTGGCAAACAATGGTCAGTCTCCATATTATTGAAGACTAGATAATATGAATATATGTAATCTCTTTCTCAACACATACATGTATGGCAAATGCATCAACACAAAGCCAGCCAAATGAAATAAGAAATATGGAATAGATATATTACACCGGCCGAAGAACATAGATGTTCGCTATTACAACAAAGCTGCAGAATATGTTGGCGCTTTATAAGTATGTGTAATAATAGCAGCAACATCATCAAGTGTGTGAACTGTATAGAGTGTGTGTGTGTGTGTGTGTATACACTCCGTAAACATTGGCAATACCTGGGTCCTCGGCAATGAGGGTAAGTATAGCTTTGCAAAATAGCGGCACTCCTAGGGTCTTTTTGATGCAAACAAAAGTCCAATAAAATACTTTTGTTTGCATCAAAAAGACCCTGTGAGTGCTGCTATTTTGCAAAGCTATATATCACATTGCAGCTCCCCATCACCCCAAACAACTGACCACCTGCCCCTCCAGGGTAGTCCGTAGGGGTGGGCTGATAGAGCAGCACCAAAAGCAGCATTGACAGGCCTTTGCCATTATGCGCTGTAGTAGTGCTGCTAGAATTGCTGCCAGCACAGCAGCTTCTTTATATGAACTATAGTAGAGTTTCTGAACCAAATACGCCAGTTTTACCAGTGTGCAGGGCAACACTACATTGTATTTTCATTACGTAAATACACTGTTTTTGGTGTTACTGTTCCTTTAATTACACTAATAAATACCTGTAGTGCATTTTGTAGTCATACACTGCTGTTTGTGCACTTTGAGTGTGGCGTGGACAGCATTAGGCTTATATCACAGTGCAGGGACTGGCCACCTGTTTAAAACAGAAGGAGAAAAGGATCAGAGAGCATGATGTTTATTATTTCCTCCGCTGAAACTGTAGATAAGGAAATCTATACAGACGTATGTCCCATGTGTCGGCCCACAGCTCCAGTTGTGGTGCCAGGTGCCCTTCAGTCCAGTTGTATCATGTACTTTTGGAAGGAAGAGTGTATAATATTGATAAACCTGTATGTATTGACTGCATATGTGAATTGCATATTGAATATGACAATGACTTTATATGGATGATTGTGCCACAGTTTTAATAGGACTGTCTGCACGCAGGTACATTAATATTGGTGCCTTCTGAATTCTCCAGTCTGTAGAATTGAAAATTCCACAATGTAATGTCTATAGATAAAAACACAAATCCATTCAATAGATTAATTGTCTGTAATGGGTTTTATCATTCAGTATAAACATTAAATTGATACCGATACCTTAGGCATGATTGTCTAATCTTTGGGGGGTTAAAGGGAAGGTATAATTCAATGTGAGCTCATGGTTTAATTATAATAAAAAAAAAAAGTATACTTTTTTGTTATTCTGCTAAACAGGGAAACTAAAGCCAGCCATGTTTGGGCCTTGTGATGTAGATAATTAGATTACACTGCATAGATAATTCCCCTTGCATAATCTGCTCATCATGCATCAGATACCTTCGTGTAGAATAGGTGAGGCATTCATGGTCAAAATTGTAACTGCCTTTTAGAGGAACTCAGAAAATAAATTGATGTAAGCATAGTGCTTTTCCTTCTGCCTCTACCGTAGGATATGGGTGGCCTTAGTCTGGTGCTACCATAGGCACTGGACCACTTCCTGTTGTAACCGTCAAAATCACTTGATGCCCAAGTCACCCCCCCCCCCAAAAAATGCATAGTGGCCACATATGCTAATTTTACACCATTTCCTCCATAAAGACAATAATATGATACCATGAGACAGTCCAAGGCCTCTCAGCCTGGATAAAAACATAGAGAAGCACCCTTATGATGCATGATTGCTTTTTGACAACTTAGGATCTTAACAAAACCCACGAACATGCCTCATTTATTACATTGATTCCAGCGTAACGAGATCCTTTATTTTCTTTATACAGTAAAGGTTGCTTAACCCTAGGTCTCCTTGATTATAATAGACGACAATGCTTAGGATGCTTTAACATTTGATTATATGTTAAAAGGGGTGCCTGCTATTGGGCCTATGTACTGTATGTACAAAGATCTGCATTTGGCTGTTCTTCCATGGAAATGGAATTTCTTTAAATTTCTCTATACCTTTACTAAGTTTTTTTTTTTTTTTTTTTTTTTTTTTTTAGATTTTGTAAGTTTGATTTGTCGGTGACTATATAACCTAAGCAAACTTGCAAATGTTTTTATTTGTTTCTTTTCTTGTGACTGTATATATTCACATTCAGAGAATGTTGCCAAACTAAAGTACTGTTTAATATAATTTTCTTACCATACATATTGGGTGAACTACACCATTCTAGTTCTATATTGAAGAACCTTGTAGAAGTAAATACATCATGTGCAACCTATTAGTCGTGCACAAAACAAAAAATGTTAATCTTTACAAGCATGATCAGCAGCCACAAATAGCCTGACTGGTTTCACAGTAATCTTGTTGTGTGTGTCACTTTTTGTGTGCATTCTGCTCACTTCATAACAAACATACACTAGAGAAAAATAATTCCTCTGGGATGCTGAAAGGTATATTACTGCAGCTTGTAATGCGTTTTTAATGTCCCTTAAAGCAGTAGTGCCCCTTAAAATGTTATTTTTATCATGACAGTATTTGCAGGCAGTATTTGCAGGCATTCTTCATTGTATAGTTTGTAATATTTACCATTTGTATCTGCAACTCTCCAGCTTTTCAACTGTTTGGTTGCTAGGGATAAAGTGTCCTGGCAACCAGTTAAGGTTGGATGGAAAATGATTAGGATTGGGGTCTAAACAGAAAGAAAGATGAGCAAGTAGATGAGCCCAGATTTTTGTTTTAGTTGCAGGCTAAAAATAGTGCAATTGAAAAATTGCTTAGAATAGATCCATTTATCTTATACTAACATTTAAAGGGAGCTTAAAAAAATCATTGACCTCGCTGTGTATGTATGTATAAAAAGTTTAGTCTATACTCTATAAATACTTCAGCTGCTACATAAAATACTACAGGTATAGGACCTGTTATCCGGAAACCCATTATCCAAAATGTTCTGAATTACAAGAAGGCCCTCTGTCACAGACTCTATTTTAATTAAATAAGTAACATTTTTAAAAATGTTTTCCTTTTCTGTAACGAGATCCAAATTACGGAAGATCCCTTATCCTGGAAAACCCCAGGTCCCGAGCGTTTTGGATAACATGTCCCATACATATATAGCAAATCGAAGTACAGGTATGGAAGTACAGGTATGGGATCCATTATCCGGAAACCCATTATCCAGAAAACTCCCATAGACTCCATTTTATCCAAATAATCCAATTTTTTTTAAATGATTTCCTTTTACTCTGTAATAATAAAACAGTACATTTTACTAGATCCAAACTAAGATATAATTAATTCTTATTGGAAGCAAAACAAGCCTATTGGGTTTATTTAATGTTTACATGATTTTTTTAGTAGACTTAAGGTAGGAAGATCTAAATTACAGAAAGATCCGTTATCCGGAAACTCCCAGGTACCGAGCATTCTGGATAATAGGTCCCATACCAGTACAAACACCTGAACATGCTCTACTCTACTGCACCTATATATCTTTTATTAGATTTTAACCTTTTTATTGTCACATTCACAAGAGGCATTTATCATTACTTGGCAAATTTGCACCTGGGCAGTAACCCGTTGCAAATTGCAGTTTGTTTTGTTTAGACAGCTGCAGGTAGAACATTGAAAGCAACATTTTTATTGGTTGCCATGGGTTACTGCCCAGGGGAAAATTTGTCCTGAAATGGTAAATGTGCCTGACCTCTACAAATAGAATGAAATGAAATCTGCTGTATTTGTAATATGTCCAAAATTGTTTGTTATATTTGCTATTGTGTGGCTTATAAATAGTATTGTATTTCCAGTAAAGTTAAAGGGGTTGTTCACTTTTAATTTAACTATTGGCATGATTTAGATGGAATTGGTTTTAATCTCTTATTTGTTTATTTTTTATTAAGCAGCTATCCTGTTGCTAGGGTCCAGGTTACCTGGGAAATCAGGCATTGAATCGAGTTAGAGGCTGGAAAATGAAAAGAAGAGAGCCTGAATAGAAAGATGAATAATTAGAAGTAGCAATAACCGTAAAGTTGTATCCTTACATAGTATTTTTTTTTTTTTTTTTTTTTTTAAGATGTCTAGGTCAGTGTCCCCCCATTTGAAAGCCGGAAAAATTCAGAAGCTCAGATAATTAAAAAAAAAAATCCAAATTAAAAAGTTGCTTAAAATTAGCCATTCTAGAACACACTAAAAGTTAATGTAAAATATCAGATTCCCACTAAGGGTTGTTGAGGCTAGTAAAAATAATGAACATAAATGTGCTCTTTCGCTCACAGCTGTAAAAGTACATTTTAACTCCTTGTGCTATACTTGCAAAAAGGGGTGTATTCGGGAAAGGTAAAAAAAAAAAAAAAAATGTGTTGGTGGTTTCCAACTTCTCTTTAATTATTCATATTGTCTGGGATTCAGTGCTTTGAGTCAAAAAAAGTGTCCAGATTAAAGGCCATGAATCCTGCACAGCTCTGATTCTAGAATTCCAACATATTCCACAGCGCCGTGCAGCAGGGTCGACTGTATGGTGCAGGGTCGACTGTATGGTGCAGGGTCGACTATATGGTGCAGGGTCGGACTGGTGGATGCAGGGCTCACCGGACTGCTGCCCCAGGCACCCCCATGCCCTCACAGCCCCCTACAGGTGCCACCACCCACCCTCCCCCAAGCGTGCATAAATAAAACCTACCTTAATGCATCGGGGAGAGAGACCAGCAGGCTGGGGGAGTGTTGGTGGGGTTTTGGGGCCCACTGGGGTTTTTTTCCAGTGTCCCCCTGGCCCAGTCCAACCCTGGCACTGTGGAATAAATGAACATACAGAATACATACAAAAACAACCATTTGCTATATGGGTAAAGGCAAAGGGGTATTAGACTCAAGGTGAGGGGACCAACTGTTGAAAGCTCAAAAAATTGTATACATATTCCTCCATTCTTTTCATCAAACCAAACAAAATCCTAGCCATTGTTTGAAAGAATGCTGCAGTTGTTAATGGGAGCAGCCGCTTTTACAGCATTCACATCAGTCCCCATTGGAGCTTACAGTCTATAAAAGAAACCTAATTCAGGCATTGCTGCATCAGCTAAATCTCTGCATCTTTTGCTGCAATCCAGCAGTTTGTGCAAAATATGGTTTTTAAGCCACTATTAAGGGATCAGGTAAAACACTGGTTGAAAAGCAGAACGTAACAACAACTTTTGATCACAGCTACAAAGTTGCTTGTATGCTCTTTTCATGCCCTGGTACACAACTGCAGTAGAGCGATGCACAATTCCTTCCAAGTATTTGTATGACTGGCAGATGATTAAAAAGGGAGACATAATGTACCATTAATAGTTATCAAGCCAGGGACTATTTAGCACAGGGCCCCTCAGCTTCTACTCTTAAGTCCGAAGTGTGATAAAGTAGCTAATCGTCACTGTTATCTTGTTGGTCTCTCACTCTTTCTAAGGTTTGTCCCTTTGTTCTGCACTTCTGATACCTGTCACAATTTCAGTGTTTTCTGCAGATTTTGCACATACTTTCTCCCCCCCCACACATGCTTTTATGTAACACTATTAACTAGCTGTTACCTGGAGCGTTTTGTTTTTGTAACTCTCTTTGAAAAGTTGCTTAGTATTGGCCATTCTATAACATACTAAAAGTTAACTCAAAGGTGAACCACCCCTTTAAGATGCATAGCACTCATTTTGTATATGACCGTTGCATTTCTGAATGAAACAGACCTCTCCGCCTCCTGAGTAAATATTTAGTCAACAGTATTGCTTCTTCTGTTCTGTTGGGGATAGGAACTAGTTTTGTGCGGGTCGAGTTTCCCTGGACCCAAACCTGTCCCCTCCAAGCCTGAACCCATCCCGCTCCTTCACCTCTATTTATAGACCTGTGCCCGACCTGCCTAGCGGTGATGTAACGAAAGGGGTGGTTCAGGCGCGAGTCTATAAATTGATGGGCCGGAAGCCAGCAGTGTGAGGGCGGGGATATTGGATGGCAGTGCTCAACCTGAACCTGCCAGCGACCTGAAGATGTTTTGCAGTAACCAGCCCGAACCCGCCCGACCTGTGGGCACATGACTTATAGGAGCCTACCCCTGATAGTGTCACTGATAGACACATCCTTCCAAAAGTGCAGATCATGTTATTGGCTTTTGGTTGTGGATTTCAGTGCATGACTGATGGACATGTTTGTCTCTAAGGGATCATTATGTGCTCAGGGTCTTTATGTTAAAAGTTGAACTTCTGTCCTTGTTTCAGCGTTTTTGCATTGTGCAGCAGGTTTTCCTCGAGACTTCTGTACTTTGCTCCATACATTTCCCTTCCCTCTTAACAAGGGCCAGAGTCCTTCTGATGAGAAACATCCCCATAACGTGATGCTCAACAAATGTTTTACAGAAGGGATGGGGGTTCTTTCTGCTGTGAAGCAAACCAAGTTACCCAATGTACAGCCATATGATAGAATCTCCTATTTCCCCCACTTTTTTCTCTTTATTTTTATTTCAAACTAATTTATGATCTTTTTTTTTTATGTTATGGAATCATATGCCCAGAAGGAGTAGTAAAAGGGAAAAATATTAATGGTATGAGTTTTGTGGCACAGTAGGGCAGCAATACTGGCACATTTCAGTTCAGAGATGCTTTAGTGGTTGGCCTGAAAAGTTTCTAGTATTGGAGCTGCCAAGACTTCCCCAAATGCAAAGCTATTAGTTTAGACTAATACGTTTAAATTGTAAATGGCTTGGTCGATTTGCTAATTTTAGTAACTGAGAAGTGATACCAAAGGACCTGAAATCACCCCTATATGCCTCCACTTGTTATTGCCTGAAAAAGTTCATGCAAGCACTTTAATGTGATTGTCACTTGGAACCTCTGCTCTGTTTCCAGGCATCAGCCATTCAAGTTACAATTGAGCTATATGGCCTACATTTACACTGCAGGTGACGCATAAACTGTAGAAAACAATGGCATAAGTCAAATACCATTTATGGCTCTCTATGAAACTATAGCATGAAAACCTTTCCCATATAAACAGGGAATTAGTTGCCAAGAAATCATTTATCTATAGGTGCTGGGTGAACAGGTACAGGCTTTAAAGGAACAGTAACATCAAAAAATAAGGTTTTTAATAAAAATATAGGTCAGTTTTGCCCTGTACTGGTAAAACAGATGTGTGTGCTTCAGAAACACTAAGTTTGTTTATACAAATAAGCTGCTGTGTAGCAATGGGGGCAGTCATTCAAATAAGCTCTGTAGAACATAATGGTGTTTTCTGTTATCCACTATTTAACCTGTGCCATATAGCCTTTTTTCAATTTCCACCATTGCTACAGAGCAGCTTCTTATATGAACTATAGTAGTGTTTCTGAAGCAATCTGTTTTACCAGTGCAGGGCAACACTATATGATATTTTCATTACTTTAAAACACTAATTTTTTGGTGTTACTGTTCCTTAAAGGGTGATGGCTCAGGGCAGTTAAGCATTTTGTTACCTAATTATTTTGTAGCTCTATGGGCAGCGACAAAATTATCTCCATTCACCTTGAATGCGAGTCATGTGTTCCTTAAAAACTTCTCAGTGATGCATTTTTGAATAATAAAGGCCAGTAACCTGAGCTCTCTGCAGGTGATTCCCATTCAAAACGCATGGGGGTGATTTTCATTGTTTGGTCCCTTGCACAGTAACCAACAGAACACTCAAAATTGCAGTTTGTGCCTCTAGGGTAACGACACACGATGTGATTTGTCACAGCTACAACCTGCATTGTCATTGCCCTTAGGCTCACTATGTCAAACCTATACTGGTTCTTTAACGATCCTTATAGATAAAGGATACTTGATTCTCTGTTGTCTTGGGATCCCGAGACTATCAGGGGAATGTAATAAAAGTCGCAAAGAGCAAAACAATTCGCACCAATAAGACTAAAAATCCATATCTCGCAATGTAATATTGTTCCTTAAACTGTTATTGCATTGCGAATTTTAATTGCGCATTGCGAATTTTAATTGCGCACTCATAAGAAGTGCTTGAAGGTGTCGTAATCTTTTGGAGCAAACATAATGACTTTTTCAGTAAGAAGTTTTATTACATTGACTGCGCATTGCCGCAAACTATAAAATTCGCAAACGGTCTTTCACTGTCGGAAGTGGTTGCTAAACAGTTTCCGGGCTCGCAAAATCTATATTAAATTCGCACAAAGCAAAATTTGTTCGCGCAAAGGCATAACTTTTCGCATTGCGAATAGTTTTTCTGTTTGCGATTTTTATTACATTCCCCCGTATATGTAGTCTCTCTTTCATAAAGATAGCACTTCTCTTGTTTGCCCAAAAGTAAATAGAAATACAGTAAAACTTAAATTTTACGTCCCCTAATTTTAAGTTTTCCCTCATTTTAAATCGTTTTTTTTGTGATCCACTTATATATTATGCATTATAACTTTCCCTGATATCACATTTTACCTGATTTTACACCATTTTATTCTGGTCCCCTGAAAAATGTAAAATGGGAGTTCTACTGTAGCCTAATGTGTAGCAGGACATGGATTTCTCCATTCAATCATCAGTTTACCAGTAACTTCTTCTATCCGTTGATGCCCTGTAGCATCAACTTATATTACAAGATAACCTAATTTCCTGCTTAATAATTTGTACGACCCCTAAGCTTAGCTTCAACAGCTGTTTAAAGCCCACTGAGCATGTGAGTGTCACAGACACTTTCCAAGATGGTGACCCCCGTGACAAGTTTAAAGTCCTGGATCATTGCTGCTATTGAGAAGCTGAAACTTTAGGCTGGTGCAATATGTTCAGCATGTGAAATATGGCATTTTTAACCATATTCATTTGTAGGGTTTAGTTCTCTTTAAATCAGGATTTTTATCTAGTGCAGTGTGTGCATTTGCGCTCTGCACTACCAATGTGACCCAACCGCCCCCATTCGCCTCTCTTGTAAATATGTGTTGTAAGATTTCTAGTGCTCATGCCTGGGAATGCAGTAAGAAGTAATTTTTCCTCCCAGGAATTTATTTACTAAAAGGGGACACTGTCTTCCTTGTTTTTTAGGGCAATGGTAAGCTGGATGTTTTGTTGCCCTGGATAAATCTTTGCTACCAGGGGTGACAAAACATCCCTTGTTTGTATCCTAATGGCTTACATGCAAAAAGCACCAGTGGGGAAACATACACAACGGGAAGTTTGCAGAAATTTCCTTGTTAGGAGACTTTGGGCTTCTTTGTAACGTAGCCGTGGTGCATATGTTTGCCCACTGGTGATTTTTACCTAGTGGGAATGACATAAGGGAAATCAGGTGTGGCATCCCCCCAGAGTACTCCATATGTATTAGGTGGTTTGTTTGAACCAATTTTTCATGATAAAGCCAATCCAGTGCACTTTCTTGTATACATTCCTATTGGCACATTTATTCACACCTATCTGAGCTGTTATCACTAATGAGTTTGTCTTTGCATTAATAGGATATAATAGATTAAAATGTTGTGCTCTCCGATACGAACCTGAATGATTTCCATGAAATAGTACAGTTGACAGTAGGACAGTTGACTGTTTTTTTTTTTTGTTTTGTTTTTTTTATATTTCTATTCAGAATTGTTCAGTTCTCTATTTTTGTTACTTAGTCTGTTTTTAACCAAACAAAGATTGCATACGTTATGACTATAATATAGTATTACAAATAAATCCTACTTTTGTTTAGATATTTTTGTGAAAAAGTACTTCAATGTTATTTGATATATGGCAGTGCAGAGGATTTATCTTTTATCTTTCTAAGCAAGTGCCTGCTAAAATGAATGCTTTTCTTTATAATATGCTTCTTCCTTACTATATCTTTCATATTTTATTTGTAGGAGTTTTTTGAACATGCACAAAAGCTATGGGATGATGACGGTGTGAAGGCATGCTTTGAGAGGTCTAATGAATATCAGCTTATTGACTGCGCACAATAGTAAGTAACATAACAATTACTAATGGGGGGTTTGTGTGCACCTTACATACAAGGAATGTTACATTTTTCTTTAAAACAAAAAAGTTTATACTAACTAGTTGTTTACCTACAAATTTCATATGAGTATACATGTTTATCTTAACGGGTTAGTTGGTCCTTCAATTACCCTGGACAGTACTTATTTGGTACAGGCACAAGACAAATTTATTTCATGTATCTTAATGGGTTTGAGTGAGGCCCAACAGGAAGCCTTGTATGCGCCATCATTCTGGGAAACTCACTATATCTTACCCGCAGTTGTTTTGTTTTTAATAGGTGGGAAGTTAGTTCAGGATTTAAGCATTGATTTAAGCATTGATAGATAGAACTTGTCTGGGACAGGTTGTGAGAACTTCCATCTTGTGGGAATGTAACCAAGAAATTCTCACTCCGTATTCATCATGTAATGTTTGATTTTTCTCAGTATTCATAGTTCTCAGATGAATTTCCACTTTGGACTGGGAGAATAATGGAATATTTGTGTTGGCAGTAGAACAGAAGGGGGATTTAGGGAAGCTGTATGAAAGCACAGGTGTGCAATTCTTGCTGATCTAACATGTTACTGAGCAGAATTTATCACACTTCACGGCTTTTTCCTGTTAAACAATTAAAACTTATTCTATTATAAGCAAATAGCCCAACATTGACACTATGAAGGCTTGTGTTTATTGATTTTGCAGAAATGTTGGGATACAATTTGTAGCCAAGTGCGTTCAAGCACCAATGTAAAGGTTTCTTTTATGTATTTAAATACACTTCACTCGTACCCTGCCCTGGAAATAATCTGAGTTTGCCTCAAAAACACCCCAGTATATAAATACACACAATGTGACCAAATGTGACCAAGCATCCAAATAGGGCACCTGCATTTGATGTAGTTGAACAGGGAGTTCTATATAGAGACTGTGTTGGGGGCTGTTCTGAAAAAAATACACTTATTATCTTTGTAATTAAATACATTAGTTAACCGTTGCGGAACTGAATTGAACAGAATCTGAATACATATGGTATATGGATTATGTTATAGAAGCCAGCAAAATAAATAAAATAATAAACTTATAAATTACATATCTACAATATGTTGAAAGTGTGCTTTACTTTTTTTTTTATTAGTTGATAATGGAATTTATAACATAAAAGTTGAAGTTGGTACAAAATTACAAACGGATTACTATTTATAGGTTTTTTTTTCTTTATTGGTTATGGAAACGCTAAATAAAAGTATGGTGGGTTATTTTTTGGTTAATTATTTTATACTTTTTTTTAAAGTTTTTGGTTAATTTGAGGAATTTGTAGGAGAGTCTTATTGCTTGTTGTGGCAGTTGGAATTCTGCGTGTGACTATTGGTAGTTTTACAGAGTAGGTCCCATTGAGTTTGAGAGTGCTAATTACAATACAACAGCGTCCTGGTGGTCACACCAGCTCCCCTAAATTTTGTCGAACTTGTCACGTGCCCCTCTCGTCTCGTAAGTTATTTTTTATAAAGGGGAGAGCTCCATCCACCAAACGTCTTAAAAAAGTTAGTTTGTTCACTTTTGCGTTAACTTTTAGTATGACGTGGAGCATGATTTTCTGAGACAATTTGCAATTGTTTTTCATTTTTATTATGTGTAGTTTTTGAGTTATTCAGCAGCAATTTCAGCAATCTGATTGCTAGGCTCCATATTACCCTAACAACCATGCACTGATTTGAATAAGAGACTGGAATATAAATAGGAGAGGCCTGAATAGAAAGATGAGTAATAAAAAAATAGCAATAACAATACATTTGTAGCCTTACAGAGCATTTGTTTTTAGATGGGGTCAGCGACCCCCATTTGAAAGTTGGAGTCAGAAGAAAAAGGCAAATAATTAAAAAAACTATAAAGAATTAATAATGTAGACCAACTAAAAAGTTTCTTAGAATTGGCCATTCTATGCCATATAAAAAGTTAACTTAAAGGTAAATCACCCCTTAAAGGAGGGAATAATTCCTCCCATTTGTTTTTTAGATGGGGTCAGCAACGCCCCTTTAGAAAGCTGGAAAGAGTCATTGGAAAAAGGCAAATAATTATAAAACTATAAAAAATGAAGACCAACTGAAAAGTTGTTTCGAATTTGCCATTATACAACATAGTAAAAGTTAACTTAAAGGTGAACCACTCCTTAAAGGAGGGAAGAATTTCTCCCATCCAGTGCATGCTCCGTTTTTTTTTTTTTTGGCTATATTTCCATTTCTAGTATATTAACTTTTCACTTTAAATGAAGGTAGTTGGTCATTATTGACCATGTACTTGTCACATGCTCCATAGCTTGATTAGTGTCTGTCTTTCTGCCATTGTAGTACAGGTATCTCGCTTTAAAGAGGGCCAATATTTGCAATATTTTTCAGTGTTAGCTCTGTATACTTTTGCCAGCACCCCTTTGCCCATGACTCACAAGCAGTTTACATTTTCAAGCATTTATATTTACAGCTAACAAGTCCATAAAGAGTTCCTATGTACTGTCTTTGTATAATCAATGCAGAAATCCCAGTGGTAACTTAAAGCCGTCTCCTTGTTGCCACCACGCCATGCTATTGGCACCTCCACTGAGTATAGGGGAAAAGCATACAAAATAAATGTTTGTGATGACACAACGTGGGCTTTTGCATGCCTCCAGATCAGATACACTTTATGCTTCTCTGTGTATTTATTTAATCTCCCTGCATGTGTATATCCTTTGTGCTTTGGGTTACAGCTGAAATAATACAGACAGTTCTTCAACATTGCTCCAAAGAAATGGACATATTTCTGTCTGAGTATAATAGCATAGCATGTTATTGGACTCATATGACACAATAACTGTGATTGCAGTTGAAACAAATGTTCCTTCCTACACTCATATTACAGATTTGTGTTTAACCATATGTTGGCCATTTTTTTTTATAGCATGGTTTTGAGCTTTCCTGATTTAGTTTCATTACAATAATTTAATTTACTGCCTGTATTGCCACTTGAATTCACACGTTAATGTGTATCTGCCATTTTTTCCGGTTATAAAATCTTAAAAATGTTTGATTTCTTAAACTTTTAAGTAACTTTTTAAAAGTGTAAATGCCAAGCTTAGATATATAGGATTTATTTGGGCAAATGGTTGAACTTGATGTGGGCTTTGTTTTAGCCCTTGTGTTAATATGTGCAGCCAGTGAAAGTGAAACCTCTGTAAATAGGGCAGCTTCTCTATCAACAAGCTAAAATTATGTTGTGTAAGCACAAAGCTGTAGGCACACAGTGCTGATGATTGGCTCTTCACTTCCAAAAAGATTTGTTGCCCTCCCTTCGGATTTTGTCAGAGCAATAATAATAAGGCGTGAATGGGAGTGCATCGGCTTTTCTCCACCTGCTTGTAGTCCAGTGTGCCTGTAAACGAAGAATGTTGAGGGTTTTTTTTTAAATTTACGATTACAAATTTCTTTTATCAGTCGAACAGTCGCTTCATGATTCTGCAAACTATGTAATGCCCTGGATGTTCAACAGGTTATTATTAATTACAGATAGAGATATAAAAATAAAAGTTACTAGTCAACTTTTATACCTTAAAACTCATGTCACCTGGCAATTCATAGCAGCAGCATGAGTCTGTTGCTGCTAACGGATTACTACTCATACTTTTGTACACAGAGGGATGTCTCTTTATTCTGAACAAAACCTGTCTCTGAGATTTTTGTTTTGTATTTTTTAAAACTGAGCTTTTATGTGAAAGTAGTTCCATGCAGTAGAATTGTTTTTTTTAAGCAAGGAGTGCTAAGCAAGCTCTTTCTACAAAACAAATGTCAAAATGCAGAACGAGATCCATTTGGGTCTGATAGGGCAGCACAAAATAAAACCTTTAAAGTCTGTTCTTCTGGTTAACAAAGCTAACAGAGCTAATGTCTTTTTATTGGAGCAGTGTGGGTTTGTGTTGATACACTGTGGCAAAGGAAAAGGATGTCATGTAGATATGATGAGTGATTAGCACTAAATATAGCCCCGTGGAGCTAACAGAGAAAGCACTGTTTCATGTGAAGAACCACACAAACACTGCTGTTGAATACAAGGAAGCCAGGCTTAACCTTTTCTCTGCCAGGGGCTATTCCACCGGAACATCTGTGTGCTAGAACTAGCTCTTGTAGAAACAAAACATTAGTTCTAGCTCTCATCGTAGTTTACGTTGCCTAACCAAAACTGATGTCTGTCACATAAAGTGTAGCTGGTTCATATTTATTCTCTATCTTTTATATCACTGTTGTTAAGTCTGTACTTATTACATGCATAAAAATTATGTATCTTTGCTCTAAAGCATTTTAGATTAAAGGATTACACGTCTTGTCTCTGTTCTCTGCATTTCCTACAGTATAGCACCGCCAATTTGTTATATATAGATTGTTGTCTGAGTAAAGCAGTATGACTGCTTCCATGCATGCAACTTTGCAAAGAAGCAACAGCCATTCATAACTATATCTATTCCAGACACACAGACCATATTCTTAATCTGAAAGGAAATTCTGTAAGAAGAATATGTAGTATGGCAACACTAATATATTTACATAGCACAATAGTTTGTGCTCTGTATATCTATGGAACAGCTTTAAAACAACAGTAACACCAAAACATAAGTGTTTAAAAGTAATTCCACTATAAAGCCATGAATATCCTTATAAACTGTGCTTAGTGATGTCATCTGTTACAATCGGCGCTTAGGGATGTAATTTCAGTCACATGACTCATTGAAACGTGTGTATTGCAATAAATAAAGTACCCCCTGTTGCAAAATATGAGGATATTAGAAGCCACCTTAGAGTTCCATGACCTACCTTCAACCTCCTGCTTTTATATGGTCATGGTACTCCTCGGTAACTTAAATTTCCTTATATTTTTCAAGAGGATGTACTTCACTAAATAATGCACAGTTGCCCTGCACTGGTAAAATGGGTGTGTTTGCTTCAGAAACATTGCTATAGTTTATAGGTTATATATAACAAGCTGCTGTGCAGCCATGGGGACAGCCATTTAAAGCTGAAAAGGGAGAAAAAAGGCACTGGTTTCACAGCAGAACTCTGTAGTATACAATGGGATTCTTCAGAGCTTATCTCTTATGTACTATGTATCCTGTGCTTGGATAGTTGCCCCCATGTCTACCCAGCAGCTTGTTTATATGAACTATAGTAGTTTTTCTGAAGACTACACACCAGTTTTACCAGTGCAGTGCAACACTACATTTTCATTACATTAAAACACTCATTTTTTGATGTTATCTGAAGTTTCTATGACAGGTAGTTTTTTTAAGTTTAGACTTTGGATCTTTTACCTGGTCTAGTTCAAATTCACTTTCTGCCACATAGATTGATAACTGTTGTGTACCAAGTGCAGCAGAAATTCTCTAGGGACTAGGTGGGAATACAGTCATTTGACTAAATATAAGCCATAAGTATTCTTTTTTTTTTTTTTGTGAATAGATACAGAAATTCCATAGACTATGTATGCTGTACATTGTAAATGTTTTTGTATACTAGTTAAGGGTTTGGATTACATGAAATCTCTTAAATCAGTCCATTTTTATCATGAATGCAGCTTTACCCCACTCTAGTTAATCCTCCTTTCTATTGGTCTCTCTGTTCACTCATTGCACTCCCTTTTATCAGCAAACGTCCCCTTCCTGTAATTAACTTGATTTCTTTTTAGTTTAGTTTTACACAGCTTCCTTTCATAACTCCTTTTGTGTATTTAACCCCTTTTGGTTAGCATCGTTCTTTTCTTCTGTCTTATGAGCGATTGTCATTAGGTTTGGGGCATCGCTGTGCTGTTTTCTTGGAAGTGACCCATAACAAAACCTGCTGCTTCAATACATGCCTTTGCTAAAACTTTCTTCTTGTAGTTTGTGACTTTGCAGCAGCGCATTGTATTGCTTTCAGTTTTCTGCATTTATTCCTTTGAGTTTGTCACTGTCGTAAACCAGCTGCTGTATTAAACCGCTCCCAACATTCTCCTGGCATAGTCAGTGATGGCTTAGAATAATAATTGCTTAGGTAGACTTAGCCTGCCAAAAAAGTGACCATATAGGTATAACTATATGATTAGACTCGCCTGCAGAAAGTAGCCTGTGGTTGTCTTCCCAAACAAAATGTTTACCCTCCTGCATTACTGTAGTGAATGATGGGAATAGAAGTTGGCCATAAGCTGATGTTTACTGTAGTGAAGTACAAAAAGCATAAGGCGACTCTGTTATGGGTGCTATTGTGCCGACAAAAATATTTGGCTCTGAGAAATTTCTGTATTGAGCATGCTAGCTAGCCATTGGCAGGTCAGTACCTCCCGATTCATACAGCCCCTCATGGTACTATATTTATGATAATGTATTTACCTTACTGACTTTAATATTCTACACAGACACTGTTGATGCATCTGGCACACATGACAAAACGGGCGTGGCCGCGTGAGTGGGTTTTCTCTGTTTTCTTTGAAGCAGGGATACTTGGTCTGTCCCCCTTTTTAAAGGGCTTGTTCACCATTAAATTAACTTTGTATGATGCAGAGAGTAAAGTAGACACTTTACAAGTGGTTTTCATTTTTTTTGTCTTTGCATTATTTAGCTTTTTATTTGTCAGCTCTCTAATTTGCAATTTCTGCAATCTAGTTGCTAAGGTTAAATAACCCTAGCAACAATGCACTGATTTGAGGGACTAAAGAGAAAGATGAGTAATAAGAAGTAATAATAATACATTTGTAGCACTACAGAGCATTTGTTCTTTAGATGGGGGTCCCATTTGAAAACGGAGAAGTTTTTAAAGAAGGTAAATCATTCAAAAACGATATATTATACACATATATATATATATACACACACAGATTGGATGCAATAAATGTGACTTTCTTCATCTAAATAATTTGGTTCTATGTGAAAATCTATACATACAATTTTGATACTGCACCCACCATCATACTAACAGATCCGGATCAGTGTGTGGCTGCTCATGAGAAATGAGACTTCTAAATCTGAAGCAATTCGTATGCCCTCCCGCTGGAGATTCATGTTCTTGAATCATATTCATATTTATGTGGGAAGGTAAGTCATCCGCAATAGAGAAGATTTGTCGCTGGGAGACTAATATCCCTGTCTGCCACCACCCAAAATATATATATATTTCAAAGAATCAGGGATTTTTGAGAAATCGTTTTGGCTATATAGTTCATGACATGGCAAATCATCCACCTTCATTTATGATGACAAAAGCAGAAGTAGGAGAAATAGTATGTATATCTAGTAGGTGCAGAAGTAGGACTCTGCTAATAGGGGGAATGGCAGCTAGTGCAGGGGTTCTTGCTAGTGGCTATTTGACTGACAGGTTTGTGGATATTATTGTAGATGTCAGATGTTATATCTGGAGGGGCTGAAGGTTGAATATCCCCATTGCATGCAGGAAGCGTGAGAATGAATGCAGTAAGAGGAGCTGAGCCAGTCGTATGTCACTCTCCCACTCAGAGAGGCCTTCCCCGTGCAGCAGCAGCAGCCTCTCTAAACTCCATGCGGAGCCAAGGCAAACTGGAGCTATTTTTAGCAGCACTGCAGAGCAGAAACTGGCTGTGGGTCACGTGTGTCAGGCTGAATGAAAAGCGAGTATCCCAGCAATATGCAGTAAACAAAAGGTTAGTAACAGAAAGAAAGCCGTGGGTGCCTTAGAGCCGCCCCTTCATCAGCTGTGCAAACCACACGGATCATAAAATAAGTTGCATGCTTTGTGTGCAGAGAGGATATGTATGCTCCCCTGCTCACATAACCTCTGCTCTATAGGCCTTTAACATATGGGTGCTGCAATGGGCATCCATTTAGTGACTCTTCAGCTGTTTGAGGGCACTCAATCTCCATCCTGATGCCTAAACACATCCTTCGTTGTAGCACAGCGTCTGTGATATTTCTGCAACTCCCCACAGTTTGGTGGCTGTAGTGCTATGCTGGGAGTCTTGAGGAAGGGTAGCAAACGTTGTGCTTATCCTGAATGCTTACAATAGGGCACAGACCTTGCCCTCAGAATACTCTCTCAAAGAAGACGATGCTTGCTACTCTCAGGCAGTTGTATAAACCCTTATAGAGTGTAAGCTCTGAAGGCCAGCTGCTGTCCAGTCTATAATGGCTGTAATAATCTAACCGCACCTTCTAAGTAAATTATAATTATAGCAGGTAGGACATGAGAAAGCGATGTAAGGCAGGCAGACTGAATGGCCAGCCAAGCTATTTTCAGCCCTTTTGTGTGCAGCCCGGCTCTTAGTAGCTTCTAACAGTTTGCCCTGGGATCTGCAGCATGTGGTTTTCTAACTGGCAATCCAACTCCTTTAATTGCTTGAACAATGAGGTGTAGGGAGTTGAATAAGCTGCTCTCTGATTTGTACAGGATCACGTCAATGTACAGATAAAGGGGTCAGATGTATTACAGGATGTAGAAAATATCTTAACCCCTCTCAGGCCGTCATTGCTCTGTGTTTGTGTCCTTATGGGACAGCTGTAATTACAGTGGTGAAGTTTGGTGCCAGTCAGGGTAGCCGCATTCTCCGCTGATTCTTTTAGGATGTAGAACAGGCTTGTGGTTTGGATGCAACTTCTTTACTATTCTCAACTCTAAAAAGAATCTTGTTTGCTGCCTTTAACACTATCCTAAACCACTGTATTCTACACAATATAATTTTATGATGGTACATTCTTAGACACACATGCTTATTCTATAATGACTTGTAGTGCAATGAACTTGGTTGTGGCTATGCCAGGGCAACAATGCACAGGCACCTGATGCAGTAAACTGGGCAGCTGGGTGTAGCAAGACATACCTCCCTACTGTCCCGTTTTTCACAGGACTGTCCCAATTCTCAACCAGCAGTCCCAGTTTTTTTCAATGATCTCCTGCACTGAGCAGCCAGAAAAATATACAATGTTACTGAAATGTAAGAGGCTTTTGACTCGGCAGCTGCGCTTCGATACATTTGTAACTATTTAAGATAAACAAAGATACAATTGTAACGAAGATCAGCAAGTCTCTTGGGAAACTGACTTGCAGCTTTAAGGTGTGGTTCAACTTTAAGTCAACTTTTAGTGCGGTAAGTTATAGAATGGCTAATTCTAAGCAACTTTTCAATTGGCTTTCGTTTTTTCTTTTATTGTTTTTTAATTATTTGCCTTTTACTGCTGACTCTTTTCAGCTTTCAAATGGGGGTCACTGACCCCATTTAAAAAAATAAATGCTCAGAAACGCTACAAATGTATTGATATTGCTACATTTTATTACTAATCTTTCTCTCTCAGTGCATGGTTGCTAAAGAAATTTGCACTCTAGCAACCAGATTTCTGAAACTGCAAACTGAAGAGCTGCTGAATAAAAGGCTAAATTACTCAAAAACCACACATAAAAAAAAAATTAAAGCCAATGGCAGATTATCTAAGAATATCGCTCTCTATATCATGCTCAAAGTTAATTTAAAAGTGAACAACCCTTTAAAGGGCAATTCACCTTTATTTGCAAAACTATAATAACACATAGAACCTGACCCTAAAACCCCCAGATATGTGTTCAAACTTTCCATAACATGCCAAATTTTATTAAATGGGTGTGATAGTTGTGGCCATAAAATGGGTGTGGCCAAAAATATTTCACAGCGATAGGCACAGCAAATCTTTTTGTCCCTCTTTCTATTTTTAAAATGTTGGGAGGTATGGTAAAGCTTTATGGTGATTACACAACCTAATCAGCACAATGGCTAGAAGTTATACAACATGCAGGTATGTGGGACTATTCTTTAGTAGGGGCTATACTAATATCTGACTTGTGTGGTTTGTGTGAGAAAATTCCAAAAAAGAAGATACTGAAGCTGGGTTGCTTACAGTCTTATGGCCATGCATAAGACTGTAAGCAACCCAAATCCACTCAGGAAATGGTCCTTTGGATCTAAAATTCATTACACCAATTTGTACATGTTTATTAAATAATTCAACAAAGTAGAAATACATAAGATACAACACTGCATGTAATTCATTAACAATTTAAATAAAACCCAAATTATTATAACCAATACAGTCAATTCCACTGGACTTGAGTCTGCATAATAATAATAATAATAATAATAATATAGAAATTGTAGACAATGTAGGATATTCACTTCTAGATGCCACCAATCATCACTTCCCAACATAACGTAAATATTAAAGGGGACCCGTCACCCAAAAAAATTATTCAAAATCCTATTTTATCACATTAGTCAAGCAAAATGAACTTTAATTACACTATATAAATTATTTGAATCTTGCTTCCTTCAGTCTGGGATTTCAAAATCATAGCAAGCAGGCAGCAGCCATTTTGTGGACACTGTTTTTAAGACAAGCCTTGTATCATCTCAGAATCTTATTTGTGCACCAGAATAGGGGACCCAATGTCCATCCCGATGCCCTGGTTACACAATTAAATCGTAAAGAGAATGGGGGAATGTGGGGAGAGCAGTGACATCTAGGAAGTGCTGAATGGAAAGTGAAAGTAATTGTCTGCCCCGCCTCTATGCCCATGGCATAGAGGCGGGGCAGACAATATTTGATTGACAGCTGAGATTTTTAAATGAGCTTACAACAGCTATGAATGCTTTAATAAAAAATAGAAATTGGATTTCATGTTTAGTTTGAAAAGGACTTTTATTATACAGATTTATGTGTCTGGGTGACAGGTCCACTTTAATGTATAATATCATCCATCCACTGTGTATAATCGTAGAGTGCCAACCTTCATTATAACAGATAAATCTCCTATATCTGAATTGTGTGCATAATAAAACCGTGTTTGTTAAACTGGCAGTTGAGTTATTGTTTTTGAGATAGGATCTGGGTGTTTAGAAGGTGGTGTCTCCTCTGCACACTCAGGTACCTGGGTTCACTCTAAGGGCTGGGACACACTGGGCGATTTGGGGAGATTTAGTCGCCTGGCGACTAATCGCAGCGACTTTTCTCCCCGAATGCCTCCCCTCACTCTGCGCCTGGATAAAATGAAAAGTCGCCGGCGCTAATCACACACGGCGATTTGTTTTCCGAAGTTGCCTCACGAGGAAACTTCGGGCGACTTCGGAAAACGAATCGCCGCGTGTGATTAGTGCAGGCGATTTTTCATTTTAGCCAGGCGCAGAGCGAGGGGAGGCATTCGGGGAAGATTGGTCGTGGAAAGTCGCGGCGATTAGTCGCCAGGCGACTAAATCTCCCCAAATCGCCCAGTGTGTCCCAGCCCTTAAGTAACTATTTAGTATAAGAAATCGATATCCCTGTAAAGACTCCCAGCAGTGCTGAAATCATTTGTTTGAGTGACAGCATGGCATCCAGATTGCAGCAGCAATAGGTCTTGTGGTCTCCCATATTAATAGGGGAGATCAATCCGTGTTTCGCATTGTTTAACAAAACCACTGCAGCCTGGGTCTTTTTTTTTTTTTTTTTTTAACATTAATTTGGGTACTTATTGCCCAAAGTTATAGATTGTACAGATAAAAGTCGAGGCTTTTATTCTAATGTATTTACCTTTTAGGTGAACCAGATTTTTTTTTTTTTTTCAGAAACAGTAATTTGTTTTTCATCAATAGTCTGTGGCAACTTCGAGTGGCGTGCCTCAATCTTCTCTAGTTCCTAGAATTGTTATGTTGGCCACACACAGGCCAATGTGTCTGATATTGCAGCCACATATTATTACTTTTCACCTTTAGTAGTGCTATAACGCACACAGTGTGCAATTCATACTGCACAGAGTGAGTTTATAGTGGCCAAAACAGGGTGCTACCAGCCGCAGAGCCCAGTCACCTCATTTGCCTTTTGTGTGTGTAACAAGAACAATTATCCAGTGAATAAAAAGCTCAGTGGCTCTATCAGCTTAGGAGAAATAAAGTAGGGTATAAAACCTTCAATTTTAAATTTCCATTACAGATATGGGATCTGTTGTCTGGAAACCCGTTCTCCAGAAAGCTTCAAATTACGGAAAGACGGTCTCCCGTAGACTCCATTTTATCCAAATAATACACATTTTTGAAAATGATTTCCTATTTCTCTGTAATAATAAAACAACCTTGTACTTGGTCCAAAATAAGATATAATTAATCCTTATTGGAAACAAAACCAACCTATTGGGTTTATTTAACGTTTACATGATAATCTAGTAGATTTAAGGTATGACAATCCAAACTATGGAAAGATCCATTATCTAGTATACCCTAGGTCCCGAAAATTTTGGATGACCAGTCCCATACCTGTATATGATTTCTAAGGTTTGACTTACCCAAGTAACCAGTACTTTCAGTGACTGACTGTGTGAGAAATTAACAATTAATGATACACGCAGGATTTATCGCTGGTGAGATCATTTAAGAAAAATGGAGAATGATTTTTTGTAAATCTGCCCTTTTGTTTCCTCAGTGCTGTTAAGAAGTTTTCAGGCAGCTTCTGCTTTGCCCACTTTTCCCCATTTGTACCAATGTAGAGATCATACCCTCTTTAAAGTGACTTTCAAAAGTGTCCCTTTTCCCATGTACCTGCTGGGCTAATCCAGGTTGGCAGTCATCATGTAGTGCCATCTTGCACTTCCTGTGCAAGGTTTCCTGACACTGCACACCAACCATTCACGCTGGGAGCCAGTATCAGATTGAGTTCTAGTGCCTACACTCAGTGACCAGTACCAAGGGTGATTTGGACCAGAATAAACAGGACCGGACTCCCCAACACTGCTGCATGATAATGTTGAGCTGATCGTTCATCCGACGATTGTTCGTACACCATCAACCATCCGGTTACCGATATTATCGGAACATTCTGGAATCTGTCGTTTAGAAGTAAAAAATCTAACCGTGTTTGGCCACCTTAACACAAGATAACAGCTGCCTGGTAGATCTAAGAACTGCACTCAATAGTAAAATCCATGTCCCACTGCGACACATTCAGTTATATTGAGTAGGAAAAACAGCCTGCCAGAAAGCAGTTCCATCCTTAAGTGCTGGCTCTTTCTGAAAGCCCAGGCAAAATGACCTGAGATGGCTGCCTACACACCAATATTACAATTCAAAAAAATACACGTATAACAGACATCTGTTAAAAATCTGCCAGATCTCAATCATCGCGTTTGATTTCTCCACCTGATGGAGGACCACATTGGCTAGTTGATGTAGTCCTGGTCCCATCACTGGTATTCAATTCATTGTATTCAGTTCAGCACAATATTGCCCACCTTTTGGTGCGCATATCGGGGGGAAGATCCACTCACTTGGCAACCTAGTGTATGGCTAACTTAAGTCTTTAGACTTTAATTGATTGAACCTTACACGTGGGCAATAACCTACACCACGTGGGGCTGCTCAAATTGAGTGTGATTTTGATTTTTTTCCTTTGAAGTGAATTACATTTGGTCACAGAGTTTTAAATTATAAGAAATCTAAAACAAGTTGATCTCTCCTTTTTCCCTTTCGATGAGCGACCATAACAGTTACCATCATTAACTGGAGAATAGTAAACACATAACATAAGTGATGAGGAAGGAACACTCTCACAAAGCCTGGAATTGTAATGTGCATCCCCTGCTAGAACACCAGATCTGCAGAGTACTAAGTTCATAGATCTTTTGGCTAGCTTGGGAAAAAACTGTTTTCTGTTGTGTAAAGGTAGTGATGATGTTAAGGGTGGAGGGGGTTGCATATTTTTTTCTGTGGTTCTTTGTTGCCATCTACAGGATTCAATATGAACATATATCTAAAACCTCTGGGGGAAAAACTTGGTTAATGAATACAATTTTTAAATAAATTTGTGTATTTTATTAAAACCTAAGTAAGCTTCATTCCATGTAGGGTTACCACTTGGCTTGTACTTTTTCCATCCAAGCAGTAAGAAAAGATACATCATGCCACTGATATACTACCCTTACATGTCTTAAATATGAACTTATCAAAGATCTCACTATAGCTGGACTTAGCTGCAATTCAGGTCAGAGCCCACTGCTTTCAGCTCCAATCTGTACTTTGGATGGAACGGCATTGCCGGTATGCATAGTCGTAAAGCTTGTGATAGCCTGACCTCAGCGGACAAGCAGAATACTAATGAAGCAACCAATTCAAGTTATGGCTGTAGTTATGTCAACATGGGGTGCCTTATTTATCAAAATACATATATTTCTGACTTTTAATAAAAAAAAAAAAGTCTGACCAAACTAGAATCCACAATTCAACTGTATTTATTATTAAAAAAAAAATAAAATAAAAAAGCAAGATTTAATCAGATGGGGAACAAACACAAAAAAATCTAGCAAAAAGAGTTTTTCCTGAATCGCTCAATTTGGATGAAATTTTGGAGGTTTTTTTGGAGTTTTTGTTCTGGCTAATTCCAGCGCAGACCACAGAAACTTCCAAATAGGATAAGGACCTCTCCCATTGACTTATATACAACCAGAGTCGGTCTGAGATGCCAGATTTTTGGATTCTGACTTTTTCCATCCTCAGGGTTTAACAAATCTTGAAGAATTCATGTTTTTTTCCCACAAAAAATTTTGGATTTTATAGTTAAAAAAAAACAACTAAATGTTTCAAGTTTTTGGCATTCGGGCTTGAATACGGTAAATAACTCCCTCAGTGTTGACAGTTCCCATTTTAGAGCTTCTGAGTGGAGTAAGAGTCAGCTTTGTCCCTAACTGGTGTAGAAGTCTTAAGCATAAAAGTATTTAGTAATTATTTTTTATTCTGATAAACACTAATATTTAAACATTGCATATGTATGGGACTTGTATTTAGGTGGGAAGAGCCTTAAATGAAGAAGCCTAATCCGCAAGAGTTTTGGTGCTATGCTTTCTTTTAGGATATAGCTACAATTTATTATTATAATTACTCTTAATATAGTGCTGACCTATTCTGCAGAGCTTTAGACAGATTATGCATCATTCACATTGGTCCCTGTCCCAGTGGAGCTTACAGTCTTGGGACCCCATTATACAAAAACAAATGGTAATTTTATCAGGAGTTGGTTACCCTGCCTGGATCTTTTTGGAGGAAACTGGAGTAGCCAGAGGACACCCACACAGACACAGGTAAAACATACAAACTCCTTGCAGACAGTATCCTGGCTGGAATCAAACCTAAGGACCCCAGCACTACAGTTCTTCAACTTGCATTTTTCAAAGGAATTTGTGTGCCAGGCTTGTTTATTTATGCCCCAACAATTAAGCTATTGTCTGATGAGAGAGTTTCTCCATAGGTGTGTCTCCACTAGACCCTCCAAACAAGCCTTGCTGCCTCCCATTGAGTTTAAAAGAAACCAGAAACTGTCCCCACTGGTGCAGGCAGTTTTTATTGGACCGTAGCTTTTTCTAGTGTGTCAGCCCTTTTGATCATATGTTGTGAAGGTGAATAAATAGAGCGCACACTCTGGTTGGAGGAAACGATAGTTTGTTTAATTGCCCCTTGCAAGCACTAGGACACCAACAATGGGAGGGAGTTCCTCCTGCGAGCGGCCATGTTGTGCAGCATGCATGCGCATTATGAGCATCTGATGTCACGCATAATGAGCATGTTGTGGTGCTTGCTTATTATGCACATGTGTGTGTCCCAACATGGCCGATTGAACTGCATATGTAATAGCGCTGGTGGGGGCAATTTAAAAAAAAAAATAGCTCAGACCTTTGGTGGGGAAACTATTTTGGGGTAACAGGTGCCCTTTTAGTATGTACAAATATATATAATATAGTTATTGCTAATTGTTATTACTCATCTTTCAATCCAGGCCCTCTCCTATTGGTATTCCAGTCTCTAATTCAAAGGATAGGATAATTTGGACCCTAGCAACCTGATTGCTGAAATTGCAAACCGGAGAAAGCTAACTCGAAAACCACATATTAAAAAAATTAAGACCAATTGCAAATTGTTTCGGAATATCCCTCTTTACGTCTTACTAAGTATTCCGGATAATGGATCCCATACAGTTATACATGTCTAAAGCGATGGGTGGCTGAAACAGACTTTGACTTGCAACACAAATAGGGTGTGTTAGTCTGTTTAGTGTAAGCTTGTCCCATTTGTACATGTGTGCTGTGATGTTGTACAGGTCCTGTTTTTTGCTCAGCTATGTTTATGCTGGCCAGATTGTTCAGAGGATATGCACCTGAGAGGTTATTTTTAGGAGCCTTGGCCGCCTTGTCTTTGTCTGTGCATGTATATATACATTTATCATTTCTAGCACAATCTGTGTTTTATAACTGTCAGTGACTTATCCCTGGCTCTGTAAACTCTACACTCCTAATTTAAACTACAGAGCAGATCCATGCTCCTAATGTCCAGCAATGTCTCCAGATAACAATTATATGCCTCTGTTTATATGTTCCATGTACAGGTATAGGATCCCTTATCCGGAAACCCGATATAAAGCTCCGAATTACGGAATGGCTGTCTCCCATAGACTCAATTTTATCCAAATAATCCAAATTTTTAAAAATGATTTCCTTTTTCTCTGTAATACTAAAACAGCACCTTGTACTTGATCCCAACTAAGATATAATTAATCCTTATTGGAAGCAAAACCAGCCTGTTGGGTTTATGAATTTAAATGAATTTCTAGTAGACTTAAAGCATGAAGACCCAAATTACGGAAAGATCTGTTATCCGGAAAACCCCAGGTCCTGAGCATTCTGGATAACAGGTCCCATACCTGTACTACAATCACACTGATTTCAGTATGATCTAGCCAAAGCGATTACACCATATTTTCTGAAAGCCAGAGTGGCATCACTTTGAGTTTGCACTTGCACCCAGTCAGTATCTTTTCCTAGTACAGGCAGTCCCTGGGTTATGTACGATATAGAGTCTGTAGATTTGTTCTTAAATGGATACTGTCATGTGACTTGTGCTCTGATAAACTTCAGTCACTCTTTATTGCTGTACTGCAAGTGGGAGTGATATCACCCCGCTCCATTCCCCCCCCCCCCAGCAGCCTAATATGAGAACAATGTGAAGGTAACCAGATAGCAGCTTTGAACACAAGATAACAGCTGCCTGGTAGATATAAGAACAACACTTAATAGTAAAATCCAGGTCCCGCAGTTACATTAAGTAGTAGAAACAACAGCCTGCCAGAAAGCAGTTCCATCCTAAAGTGCTGGCTCTTTCTCAAAGCACATGACTTGCTGGTTCAGGAATTAAATTTTATATTGTAGAGTGAATTATTTGCAGTGTAATTTAGAAAAAAAAAATAATAAAATAAAACATAATAAAAATCATGACGAATCCCTTTATGTTGTATTTGTATGTAAGTTGAAACATATACATTTACTTATTAAATGCAACTGAGACAGATGTCTGTCTTTACATAGTATTTATTTTTACCTTTCTGTGCTCAGTTGACGACACACACCAGAGCGGATTGGGGGCAGGTGGTTTATTAAAGCTAAATGCTAACCACAGTATGTAAGCGTGAGTTGTATGTAAGTTGGGTATATATATATATATATACACACACACACACACACACACACACACACACACACACACACACACACACACACACACACACACACACACACACACACACACACACACACACACACACACACACACACACACACACACACACACACACACACACACACACACACACACACACACACACACACACACACACACACACACACACACACACACACACACACACACACACACACAGAGTCATGAATATCCTGTAAATTGTATCCTTAAAAATGGTGCTTAGTATGGTCATCGTTTATAATTATAGCTTAGTGATGTCATTTTTGTCACATGACACACTGAAACTTATATTCTAATGTGTAGCTAAATGTTTTTGATAAGCCCATGTGTTTGCCTTGCGTTCATCTGGTTCTACTCTTCTGTGTGTATGTATACAGTATATTACTATATATATTCTAGCACATTACTAGGAAAAAGATGCTACCTGGGTACAAGTGTAAAAGTGATGGCACTCTGGCTTTCTGTACATATGTATGTATATCATTTATAGGCCAGCTAAACTACTTTAAGAGAATAAGAGCCAACCCAAAAGTTTATCCTTTCTTGATACACAAGTGAGACCAGTGGTTTAGCTGTTTTTTTCCATTACATGATGCAAGAAATTGGTGGTTTGACTGTGTGTTCGTAAACTGTTTCTACTACTTTGCCAAATACGAGACCTTTTGTGTTCTCTCCAGTTTTGATTGTACGGAGGTTTGTGTCTGCCGAGGGTTCCGATGGCCTTGCTCTTTTCTTTTGTGCATTCAGTGAAGTACAATGTGCTGGTCACAGAGAGCTTGTTAAATGCTACTATACTTGGGGGATAATTCATTAGAGTGCCAGGCCCTTGTAAGTGTGTGAGAAGCGTGTAAGAAGCGTGCTTGCAGTGGCAGTGGGCCAGCCTTGGCATCATAGAGGGAATGCTGGGCTCTGGTACAACAGCTGTATTTTCTCCAGCCATTATACAGCACAAGGCAGAAAAGATATCTCTTTATTCACATGTACAGGAATAATACAGTTTTGTAACCTTGTTCTCTTTTCCATAGCATCCTTTCTTTCTGACGGGGTTACTCTGCACTCGGCTTCAGTCTGGAGGCAAAAAAACTAAATTTCTCTTTAATCACTTGCTCCTCCGAAAACAGAGGCTAAAAACGCTTTAAGCAGCTTTCTCATTAACACATCAAGTACATCAGGGCCACACAACAAACTGCTGCAACAAAAATATTAAGTGTTTTAAAGTAATAAAAATATAATGTAGAGTTGCCCTGCACTGTTAAAAAGTTACTATTGTTTATATAAATAAGCTGCTGTGTAGCAATGGGAGCAGCCATTCAGATAGCAGATAAGCTCTGTAGAACATAATGGTGTTATCCACTATTTAACCTGTGCCATATAGTCTTTTTTTAAATTTCCGACCATTGCTACTCAGCTTGTTAATATGAACTATAGTAGTGTTTCTGAAGCAAACATCAGTTTTAGCAGTGCAGGGCAACACTACATGATATTTTTCATTACTTTAGAACACTTTAATTTTTTTGGTGTTACTAAATTTCTCTCCCATCTAGGGTGAGACCTCCCACCCTAAGACCCTTAATCCTATTTGATCATGTTGGTCGAGCAACTATTAAAGTTATTTAAATCTTTTTTTTTTTTAAAGCAGTCGGACTGGCCTGGCGGGGCACCGGGGAAAAACCCACTGGACCCTGGCTGCCGTGGACCCCGCCAGCCCAGACCCGCTCCGAAGGAGGCTGCAACCAGGGTCCGGAGGGGGATTTGCAGCAGGGTCGGGCAGGGGGTCAATGAGGCATCAGCCCCAGTGGGCCTGGACACTGTGATCACTGCATTATCTCCAAATCGAATGTCTGTGCCAGAAAGAAGGAGTTGATGCCCATACACAGGCTATGCACTTATAGTGGGGTACAAGGGGCATGAAAGGAGAGCAGGGGAATGTAGGAAGTTCAGAAATGAAAGTAAGGACTGTGTCTGAGGCATAGAGGCGGGAAAGGCAATATGTGAATTAAGGGTTTGGATGTTTTAATAAAATAAAAAATGTGGGACTTTTATTGTACAGCATTGTGTGTCAGGGTGACAGGCCCCCTTTAAATCAGGCGATTCTGCAGCCGATGCAACAGTTCTAGAAGCTATAGAGAAGTTTCCCCTGTCTCATGCAGCCATTGTGTATGTGCGCCTGGAGAGATGTGATCCTTGTTTTGTTGTAGGACTCTTTGGTATCCAGATGATTATGTAGAGGAATGTGAACGTGCTGAAGCCATGCACCATAACCATGTCTCCTATAAATACTTTCTACTTACAGTAATGCAGTAGCCTTATGCCTATGAGGATCTTGATGCAAAATAAAAGCAGGTTCATGGTTTCTAGGCCAAAGCTTGCTATTCTGATCTCTACTCTTTCTAGAATGTTTACCTGGCACAACTGACACAGTTTAAAATGAAACTACTTACAGAGTAACATTGGGCCTATGTGTTTCCAATGCACTAGTTTGTATCAGGCATAGCATGAGTCTTGCAAATGAAAATGTTGCTCTGTGTGTCTGTATGATGGTGGACACGGTGCTGGTCAGTGCAGATACAGGAGCAGTGAGCAGATGGGCTGTTTCTCCGCCTGCGTTTATATGCAGATGTAAGACAGACATAAATGTAAGAGCAATCTCTATTAAGGCCCATGCTTGTAGCAGTTGTGCCTGGGGCAGTGCTCTATGCATGCAGGCAGGCTCAGAGCAAATCCTTGTCAGATACAAGGGAATCCATTTTTGGACCGTTTTTACATCTATCATAGTATTGTCTTTATTTGCTACTTAGAATTTCGCCATTAACTTTTTGCACTGTCTGGTGTCTCATGCTCCTGTATGAGGGGGCTGCCATATTTGTGCAGCAGGAGTCGTTAGCATTAGAAACTTTATTATCATTTTAATTATCATTAAACTTTGACAGGCTGGGATTAGACAGTCAGGTTGGCAAAACAGTCTGGTTTAGGAACTTCAACTAAAAATAAGTTACAAAAACAGTCTCACTTTAAGGTATAAGTGCTAACCACTGAGCCCACTTCCTTTGTATAAATGCTCTTTACTTTCATTATTCAAAATAAGGGAGAGCTTTATGATTTTCAGGTGGCATACTCGAGCTTTCCTTGTCTTCATTGTCACTGGCAATAGGGCATTATTCTGCTCATTTTAACTGGGAAAGGCTTGTGTACGCCTGAAGTCTGCTCCATCTTTTTTAGCTCATTCTTCAGGTGCCTTTTAGCAGAGGGAATAGTATAGTATTGAGTAAGTACAGTATTGAGAATTTGGCCAAATTAATATTTGCAGCAGTTTCTGTATGTAGGGATGGAGGTTAATTGATTTTCTGCCACAGTTTTGCTCTTGATATTAGATTTTTGTATTTATTTATTTATTTTTTCAAACCATATTTGGAAAATGAGATTTTTTTCACTTAAGTGGTGGATACCATTCACACACGGTAAGGTCGGTGCTGATTTTGGGACAGAGAGCCAGGAAGAAGAAAGTAAATTACTGCAAAAGACGCAGACAGTTCTCAGAGTTTCTATAATTAATGAGTTCCCCAAAGAACGTCCTTTTTTCCGCTTCCTCCGGTTACGTTAATGTTACAGCTATTCCATGCTGTTTAAATTCTTTCTGTCAATATTTAGATACAGTGACACGCTTGCTAAATTCTAACCAGATTTTACCATTTCCCACATAAATCTTCAGAGAAACAGCATTGTGTCATTCCTGTTTTTCCTGATTTAAAAGGAAAAGGGAACCTGATCATTTAAAAGTTGGTTGACGTCTATTTAGTGCATCAGTGCAGGCTTTCCTCGTTTCATTTTTCTCTTCCTCAGGGTATTTTTTGGGTTGGATTGGGGCATCGCTGGGTTAAATAACTGGAAGCAGTTGGGTGGATTTGGGGGTGTGGCCTTAACAAGTGTTTTCATTGGGTATAAGAGTAGCAGTGCTGTAGAATACCTCCTAGTATTCCCGAATTTAAAGGAACAGTAACACCAAAACAAAAGTTTTTTAAAGGAATGACAAAACAATGTACTGTTGCCCTGCACTGGTTAAACGGGTGTGTTTGCTTGAGAATCACTACTATAGTTTATAGAAACAAGCTGCTATGTAGCCATGGGGGCAGCTATTCGAGAATAGGAATCACAATAGATAACAAATACATTCTGAAGAATCTCATTGTATACTACAGAGCGTATCTGTTATCTGCTGTGTATCCTGTGCCTTTTCTCCTTTGAATGGCTGCCACCATGGCTATACAGCAGCTTGTTTATATGAACTATATTAGCATTTCTGAAGCAAACACACCAGTTTTACCAGTGTAGAAGAACAGTACATTATGGTTTCATTACTTTAGAAGATTTCCATTTTTCGGTGTTACTGTACCTTTAATTGAGACAATGGACCTTGCCCCCTTGACAAGGAAATGGCAAGACTTTCTCTACTCACCTATGTGCTACCTGCCCCAAGGGCAACCTGGTGAAAGGTGAGAGGTGCATGAGCTGTGTGCATCCCATGACTGTAACACTGTGTGTATTGGAAAGCGGCAGTTCTACACGTGTGCTGCTAGGAAGCATGCTTACTGTACTGACCATGAGATTAGGGAAGCATATTTCATTTTGTGCACTGCTGAAAAGCTGCCTGATAATGCAGCACAATCCCTTCTATCCTACAGGGAAACTGACTCAATACTGACATCTAGTGGGCATTTAGTACAACTGTTTCATGTCTCGCTTCACTGTCACTAGTTTGTTGTAATGCAGATCCGACTGCATAAAACATTGAGAGGTAGCAGAAACCAGCTGTATCACTTCACAATTTTGTACTGTTCCAGACAATAACTAGAGCTGCATGTAATAGAGGCTGTGTTGCTTTATTTATTTTATTGGTTTTTTTTCTAGCTTTTTAGAGAGAATCGACCATGTTAGACAAAACGACTACACACCAACAGATCAGGTAAGCAGCTTTATTTAATTGTGATATTTGTTTGGTTAACAAGTGACCATATCTCATCAGGAGATTCTGCAGCAACAGAGAAAACCCCACTGTTCTTTTATGTTGTTTCATATACAGCGCTGCACAATATGTTGGTGCTCTAAAAATACCTTATAATAATAATAATGTCATTCTTCTTTTGTTTACGCTGATTGGCAGACAACTGAGTAAGGGCTTGTATACAAGAGGATGTACTGTGTCCTTTCCCAAATGCACCAGATTCCACTGGATACAATTTTACTTGTTTACACTTTAATCCCAAATCATTCCTGTTCCCCCGGATGATTTGTTCTTGTAGCCGGGAGCCTATGAGCCAAGATGATATACACCTAGTCCTAGTGAAGATCTCACTATGGGAAATCCAGATAATGACCTCGTTATCTGTATTTAACATAGGTTGGTAGCTGCTCAGTCAAGACACAAATACGATGTCAGAATTTAGTGAAAGGGAATCATGAATAGGAATAAGGTGTTTCTGCACTTGGCAAAACAGGGCCTATCTGAAAAGGCAAATAAAAAATGTTGAAACTACTAGGGAAAGCCATCTCTGGCTTTTTGAACTGGGAAGGAAGGGAAAGTAGGAAAAGTTATGGAGCAGCAGCAGAAGAAATACAATTAAACTGACAGATATCAGTTTGTCTAACTGCAGGATATGGTGAAATGTAACACTTAAACAGGTGAAGTGTCAAAACTGTAACAAAGAGACTGAAATCTGAAACTAGGACTAAGCAAGGCTGCAGGGTGGGATCAGCACAAGGCAAATATAACACACAAGGAAACTAACATGATGGCTTACACAAGCATGCCAGAAAAAGAACTGTAATCCATCTAAAGATGCTCAAGTTTAACAGTGGAATATGGATGCCATAGTAGTGTGTATAATAAGCAACAAGTGCCCAGTTTCTTGATACAGGAATAAGTAGATATAGTTGTTCTACAATAGAAAACTACTGGCTATGCCTGATCCTTTTGTTTTGCAGTACAGGGAGTCCTTGATTTACATACACCCAACTTACATACAACTCACACTTACATACAGAGGCTATTACAGTAATGTACAGTGATTTGCTTGGCCTTTATTAGCATTTAGCTTTAATACACCACCTGCCCAATCCCCTCTGGCATGTGCTGTCTAATACGGAGCACAGAAAGGTAAAAATAAATACTATGTTAAGACACACATCTGTCTTGTTGCATTTAATAAGTAAATATATATGTCAACTTACTTACAAATACAACTTTTAAGAGCAAACCTACAGACCCTATCTTGTACGTAACCCGGGGACTGCCTGTATTGCAAGGATCTATCCTTCTAACTCTTGCCAAGCCCTGCTGCTCTCAGCCTGCATTTTGTTTTATTGCCGGCTGATAGAAGCAGATCCGCTCCCTTACGCACCTCCGTAAACCTGCACTGGCAAGTACAGTTTCCACCTCTGCTTGGCTATAAAAAGCAGAGCTGAAAATGCATGCATTCGCAGTTTTAGGCCAACCTCTGCTCTGTGGGCCTGCATGCAAGCAGTTCAGATCGACAGAGCTGTGGAGGGGAGCGTATCCACTTCTCTCATATTGCAAAATAAATGCAGGCTGAAAGCAGTGAAGCCCACTCTGTATGCTCTGAGCCTATGAAAGAACCTTGTCTTTGCCCCCTATTAATCAAAGAAAAGCATATAAATACTTTCCTGTATGTCCATTCATTTGTCTCCACTTAATGTTCACTTCCATCTCCTGCTAAAAGGTGGCAAAACCAGGGGCAGATTTAAACTGCCAATACGGACCCTTCAGACCAAGTCGGCAGCTTCTCTGCCCATGTATGGGCCCTCCCCTACAAATATCTGCTTGCAAATCATCCTGATACCCATCAGCTGGTTTGACAATACCATAGGTTGAGGACCACATTGTTGCGTTGATGAGGTCCACTCCTGACCGGCCTATAGAGCACCTGCTATGATCCAGTTTGGCCCACCATGTAGGTGACCAATGTGAATGCTCTAACAGCATCTTATGGTTTGATCCCAGTATGTGGTCAGTCGTATGTGCAGCCATATTGTCCAGATTTCCTACTTGCTGGCCAGTGGGCTCATGTATTGCATGTGCCAAAAGGTGGCCACCTTAATAAATCCCCATGCTAAAGAAGGTTTAAGAAGGTCTGTTTTCTCAGGGTTGCAAAAGAGCCTGGTCACACCATAAATTAAAGCAGGAGGGCAACAATTTCTTAAATATCAGGCTGTAGAACAACTTGTACTGTCAGGAAAAATGTAGAATACCACTCATCCTTCCTTGTAGCATTGTATCCACATGTGATTTTTAGCAGCCTTTTCTGCAGGAAACTGAAGAGTGTGGGTTATAATGAGGTGCAAATCCCACTCACATTTTCAAGGCTTTGGCTTTACTATTGTTTAAAGTGTTGCTATTGGGCCCTGACTTTTAGGCAACCAGCTGTTTAACCCCCCTATACTAGACCGAAGACCCAAAGGAGTCTACCTAAGAAAAGCCACAAAGTTCCACTCTGCATAGAAACTCTGTTGGAAAGAATTTTTAACTCAAAGCAGACCAAGCATAATCCAGTTGTGAAGTGTACATAGGCTAGAATATATAATAGTCGGTTTAGGAAACACTTTTGCATTTACAAAAAAAGCTTGGGAGATCGGTTGTGGGCCTGACCCTGCTGAACCGGATCAAGAGAGAAATCAAGTGAGGCAACTGAGATGAACCGAGAATGAGCTTCAGTCAAGAACAATATTATAGAGATATTGGTAATGGGTTTGAACACTCCAGGATACTTGCTGACCGATAGGAGCAAACCGCTTCCAAGATAAGAAATGTGCTTGTATTTCTAGCTACATAAACAAATGGCACTGAAGTCTCCATAAGTCATGACCACTTTGTAGTGTTTTGATGAAATTGGAAAGTATTTGCAGTCCAGACCACTAGCCATTAGACTGGACTCCAGCCTTACTTGACTTACTCATCTTCCCAAGGTGCCCAACTTTGGTTTCAGGATACATTGTACAAAACGTATATGCCTCAAGTATTCTCTGTACAGTTGCTGACTAATCTCCATGGGATTTCTGTCCATCCTTAGTGAAGCAGAAGAACTAGGAGCCTGGGATATAGATAAAACAGAAATTCCCAGACATTTGGCAAAACACAAGAAAAAAAGTCTTTCTTTGCAATCAGGTACTTGACAAGTTTAAAGGACAAGGAAAGTCTAAAATAGAATAAGGCTAGAAATGCTGTATTTTGTATACTAAACATAAACATGAACTTACTGCACCAGAAGCCTAATCAAACAAATGATTTATGCTTTCAAAGTTGGCCACAGGGGTCTGTCACCTTGTAACTTTGTTAAACATCTTTGCCTGACCCTGCACATGCTCAGTGTGGTCTGGGCTGCTTAGGGATAGTCATAAACAAAGCTGCTTAAATTCTGCATGGCTGGTAAGTAAGGCGGGGGCTCCCCCTGCTGTTCATAAGTATGATTGTTTCCCTGCTCAGTAGTTAGGGACCATCTGACAATTCCTATCCACAGCAGTAAATGAAGAGAGAATTTCACTGCATACAGTCAGGTTTCTTATAAAAACTGTACACATTTTTTAATTAAAGCATATTGGAGATAGGTTTCTTTTTCATTAAAGAAAGTAAAAATGGGATTTTATTTTTTTGCCTTTCCTTGTCCTTTAAGTAGTAACAGTACTTTTCTAGGCTGGTCTTCCATGAACTAAGGTAGAAGGGGAGATATATATAATCAGTATCTTCCTCCACCAGACCAGGGTCAGTTCCTTGCAGTGCCTTGTTGTCATATACAGGATATTTTCCCTTTTGTGCATTTGCAGTCTAGCCAATCACTGTTCAGACCAGAAAAAAAAAGCAGCTGTATACAGGGCGTTCTGGCATTCTGCACCCTCCTTTCTGAACATTAACCTTACAACCTGGTATTAACTGTGAACTAAAATGTTTCCTGTAGCTACCAATCCACAGTTCTAGGATTTAACCATTGAGTGCATTTAAGTAAAAACGGAAATATAACAAGTACCGTAACCCAAGGTAACAAAGTTTAAACAGCACTTCAGAACATAGCTGTAAAAAGTAAATTGCTTCAATTTCTTCACCCATAGCAATTTGGTTAAGAAAAAAGTTAAAAGGATGGATAGCATAACTAAGACTGTGCTTAATAGTGGCATTATATGACATGTGGATACTGATGTTTCTTTTTGCCTTAACAGGACTTATTAAGATGCAGAGTTTTGACATCAGGGATTTTTGAAACAAGATTTCAAGTAGATAAAGTAAATTTCCAGTGAGTATGGCTGCATTTTTCTTTCTATCGAATTGATTATTTTCTCTGTGTACAGATGATTTCCCAAACTTGCAACTTATGTGCATATTTGGTTTTGCAGATATGGTTTTCAGATGTTTTGCGTTCAGGACCCTCCCCGCATTGTGCATTAGTCAAAAAGTTAAAAAGATGCCCCTTAAAAAAAAAAAAAAAAAAAAAACCCGACCCTCAAAAAACGAACAAAAAAAAAACCTGACGCTTCAATGCAGACAGCGCAGCAGAGTTCCTGGGCACCATCCTCTGCCCATTCACATTCTTTTGGGTCTTTTGTTACTAGGAGGGGTTAGTTCGCCTTTAAACAGTGCCAAATCTCAAATTGAAAATAGTCACATTCTACTTCCAGACCACAATCAAAATGAATCAGCAGTCCACTGTGAAGCCTCTATATAATGAGCTGGTACTTATCATAGAATAAGTAGCTCATCTTTAACTTTCCTCTGGTCCAGTCTTTTCGGCTGTCCGAAAAATAGAAAGGTGGGTGTGTTGTGTATGGCCCCTTTGTATGGTATCTGTCCTTTAACTCTCTCGGATGGTAGGCTGGAAACCTACAAGGGTCAACCCATGTATTGCTGCCTTAGCAGGCACTTGTTGTTGGAGGAGGGGTTTGGTTGTACAGAGGGCTTGTAATTCAGCTGCTGATTTGTTTTCATGATGCGTGTGCAATCGGTGTAGAATGTGATGTACACTCAGTGTCAGATTTTGCCCTGTTTAATGGAAGAAATCTAGAAACCATACATATGTCTTAATTGTTCAGGAATTGTTCAGTATAAAAAAACTGGGTGAATAGATTCAGGCTGTGCAAAAAAAAAAATTCAATATAGTTAGCCAAAAATTTTATGTATAAAGCCTGGAGTGACTGGATGTGTAACGTAATAGAACACTACTTCCTGCTTTGCAGCTCTCTTGGTTTCCTCTGAATGGTTATCAAGCAACAACCAATCAGTGACTTGAAGGGGGGGCACATGGTTCATATCTGTTGCTTTTGAATCTGAGCTGAATGCTAAGGATCAATTGCAAACTCACTGAACAGTGATGTCCCATATGGTCCCCCCTTATAGCTGACTAACTCAGAGTTAGAGAGCTGAAAAGTAGGAAGTAGTGTTCTGGCTGTTATGTTAGACATCCAGTCACTCCAGCCTTTATACATTACATTTTTGGCTTACTAACTATATTAGAAACTTTTTTTATTTTGCACAGCCTACCTATTTACCCAGTTTTTATATTTACACTGAGCTGTTCCTTTAATTAAAACAGTAGGTTTAAATGCAGTATACTGTCCCTTTAACAATGTTCTAGTTCCATAAAACATCACAGTATCTTAGTAGGGGTGCTTTAACATAAAAAGTAATAGAGAGAGGTTGCCGTATGAATGTCTTGCATGAGCTTATATGAGGAAATGATTGTGTTACACTGCCCATACTGATTTAGATTTTATACATAGATAGAATGGTTACGTCTGTCTACAGAAGGGCCATTATAATGGTTGATAACAGAATCGAGCCAGAAATGACTTGTAATTATAAGGTTCCCGGGTTCATGGGCCTAATCTGAACGTGATCACTGCCAGCCCAGCACTAAACATGTTACAGAATTACTGTATAAAATTTCCATATGACAGGACGTGCTACAATTTTATATTTTAAGTATTCCTTTAGTTCAGTAATAAATTGTTTTTTTTTTGTTTAACCATCTCTTTTTAACAGCATGTTTGATGTAGGAGGGCAAAGAGATGAGAGAAGAAAGTGGATTCAATGTTTTAATGGTAAGCTGCTGCCTCTCCAAAAGGCACTGCCTTGTGAAACTTTCAGATTTGGGTGTTGTTATTCATAGAGGTACAGTAAAGCTACATGGGAGAGCATGCTGCAGCCTTTATGGACTATACTGTGGTGCCAGGCACAATAGTATAGTCCTGTCTTTTATTATATAAATGTCAATAAAATGTCAAAAATGACAGATATGTTGCAGGGACTGTTGGTATAATTACAAATCCAGAAGTGATCATATTAATTAAAAGAGGAATGCTGCTTATTTACTGGACTGTGCCTTGATGCTCCTCCTGAGGCGGCTGGTACTTAAACACTCCCTGTCAGTTTATATCATGTGAAACCCAGGAAGAGGATAGATATTTGCTCTTTCCAGTTCTTTTATTTAAAAAATGGTAGTTTTTTTTTGAAGAATGGAAATTATTCTATATAATATTAGCATCACAATAACATGTACTACAGTTTATTAAAGGGACCAAAAACACTTTCTCTGTAAGTGTAAACAAGTGTATATAATATAGATATAGATATAGATACAGATACAGATACATATAGATATATATAGATATATATAGATATATACACACACACACACACATATACACATAGTATAATATATATTTGAAGGCCATACAATCTTCTTTTATTTGTTGTATCCCCCTAACTTGATGTATTGTTCCCTCTCTGTTGTAGATGTCACAGCTATAATTTTTGTAGTTGCTAGTAGCAGTTACAACATGGTTATACGGGAAGACAATAACACAAATAGACTACGAGAAGCACTGGACCTGTTTAAGAGCATCTGGAATAACAGGTAAAATGAACACCCTTTTAATGGATGGGTTCATAGTTTGATTTCTTGATTTAGATAGGGGTCCCCAACCTTTTTTACCATTACTAATGTTAACCCCCCCCCCCCCATAAATAGACTCCTGGTGTCTCCAGGTAACGTTATTTGCACATTGTTATACTGTAAAACCATACACATTCCTAAGCATTCTGGGAAAAGCCGTGCCATGTTGTTTGCTCCCCATATACACTTCTCTGCTTGATTTGTTTTGTTTTATTCCAACAGGTGGTTAAGAACTATTTCTGTCATCTTGTTTCTTAACAAGCAGGACATGTTGGCTGAAAAAGTCTTGGCAGGAAAATCCAAAATAGAAGATTATTTCCCAGAATATGTGCGCTACACTATACCGGATGATGGTAAGGAAGCAGGTCTGGACTGGGAGTATGAATAGCCCCTGGCATTCCATGTACACTGAGGCCCCAACACCAGCCCAATAAATAGAGACTGTCTGTGGCATCTTACAGTAGCCCCTCCAGCATTTGCCCAGAACCCACAATTTGGTTCTGGCCTGTAAGGAAGAGTCCAGCAGCTAAAAACTCCTACTCAAAGCTGCACATTCAGCAGCTTATTTTGGTTTAATATATCAGCAAGGAGTGCATTGGTTTTGTCAAGAAAAAATTGGAACTGTTACTTCCCCAGGAGATCTAATGATAAGTTCATGGGGCTGTACTCTTTGTTGTGGCTTAGTAAAACCCCATATTACAAGCACATGTCTAGTTGACTTTTTAGCCTGAGATGATTGGCTCTGAGTTAGTCGGGAGGGATGATAAAAGATGCAAAGTGGGAGAGCACAGAGGAAAGCTAAACCCATAGTATTTGTGTTTTTTTAATGATCTATAGGGCCTGTTCACCTGGAAATGAAATGACAGCATGTTTAAGACTCTAAACTAAAATCTAATTGGTAGGGTTCCAATTAGCCTAGAAACCAGTGGGTCTGCTTGGTAGACTGGAGGGTGAATAGAATATTCTGCTTATTGCTTTCTGGGGTCAGTGATTCTGGCATCCTGCATTTCAAATGTAAGGCTAAAGAGAGGCAATTGTCTCAAAAATCATAAGATGAACTACATCTTTAGTTTTGCTTTAAGGTATGTCATCCTTTGGAATTCCCAAGTAGGTTTCCAAGGTTCCTTAGCACAAACATAACAAAGTGTTTTGGGGAGGGGTGTTGCTCTATAATAAAAGATGCAAAGTGACAGGTGACACTACCTGCTGATTGGTTGCTATGGGTTACTGCTCCTGGACAAACTTATTGCCTTTTATTACATAACCACCATTAAGTAGTAAATTACAAACCGGCATGGGAAGTTGAATATCTTGGGGGATTTAGCCTGTTACGTTATTCTCCATGACATTATATTAATTTGCAAAAATGTTGATGTTTTCCCCAGCGATACCGGATGCAGGAGAGGATCCAAAAGTGACAAGAGCCAAGTTCTTCATTCGCGATGAGTTTTTAGTGAGTATAAAATATAATCTCCGTACTTCATATATCGGTTCAGTGCCGCATAGCAAGTCTTCAGTACTGCTGCCTCTTCCATATTGCCCCCATGTTTGTTCCAGAAGCCATTACAATTATACCCATCTATTATGTTATTGATGTAGAAACCAAGAGCAATGACTCGTGCGGTGCTTCACTTGCACGGCTGCATCAGATGAAACACATTCCCAAGACATTGTCTACCAATGTACAAAGTGGTTTTATGAAAAATAATCTATATATAATCTCTTCAAATATGTCCTTACTATGGGTGGCAGTTATGGCTGTTGGCATTCTGTAGTTGTCTTTTTGTTCCATTTTTGTGAGTAGCACAATGGCTTAGCTCCAGTCTTGTGGCACCAACCCTTTGAAATTGGAATTTGGGCGTTTTCTTGAAATGTGCAGTAGTTACGTTGGTGTATATTTGCACGAGTTTCCATGCTGATGATGTCGTTTGCTTTGCAGAGGATAAGTACGGCAAGTGGTGATGGAAGACATTACTGCTACCCTCATTTTACCTGTGCTGTGGACACTGAGAACATTCGCAGAGTTTTCAATGACTGTCGAGACATCATCCAGAGAATGCACCTCCGCCAATATGAACTCTTGTAATCTTTATCACCGTGGAGCCTGTGGTTTTAAATTCTTTGCTACTTTTACTGTCTCTTTGCTCTGTATTGCTCCACACAGGGTGGAAATCCCTCCAGTGCACATTTTTATTTCCTTTTGTTGATTTTATTTTTAGATTTTTTTTTTTTTTTTTAAATTTCCTCCCACACAAACCCCCTATTGAGAGAGGACATCTTGTGTCCTGAGATTATTCCTTACACATGCCACTTTGTACCATTCCACTAGGTCAGTGCTGCTCAACATGTGGCTCAGAATAGCCTTTTGCAAATCCCTAGCAGTGTTCGCTTAGTAAGCCAATTTTTGTAAACTCGCATTTCCCTTTCACATGCTGTACCCCCTCTTAGCTGAAGGCTTTTGCTTCTTGCCATCTGACAGACATGCTGCATGCCTATTCCTGCTAGCACGCAGCTCTCTCTTCCTGTGTCAGGGATTGCAGACCGATAAAAATGGTGAGCAGAGTTGGTGTAAACACTCCTTAAAGCCCCCACAGGCGGCATTACCTGCTCATGTGATGGACAGCAGTTAAAGGGGAACCATCCTGAAAATGAAGATTCAAGTTTATCTTCACTATCCCTCTCTCAGCATCTGTTTCTCTTCATTCTGTCTTCATGCAGGAGTTGGGTGTCGATGAATGATCCAATATATCTTCTAGGGGGGCTCCAGTACAAACAAAATCTAACAAAATAACTGCCTTTTGCACAAATCCTGCATGTAGAAAGACATGATATCTGGTGATTTTAATAGAGTGAGCTTGAATACATCTTTTAAGCAAAAGGAGCCCCTCCTATCAGATACATTGAATCTAACTGTCAATGATTATCTGACACCCAACTCATGCATGAAGAGGAACAGGTGCTGAGAGGTATAGTGAAGATAAACTTGAAGATTTCAGAAACAGTACGAAATTTTTAATTGATTGTATTTAGAAAGTTTCTTATTTCAGTACAATGAAGCCTTCATTTTAAGGCTAGTTCCCCTTTAAAAATGAGGCTGAGATAACGGAACACTAGTTGCTACGGAGCACTTTTTATTCTTTTTTTTTTTTTGCAAATGTTGGAATGATTTTATGTTCCTCTTGAATTTGAAGGTGACAAAAGACCACTTCCAGCACAAGGGGTGTCAAGCTCTCAGTCCAAAGCTTCCACAACGGTGGAAGGTGAAGGAGTTTTTAGTTTAGCCCTGGGGGTTTGCCATCCCTAAAGAGGCTATTCTTCAACCATGCAGTGACACGAGAGGCAATATAATATCTTTATTTTCTTCTTCTAAAATATCACAGTTTGCACCTTTATACACAAGCTTTAGCGTCCCTCATAACAAAAGTGCAGGGGGTGAGGTTTGCTAACAAGCCATTGAACTACATAGGAACGTCCTCTGTGTGGTTTACTCTAACACATAAACTATGAGAAGCACTGGCTTCAACTCCTAGCTGCCAAAGCTGAATGCATGGAAGGACCCTCTAGCAGTGAAACAGTTAACATGTTCCTATTAGGAAGGGGGGGCTGTATAAACTCCCCGGAGATAAGGAAAAATGAGGTGGCTCTGGGCTACCTCTGTTATATTGATTCTTTTGTTGGGCAGTGGTCCCTTGTAACATGTATCATCCGTTAGATGGCCATATGCTTAGACCTATCTCTGTGTGGTTTTATATCTAGAATTTTTATTAGAGTATTTTTCTTTCAATGACACTGAAGAGTACTTGATGGAGGGAAAACATGAATAATGCACTTTGTATCAGGTTCATTACAAAAACATTACAAAAAACAAACCATACTGTTGAGGAACTATACACACAATGTAGCAGCAACAGAATATTTATTTATGTCACAGTTTTTTTTTTTAGCATTGTGGAGTTGCGGGTCAGCTGGTGCAGTGACCTGAGCTCTAACGCCTAAAGCTGTAAAAGACCAGGCCCGTGAATCATTGCAGAGCAATTGGGGGCCTGGGCCTTTTCCGAGACCATTTTTGAAGATGAAGACATGGAACAGTACGTAGATTAGATAATGAAGGGGAAGAGTAAAGATAAGCAATTTTTTTTTTTTTAACCTTTATTTTTATGGTGTTTTGTGGCTAAATGTTTCTGCACACCTCAGGCATTCAAACTGCAGCTGCTTTCAGCCTCTCACAACAAGGCAGAAAAAGAGAAAAAAAAAATAATCACCCTCACTGATATTATACGTTTGTCCACAAATGATCTGTTTAGCCTTAGATCATTACTGGGCGTTAGTCCTCTATATTGGTTTTATTTTTCCTGTTTCCCCCCCCCCTTTTGATTTTATCTGCTGGTTTATTATAATGTACAGATGTAAAATGTAATATTATTTTGTACAACTTTATTGAAAAAAAAAAACATAATACTTGTAGAAGATCTTTGTGCCTTGATTATGGCTGTACCTGTAAAATGAGCTAAGATGTAAGTATGTTTTTTGATTGCGCTGTACAGCTTGATGTCAAACTTACCTGCAGCTGTGACTGCGGCTAAGACCTATCTGTAGAATTTAGGTTTTTTTTTTTCTGGTTTATATAAAAGAAGGAAATGCTCTTTAGTACAAAAAAGACAAAAACAAACAAAAAAAAAATATATATATATATACATTATGCAAATTAACCACTTACCTTTATAAATAAGGTCCTAGAAGCGGTGATGTCCAACTGGCGGCCCCTCCAGTAATATTCAACTGTCAGAAGGGCCACAGGGGGACCCATTCTGCTGTACGGGGACCACTTGTTGCAGCAAACATGCCTTTTTCCCCTCTATTTTTATGTGAAGGAGCAGAGAGTCTCAGCTTTAAACACATTGGAATTCATTTTTATGTCACATTTGTTGCAACCTAGTGGTGTATTAGTGGGAACAGAGTTTTTTTTTTTTTTTTTTTTAAACAATTTTAGTTCTAGAAACCTTCAGAAAATTCCTTGACCCCCCCCTTCTCCCGTCACAATACCGAGTGGAGAGTATCGGGAACGTCCCTCCAACAGAACGGAAACTTCCAGCGCCATTAGTTAAGGCTCGTCTCCTTTTGTAACAGCAGCTGCTTTTATTGTGCACAGCCAGTAGCACGACTTGGAAAGGACAAGGTGTAGCCCGATCAATTATACGATGACCTTTTTCATTTCTCTTTTAATAAAGAGACACATTAGAAAGCTGGTTGATTTTTAAATATTCTAGATTATGTGTGAATATTTTCTCAAACTTGAATAATTTATGCAAATGTTCTCTAAAGAAGTTGTGGTACAATACTATATAAATATATATTATAAATATAAAAAGAAACAAAAAAAACAAGCAAGAACTGCTGTAGCAATAAGGCATGTCCTTTTAAGTAACTATTACACTGCTTTATATTTTATACTTAGGTGTTTTCTGTATGTGAGTCTAGACTTTTTTTCTCTGTGTCAGAAATACCCTGTACATTGTCTCCAATTACAGTTGCAATAACAGCAATTCTGAGAAGTCTGCTAGATTACGTCACCTCCGACTCAGTTCTCCTCCTTAAACGCTCACTTTAGTGCAACTGCCACTCATTGAGCACTTCGATTCTTTGCAGTTCTAGACCACTATGAAGCTGATCATGTGACATTTACCTTCATTTTATAAGGTTCAGTTGGTAGAGAGGGGGGGGGGGTTCCTCCCATAAGAACAGGCGAGTCCCTCAAATGGACTTTACCTCCTTCCCAATGGTTGTTAGTCAGAAAGCAGCCACATTCTAAATGGAAAGAGAGAGTCACAATTCATATTTTAAAGCTGATCACACTATGGTGACTGCTAATGTATCTGCCAGATATTGGGGAATTACTTTTAAAGCATAAGTAAACCTTTAAAATAAGTGAATGTACAATTGATGAGGTTGCTATTGTAAGCACGTGTACGTTGGTTTGTTTTTTTCATTGCAAGATATTAAGGGATACATTTACTATTAATAAAAATGAATGTTGTTACACCCGCTGCTCATTTTCCGACCACCAAGTAGTCCAGGAAGTTGTCAGGAGAAAGAAGGAGGCTGATCTGATGATTCTTCTGGTTAGGAAAGATTTGAGAAAGGTTTCTAAGCTTTTTTTCCTAAGCAGAAGAACATCAGAGCAGCCTCTTTCTCTCTCCTGACAACTTGATGGGCAGAATGTGGGAACATGACCAGCAGGTGGTGCTGTCGTAACAAAATTAATTCATATTAACCATACATGTATCCTTTAATTGGAATTGAAAAAAATAATGTAGATTGCAAAAGTGCTTAGAATAGCACTCATCAATTTTGCAAGCTTTACTTCTACTTTAAATATATTTAAAGTTCAACTGGGCATAGGGTTGCCACCTTTTTCTGGAAAAAAATACCGGCCTTCCTATTCATTTCTTTTTTTTCCCTATTAATAACATTGGGATGAACCATCATTTTTACCGGCCAGGCCAGTAAAATACCGGCCACGTGGTAACCCTAGCTGGGCACTGCCCAAAGCTGTCAATCATGTTTATACACGAACCACAGAAAATGATAAAGACTGGCAACTAACCCATAGTAACGATCAGTGATTTTTTTTTGTCAACAAATATCATTGGTTGACATCAGGTGCAAGTTTAGCCAGTGTGTATAAATGAGCCGTGCAAGCACTTCATCTCTTTCTTTCTTACAGTTCAGTCTCCTGTGCACAGACAGCAGCAGCGCAGCCTGGAACTTGCCAACGGAAGCACTGGAGAGATTCCAGCTTCTCAGAAAGGGGATCACCACCCCATTGGTTTTCACATATTGAAAGAAAATGTAGAAGCAGTGTTCCAATATACATTAAAGAAATGTAGACCAAAATATTAGTGTTTTAAAGTAATGAGGTACGTGATCAGTTATGCAGAAAGCTCCCATAAAACTGTAGCTTGTACTTGATTCCAGCTAAAGCATAACTAATCCTTATTGGAAGCAAAACCAGCCTATTGGCTTTATTCAAAGGAACAGTAACACCAAAGAATGAGTGTTAATGGAATGACAATATAATGTTGTGTTGCTCTGCACTGGTGAAACTGGTGTATTTGCTTCAGATAATCTACTATAATTTATATAAACAAGCTGTTGTGTAGCCGGGGGGCAGCCATCCAAGCACAGGATACACAACAGATAATCTCTGTAGCATACAATATGATTCTTCAGAACTTGTCTATCTACTGTGTGTTCTGTGCTTGAATGGCTGCCCCCATGGCTACACAGAAGCTTGTTTATATAAACTATAGTAGTGTTTCTGACCAGTTGTACCACTGCATTGTATTATCATTCCTTAAAACACTAATTTTTGGGGTTACTGTTCCTTTAATGTTAACATGATTTTCTAGTAGACAAAGTATGAAGATCCAAATCACAGAAATAGCGTATCTGGAAAACCCCACGAGTCCCATACCTGTAATATAAAGTACTGTTGCTCTGCACTGATAAAACTGGTATGTTTGCACCAGAAACACCATTATAATTATATATCACTATAGAAAGATAGTCCAAAACTGTGGATTGTAGCCATAGACAGTCATTATTTTTTGGGCTAGTGAGGGGGGCTGTTCGTACCTCTTTGTACTTGAAATGCCAGGGTCTGTTTTGAATCTGTCTGGACTTGCAGCCATTCAAAGGAGAAAAGGCTCAGGTACATAGCAGATAAGGTTTTTAGAATATAATGGTGTTCTACAGAGCTCACCTGTTATCTGCAATTTAACCTGTGCCATTTAGCCCTATTTCAATTGCCTCTATTATAGAGCAGCATGTTTATATAAACTATAGTAGTGTTTCTGAAGCAAAAAGATCTGTTTTAGCAGTGCAGGGCAACACTACATACAAATGATTTAAAGTGTAATTGTTCATTCTTACTCTTGAAACAGCATTGCAATTGTCAGCTTTTCTCAAGCCCAATCTCTTCACACATAATCAACTGGCTTCTGCTACATTGTTGCAAGGGTCAAAACCTGCAGTGCAGAGAGTAGAAAGGCTGTGTTTATTAGCAACTGCATTTACAGCTCACTCTAGAACCCAAAATATTTAATTACATTTACTTTCATTATGTGATATGGGTGGACTTCCCGTTCTAGTGTTCATATTGGTGTTCCCGTTCTACAGAGACTCCACATCACCGATATTTATTAATTTTTTTAATCATATGACTCCTTTTAATATACATGATTTTTACAAGGATACAAAAAAAGACAATATGAAGAGTGAGAGGAAAAAGAGAACTGAGTGTGGCCTGATCCCACAGGTTCTATAGATACAATGGGTGGGTGTCACCTGCTTTAGTGATACGGGACTGTATTTCCCTCAACAGATAAAGCCACCCATTTAATAAATACACATTTGATCATATGCTCTGTTTTATCTGAGAGGAGAATGTCTGTTCATGCTTGCATTATGCTCGGGGGGCTCCTGAGCATATTGATGCCACATTCCAGTTTATATTGGTTTTTGTTTTCTTCCCGAGTGAATCCTCTGGCATATACAAAGCCACAGACAAGCCAGTACATAGCCAGTGAGCAGCACACTTGCCGTACAGTAGATATAGATGATCGTATTCTCTGTTGGGAGGAAACACTTTGCAAGAGAATATTTGGTTGCTGTGATGCTCCCCTGCAAAAAACAAAGCAAACTTTAATCACTGACATTAAAGGAGAATGAAAGGCTTCGAGCACTTGGGGGTGTTAGTCACCCCAAGTGATTGTATTGACTTACCTGAAACCCTGGGCTGGTGCTCCAATCAGCAGAAAAGGGCACCACCAGTGAGCACCATGGAGTGATCCTCTTCTGTCTTCCTCTTTCTTCAAATTTCCCGAAGAGGATCACTCCGTGGTGCTCACTGGTATAACCCCAGGCCGTCGCCGTTTTCTGCTGATAGGAGCACAGTCAAATGGACTGTACCCTCTTCCCAGTGGTTGACTAACACCCCCCAACTGCAGGATGACTTTCGTTCTCCTTTAAGGGAAACAGTTAACTCATTAAAACACGGAGGCTGGCCCCCATGAGGAAAGGGTGTAAATGCTTATTAAAACTCCTAGTTACACCTGAAAGCCCAGCTTGAAGGTCAGAGTGAAAACTACAACTGATAAACCAATGGCTTCCTATATCTGAAACTTAGTTTTGAGCTAAGGGGGACCCTGCCACTTGCATTTATTCTATCAAACCATTATATAGTGGGCCCACATTATTCACATTTTTACATGGCAAATAGTGCACCATAGTCTCATACCCCACTACAGTATTGCAGCCAAAAACATTATATTCTTTCTAACCCATGTGTCACATGACCGAATGCTTTTGTACCCCTGGAAATCATACACACGTGTCCCAAAATTGTAAGGCACAACCACAATGAGCTGCTCCTATGGATTTGGCTGTGCATGTCGTCCTGCTAGAAAGGTAACTCACCAGCTGAAACTGAAGAAGCCTGTAAAATCGATGGTACTGGGAGTTTAAGAAAGTCTTCCTTTACACGTTAATGGGTAAGTTAAAACAAATCCTCATCCATAGTGGTGAGACATCAATAGTAACACAATGAAGAATCCACCCTTTCCTGCACTACAGTTCCAGCCCCAGAGACTGGATTTCTACACTATTTGTTCTTTTATGTACAAAATACTGGGCGGCCAAATGTCTCTCAGAGAAGATAATGTGTCAGAGAAGAGCAGTGCAACCTCAAGTACTGCTCTCATTCTAGCTTTCACCACTAGTGATTAGAATGTTAGCCTTTGGGGAGGTTTTGCCGCCAAAGTAGTGAAGATATATTGTGGGTGACAAAATGTGCCTTGTGCCATTACACTAAACTTGAACCCACAAAATCCTCCCAAAACACCTGGTTTGTCAGTAGCAGACTACACTGGATTTTAAAGTATCAAAATTTGCTAATTGACTTCAAAACAAGTTGTACATGTATGGTTTTAATGTCATGAGCTAGCAAGGCTCTTATGCAAACACACTCACGTGCACACCCGAGCCCTATGGAGTACTTGACCCGGTGCTCAGACCCTAGGAAGTCGGCGCTTCTGCAACAAAGCAGGAACGAAGAAAACAGGTACCGGCACACAGGTGCAATTCAAGTAGGGGACTAGCCCCTTACGTGTTTATTAAGTCGACACTAATAAACACGTAAGGGGCTAGTCCCCTACTTGAATTGCACCTGTGTGCCGGTACCTGTTTTCTTCGTTCCTAGCAAGGCTCTTACACACAGGCGCTGCCACTTGGCTTCCCCATGCACTGGCACTGTTTGTGCATTCCACCACAACACACACTCACTATAGTCCATTTTTGGGGTGCAGGAGGAAGCCCACCCTAGCACAGGAAGAACATACCAGTTGCTTGCAGATTTGCCGCGGTTGGAATGGAACTTAGACCCCAATCCTTCACAGCAGCAATGCTAACTATATTGCTTCCCACTGCTATGTTTATCACATATATATATCAAATTATCAGCAGCCTGATTTAGTGAGCAGGCCCGGATTTATGGAGAGGCCAAATAGGCCCAGGCGGCACATTTTCCAGCCTTTCTATGGGGAGTACTGGGGATGAGCTGCTCCCCAGTGCTCCGGCACCTGTGTGAGATAGGGGCGCACGCCCAGCAAATCTGCCGCTGTTCGTAAGCAGTTTTTACTGAAACTACCCTCAAGAATTCACATTTTTTGGGAAAAATACAACTCAACCTTTGATAAATAACACCCTAAGCTATATGGCAGACCAGGAAATTAGTCACCTGCAAAAAATTTCCTCTTTTGTGGGTAACTGTTCTGCAAAAGCTTTCCCCCTGGCAATAGTGTAAACTGACGATGGAAAAACATATGTATCTCTGTTTCTGAAGTCACCTTGCAAGAAACCATCGGCCTGTTTGATTGTAGTTTATACAACTCAATGTGGTGGGGAGGGGGTGTTTACACTAGAAGGATTTGCAGTCACTGCTCCATTTTTACCATTTATTTTATATGTTGTCTGTATAAGTATCTGACTGTGATTGTAGAGGTGTATCAGCAGACATGGCAGTCACACAGCAGCACATCGTTAAGGTAAAACCTACCATGATGAAGCTTGGGTTGTTGCGGTTTCTCCAGCTGAAGGATGGGACACTGATCTCAGGAATTTTGCCTTGATGGAGCACTTCACAGGCACTGTGTGTATGGCCACTCAATATGAGTCTTGGCTGTAATAACTGCAGCAGCTATGCAATGAAACAAGGGAGAATCAGTAAGTGATGTGTCCTGCCAGTCAGTAGTATGTAATACACACAGGAGCAGTAGATACAGGGGAGGTCCAACCCTCTAAGCACTGACACACTTCTAATACTTGGCCCCAAATCTATTGCCCATTTAAGCTAAAGTCATACTGGAGTGGACCACTGATTTACATCATAAGTAGACCTCTGTATATCTGACACAATTTTTATCATTATTTGTACATCAGACTGACAGATCTCAGTGGATCTTACCCAGTGCCAATATACAACATTTCAATGGACTTTTTCAGGGGTGTGAGATCATTATAAATAGAACAAGGTGTACAAAATGAGTATATACCATCCTATTTCATAATCTGACTAACCTTTTCAGATGCATCTTGGGAAAGAACATCGTATTTTTCTTTGAATAACACTTTCTTTTCTTCTGGAGAAGCAGAATCCTCCCCGGTGCATTCAGAGTCACTAATCCGATACAAAGGATAGTGCTAGACAAAACAAACAAATATGCAAGCGATCTGCCCATAAACAATAATATACAGGATGTTTGCTTTCATATGGATGTCAGCTGCAATGCAAATAATGGCAAAAAGAAATAAAACAAAATAATTATGGAGACTTCTGAGTTACAGTAACACCAAAAAATGAAAGTGCTTTAAAGTAATGAAAATATCACGTAGTGTTGCCCTGCACTGGTAAAACTGATGTGTTTGCTTCAGAAACACTGCTATTGTTTATAGAAACAAGCTGCTGTGTAGCAATGGTGGAAATTGAATAAAGTCTATATGGCACAGGTTAAATAGTGGATAACAGATAACACCATTAGACAGACAGAACTTATCTGCCAACTGCTGTGTAACCTGAACCTTTTCTCCTTTGAATGGCTGCCCCCATTGCTACACAACAGCTTATTTATATAAATAATAGTAGTGTTTCTGAAGCAAACACAACAGTTTTACCAGTGCAGGGTAACACTGCATTATATTTGTATTACTTTAAAACACTAATTTTTTGATGTTACTGTTCCTTTAAGGCTATTTGTACCCATAAGAGGAAGAAGGAAAAACTGTATTTATGCTGGTCACAAAGGAGACATACGTGCTGGGATTGGCTGAAACTATTTCCCCAAAAAAATTAAAAAAACTGTGCACCCACTAGGAACTTTTATGTGGCACCCATGTATGCATTTTTATTAGTCATGGTCAAACTAATTATGTGTTATCTTAAAGGGGAACTCCACACAAACATAACTTGAGCTTTTTGAAAAGTAAACAATTTCAAACAACTTTGCAATATCCATCAATTAAAAAAATATGCAGACTTTTTATGATTTTTAATGGTTTGGAACAGTTCCCTAAGCCTAGCCCCCTACTCTCCTGCTAATCTTTCTGACTACTTTGCTGAGCTGGCTGATTACTGTTACTTTGTATAAACAGCCATCTGTCCTCCAAACCCCACAATTCCCTGCACATATGATTTCAATAAGGAACATCACAGTGCAATGTATTGTGGGTTATGTAGTTCCTGCATGCTGTCTGTAAGCTGTGGAGAAGTTGTTACAATTTGTAACATCAGTTTTTGTCCCTCCTTCCCTGCCAGGATTTCAAATGATGCAGAAAGAGAAGAACTGTTAAACAGCTGGATTTCAGCATAGAAAATGGCATTTATTCATAATTTTTGAAGAAACAGGTAACTGTGATGGGTATATTAGGGGTTTCTGTGTTATGTGGGCCTCTTTGTTCCCCTTTAACTGAGTTACAAATCTCAGATTAACCCCCGTCCCCTTGCTGGATGTTCTATTTTCCAACAGCTACAGAGTTAACATTAGTTTAATTCAGTACCTTTCTATCTACACAAGTGGTAGAAGAAGGGTCACGTGTGTATGTCCTTACCTGCAGAAGGATTGGTGCTGATACAGGTGTTTTTTCAACATTTTTGCACTTCTTTTGAAAATCAGGATGTTCCCTCTGTCAGGATTGAAATAAAGTAAGAAGTGTAAGGTTTATGGGTTTCCATCTCTGAGAAAGGGGGGTGTAATACAAGTAACACAGTAGCTATAGGGAGTTGTAAATAATCTCCTAATTGCTATATAGTTACATATATATTTACATATATATTTACATAAATTCACATATATTTACATATACAAACATGAATTGGATAAATATGAAATGTCATTACAACACACAGAAGCAGCACAAATACACATACAGTTTGCAGATCTTGCTTCTTACCATCCTGGAGCAATTGAGCTTGATAGAAATTCTTCTGAGCTGATCCTCTGCTGCTCTGCAAATGTGACAGTCATCCCCCTCCAGAGCCATGCTGTTCAACAGGACAAAGCTGGAGGAAAGAATGTGGCTGTTAAAGAGGTAAATAAATGAAACTAGGAATTACCAGAGCTTTCAGTATTAGAAAGGGAAATGCTACTATGTGTAACAATATTGTGACCCTTTCTTGCATTGAATTATCACTTATTTACTCTCAGCAGAGCATAGGTTCCAATCTCATTATCCTACAGGTGACAATACATAGAAATAGTAACCATATACACAATGGTCAATATTTATCCAAGGGGCTGGCCACATCAGGTAATTGCCAAACACTGATGAGATCCTCAACCAACCCTCAAATAACAACACCACCTCCCACCCACTAAACTTAAGCCTGATGTTACTCCTTGAAACAGATGTCTATCCCAAAAAAAGTATATTGCCACCACAATAAGGCAATTCTTGGCTAATCTACTTACAAGGATATTTGGTTTAAAAGGTTTATAATGAAAATATATGCCTACAGACACTCAAGTGAATACTCTCAGAACATGATTTTTTATCTGCTATTCAAAAACTATGTTCTATCGATATACACTTTTATCATCTGGCTCTTTCAAAAGAAGATGATTCTTAAATGCACATGAAGAATAAAGAAGATTAAGGTGGTTATTTATTAAAGGTCAGAGGTTTTTTTATACATCGAATGAACTCACAACTCAAATGGTTTCTAATTTAAGAAAAAACTTGAATGGAAAAGACTCGAATCAATGAATTTGGGGTTAACAACCTTAAAACTCAAATAAATCGAGTTTTCATTGGGGGAAAAAACTTGAACCACTTGAATCGTGCAAAACCTTCTGAAAATCATGAAGGCTATTAACATCTTCAAATGGTTTAAGGGACTGCCATTGACTTCTACAAAACCTCAACAGGTTTTAGATGGTGTTTTTTGGAATTCAAGCTATTTCCAGGGTCAGGGCATAATAAATATCAAAAAGATCAAGTTTCTTTTTTTTTTCTTTTTTTTTTTAAAAAAATCACGGAAAAATTTGAGTGAACATTTTATTTTTGACCAAAAAAATTAACTTGAAAACTTGCATTTCCATGGAAAACACAAATCACAAAACACAATAACCACCTTAAGTAACATGAATTATTAAGATTTATACAACCTGGTTTGGAGAGATGCAACCTACACAGGCAGCAGTCTGGTTATTACATAAAGTGCACATTGGCATAAAGAGACTTACTTGATTCCTTTGGGAGACACTAATTTTCCAGATGTGAAATTGAAGGTTTTCTCAAATCGGCTTAATTTGTACACAGTCATGCTGGGAAGGAAATAGAAAACAAGAAGCAAAGGACCGAGTTTATAGATCTGTATTTAGACTTTGGATCTGTGCACTTTTCATATTTCTTTTAAAAAAAGGGGAGGGGGGATTCTGTTTTGAACACAGAATAAATCTTACACAGAGTCTTGGTGTGGTTTGAAGAATCATATTGGTGAGTGCACTTGAAGAGTAGTACTTACTCATAGTGAAAGCCAATGTCATGATTTCCAACTAGAACTATTAGTTGTGTGTGTGGAGGATGCCGGAACATCTTCTGGAAGCGAGCAACATCACTGCTCCAGGCCTTGAGAAAGAACAGATATACATGGTATTGAGTTAACAGTGTATATACATGCTGAAACCAGAAATCTTACTTATGGGCAGATTTATCAAAGGTCAAATTTTGTATTTGTAAATTTTTTTAACTCTAATAAATTTGAATGTACTCACAACTCAAATGGGTGGTTATTTAAGAAAAAATTTGATCATCTAATATTCGATCGAATTGTCCCGACCAGAAATCAAATTTGAATCAAGTTTTCCCTCTGAAAAAAACTTGAATGTCAGGAAGGCAATTAACATATTCAAATGGTCCAACGGACCATTGACTTGTAAATGAACTTGGCAGGTTTTAGGTGGCGAATATTCGAATGGTTTAGGTGTGATAAATCTCACATTTGAATTTGCATTTTCTAATGTGTTTATTTTGACACCATCAAAAATTCTAATTTACTATTGGACCCTTAGGGGCAGATTTATCAAGGGTCAATTTTCAAATTCATGGGAGTTTTTTGAAAAACCTAATTAGAATTTTTAAAGAAAACTCAAATAGAATTTTAATAATTCCCTAGTTGAATTTGACAGTTCTGGCCATAAAAAAAACTAGAAAATTAGAAAATGTTCACTTCGACCCTTGATAAATCTGCTCATTAATAAATCTGCCCCAAAACCATTGATATAATAATCAGTATGGCTACTCAGTTGCACTAGTGCAGGGAAGCAATAAATGCCCATAAAGGAAATTACACATTTTGAAACTACCAACACATAACACATGCAAATATATATTCCTATACCAAACATGAAATTGTATTATTTTATCAGTGGGAATAAGTAATAGCATCAAGCACCTGTGGAATGCTCCATTTGCCCTCATCAAACACATCTCCTAGAATAAAGACAATATCTGGCTGCAGTAACCAGAGGGCACTCTGGTAGGACCTCTCCATTTGCCATTCCCTTCAAAAGTAGAAGGAGAAATAATCAATACAGCACACAAAGCTAGACAGTGTTCAAAGAGCTGGCATGCCAGTAACGTACAGTATATAGTCTGAATTAAACAAACAAAAAAAAAGATCATACACAAAAGACAGGGCAGAATGGAATGTTGCTGGGACACTTGCACCAAAAGAATAACTGCAGGTAGTAAAGAATATTGCTTAGGCCTTTATTAATGTTTGTATATTCTGTACATAGGCTGCTGTATATTATAACACACAATGTACACAGGATGCTATAATACTGTCACTAATAGACACTGCTGTACTTGTACTGTCACTGACACACACATGGGTCGCACACAGCATGTGTATTCAGATTAGATCAGCACCCGTGTGTGCAGCTTTGACCTATAAACCTTGCTATGATGATTGAAATCCTCATTATGGAGCCCACCGTTATATTTTTTTTACAGTTTTTAATTGCATTGCCTCCTAAAGGTTCAGCTTACTCCACATAATTAAAACCAGCTTTGCATATAGTCACTGTCACTCCATTAGTTCAAATGTTCATAAAGTAAGTCATCTGATATATAACATACTCAAGCTGGTCTGTATTCAAATTATGATGTCTCACAAAAAACGAGCCCATGGAAAAGCAGAGGGCAATAATGATAATTGGAGGGCTCTATCCAGCTGGTGGGATTTTATTTCTGAACACAATTATCTAGTCAGTTATAATGAATATACAGCATTGAGCAAAAATAGAAAGTATTTCAAGATTTTACCTCCTAAGTTTATCAAGCCAGTGACCCCTGATTTCACCAAGAAGATGTGTGTCTGCCAAAAACATAACTTTGAGAACAGGAGTACTGTCCTCCTTGTGTGCTCCTTTCACTTCCGGCCAGCTGCATTTAACTATAACAAGGTAGTACACCAAAAATTCACAGAAGAAAAATACAAGCAAAATGGATCCAAAAATGGTAGAAAGAAAAAAAAGCCTTGCTTTAAGACGAGACGTCCTCTCCTTGTTGAAGCCATTTCTCAGAGGAACCAAGTGTTTGAACATCATCTTTCCTTTCTGTAACAATTGTATACATGGGCGGGACTTTGCCAGCCAGACATCAGATTCATAGGATTTGTGGTTGTTATTTGACTCTCACCTGCTTGAAAGAATAAATATATAACTAATATATTTTACGTAAACATGAACTAGTAAACATTACTAGATCCTGCAGTATACTTTCTGGTTAAAGAAAGATTTTGTTACAGTTTAAGTGTATATTTAATGGTAAACTAACTCCCAGCTGTAAAGCAGCACACTGGACCTGCGCTTAACCAATTTTTGAAACCCGAACCTGACCCAGACCCCCAACATGCATTTTTACCAGCTTGGACCCGCAACTGCCTGATCTGAAAAGCAATTCACAACCTGCTGACGCTGACGGAAGTGCTGCTGCTGCAAATAGGAATTATCATCAGAAGTGGGCGGGACAGAAAATGTTTAAAGAAGTAAACTAAAAATAATATAGGTACTATAATATAAGATAAGAAATACAGATAAAACCTGCAACTCGACTTGCATCTATAAATCCTACCCACAAATCACAGGGTACCTGCTTTCCTTCTGTGTAACCCACAGGTACCTGACCCGTCGCAGGACAATACACTGGACAACTCTTTCCTCAATGGATGATCACACTGTAGGAAAGGTAGAGAATATCAGAGACAGGACAAACCAGGAAACTAATGTCAACACATTATCCCAGACAGAGGGCAGATAATTGCATAGGTTTGCCTAGGCTATAGCTTAGGGGTCCAGAGTGAGCAGGGGCCCATGTAGTTTTTTCAAAATTCAGAAGATATAGACGTCACTGGCAGGCACCGAACCCGGCCTGGTTTGAAGAGCATGTGTGTCTGGATCTGGGCACACTGTAGTGTCGAGAAGGGGGACCCTGTGGAAAGTGTAGTTTAGGGGCCTCACATATCATTTACATACCTCCCAACTGTCCCTTTTTCGGAGGGACAGTCCCTCTTTTGACAGCTCAACCCGCAGTCCCTCATTTGTACTGGAAAGTCCTTATTTTCTCTGCACTGAACTGCCACAAAAAGAAACAAAGTTTCTAACTTATTTGGCTTTTAGCAGAGAGCACAGAACATCTAACAGGTGAAAATAAGATACTTTGTAACAATTTTGAGACACAAAAAACCTTTAGATAAGGAGAAATATTTTCAAACTTTCATAACCTGCCAAATTTTGTAAAATGAACATGGTAATTGGGGGATGTGGCCACTGAAAGGGGTGTGATCAAAAAATGTTGCTGCGCTACTCTTTTTACTTCCAAAATGTTGGGAGGTATGTCATTAATCCACCACTACCAATTAGTCCTAAACTGGCTAATTCTTTAAGGTCTGCGCATAAACATTCTTAAATTTAAATATTCAATACTACACATATTTTTTTTTATAGATATTTATATGCCAGCAGGGTGGAAGATCAAAGCTACATAGCTGTGATATAAAAGTAAAAGAGGAGCCAATAAAGTAGTTAGGGCAATAAACATAGGGAAAGAAGAATGCATGCGAGATACAGTGCTGGACAGTGCCAGCTGGGCGCCCCAGGCAACCTGCGCGTGCGTCTCCTTTTTCAGTGGCGGACTAAGGGGTAGACTGCAAGCTTTGTGCCCTAGGCAAGTGCCTCTTCTGTCTACCCCTAGTAACAGCCCCTAGGAGAGAGTGAAACCAGAAGAATGACAGAGAATGCAAAAGAGGAATGGGAACAGGAGGGTCGTGCCAGAGAGAAGAGAAAAAAAGATGAGAAAGAGAATTACACAAAGAGTGAAATGAGAATAGGACAAAGAGTGACATGAGAATAGGGCAGGTGAACATGAACATGAAAATACATTTGGGAAAAGCAAGAAAAGGAGGAAGAAGATGTGTAGTTTATATAACACATTTCCTCATTTCATTTTCTATTTAATCTTCACATCTCAGAGCAGAGAATGAAGGCTAACGTGGCGCCATCGCTCCCAGCACAGTAACACACACTACGATCATTCTTGCCATTCACGTAACCAGGAAATAACTTGAGTTAAACTAAAATCACGGCTGAGACGCTGAATTAAGATTGCATTATTGTTCAAAACCGGATGAAACTCACAGGCTCGCCTTTTGTTACACCGTCCCGCGCAGTCTCCGACCCGGCACATAGAAATGGGATTGTCAGAGAACATTACATAGCTGAATGTTGAGCAATTTGCACTTCATCCACCTTGGAACGCAAATATTTCCTGTATCCCTATGTCATAGCGAGCGCCGCTTCCTCGCTCGGTTATTTGCCTATATTGCCACCTAGCGGGAGGAGGAGTCAACCAACGATTCCTTTAAATAAGTCATTTCTATGACCTTGTTTTAAACAATGCCATATTTATAAATGAATGAATGAAAAAATAAACATTTTGGACATGTTTTTCCCTTTGAAAACAACTGGTTACAGTTGTATTATTTTTCTATCCTAGCAGTTGTAGGGGGAGGTGCCATTCATGTATTCCTTTCCAGTGCTCTTGGCTGAGTTTCAGTTATTAGTTGGGCCTGCTGCTCTAGGGATAGGGCAGGTAACATTTACATAAGTAGAAATCTGGGTGATATGAGTAATTCCAATATAACGTGGGAACTGTAAGAGATGCTGGAGTTAATGGCTACTGCATGTGTCCCTGCTTTTGTTTCCTCCAGGCATGCTCCTTTTCTTGTTGTTGAGTTCTCCTTTAGGCCATTGCCTCACAGAAGGATTATCAGATGATGTGCATACCTCCCAACTGTCCCTTTTTCGGAGGGACAGTCCCTCTTTTGACAGCTCAACCCGCAGTCCCTCATTTTTACTGGAAAGTCCCTCTTTTCCCTGCACTGAACAGCCAGAAAAAGAAACAAAGTTTCTCACTTAATTGGCTTTTAGCAGAGAGCCCAGAACACCTAACAAGTGCAAATAAGATACTTTGTAACAATTTTGAGACACAAAAACACAGTTTAGATAAGGAGAAATATTTTCAAACTTTCATAACCTGACAAATTTTGTAAAACAAACATGGTAATTAGGGGGTGTGGCCACAGAAAGGGGTGTGGTCAAAATTTGCTGCGCTACATGTGGAAAAAAAAATTTTGCCCCTCTTTTTACTTCCAAAATGTTGGGAGGTATGTGATGTTTGTATTACAAAAGTACATAACAGATTATGTGCCCATATCCTATTTGTAGCCAGCAACCAATCTCCCTGACTGACACAGGCCTTGTTTCCGAATTCTGCTGTATTCAAGTAAATAGTACAAAAACATAGTTGCTGTAGGCTTGATCCGCAAGCACTTAGATGTTGCTCTCAGTGGCCTGGAAGCAGGTGCTTATTTTTAAATTCCATATCTCCCAAAATTTAAAATAATGGAAAGAGGGACAAAACGTTGTGCAGTGCACAGCACGGCAACATTTTATTGACCCTGCCCATTTCATGGCCACACCCCCTAATTACCATGTCCATTTTACAAAATTTGGCAGGTTATGAAAATTTGAACACATTTCTGGGAATTGTAGTGCAATGTTTTATGTATTATAACAGTTTTGCTAATGAAAGTGAATTGCCCGTTAAGCTGCCCAGTCTCAAGAGACTTGTATCTTTGCTTATCTTAAATTGTTACATAGTATCTAAGTGCAGCTGCTGAGTGTTCTGGGCTCTCAGCCAAATAGCCTCTTATTTTAATTGTTTCAGGAACTTTGTATCTTTTTCTAGTGCAGGAGATCAAACAGAAACTCTGAAAATTTCAGTAAGAAGCCTGGGACTGCAGGATGAGCTGTCAGAATCAGAACTGTCCCACAGAATACGGGACAGTTGGGAGGTATGCAATTCAAGGCCTGGAGGTAACTTTTGGTTGCATGAAAACAAGTTTTAGGTCCAAACAGAGCCTTCAGTAGGCTGTCAGTTCACAAAGGGGCTACTAAATAGCCAATTACAGCCCTTATTTGGCATATCCAGGGACTTTTTCATGCTTGTGTTGCCAGGGGCGATCCTGGCCCCTCCGCCGCCTGAGGCGGCTTGGAGTTGCCACCCCCTCCCCCGTGCGCTCACCTTTTTGCGCCGGAGGGGGTCCAGGTGGGACGCTGCCGCCTGAGGGGAAAATTCTCAGTTTGCCTCATTGACGCCCCTGTGTGTTGCTCCCTAACTCTTTTTACATTTGAATGTGGCTCACGGGTAAAAAGTTGGGGCCACTGCTGTGGGCAAAAACTTCTTATTCTGTGCTATACATGGGCTGATTAAGCTGCTGACTCAGGCCTCCCCTGGTAAGGTTTCCATCTTATTTGCCTGTGTATGGGGTCCTTGTGAGCATCTGCCCAACCAATAGATCTATCAGGCAGGTTTAATAATCTCATCAGGCAAGGACTACATTTTGTCTCTATAGGCACCTTTATGAACTCTGATCATTGGATTATTCTGATTTTGCCCAGCATGTTGATGGCCAAATCAGGTTAAGATGTGATTGTTTGATGACTATGTCCAGGTTAAGGTTAAATAGTCCAAATGCAAGTTTGAATCTTCAGAACGTTGTATTCCCAGTCCAGCAATGGCTAGGACTCTCCTCTGCCTGGATAAAAGACATTGTTCAAAGTTTGACTGCTGTGCACCTCAAGAAGCCGTAGCTTTGAGGGGGGAAACAATAAAATTCAGAAAAACAGGGCCATTGAGGGTCGAAACGTCGATTCCAATAAAACTTCTTTACTGCAAAAAGCCCCTAGAGTGCAACAGCATTTCTTGGAAACTATATATAATATAGGTTAACAATGCCTGGGTGCAATAACAGAAAAAATGTAAAGCTGAAGAGAGTCTCACACTCACAGGACTTAAAAATCAACTTTGAAAGCAGCTAGTAAGTTGCAGGTAAAACTTAGTCCCTTTGTAAAATGTATAATGAAGCAATAGAATTCTTAATGAATCAGATGAAAATTGAGCATAGGACTGGCCAGATATAGGATGACTTTGACGTAGTTGGCCAGCTTAAATATATTGCAATATATGGACAAACAATCCCTGTTTTGTTTAAAGGGTAAGGCATTTTTCAGTAGCAGTATGCACAAAATGTCTTAAATATATTGATAATGGGTTGAGTGCAGAGGACCTCGGGCAAGAAATTAACCATTTCTTCTGTCCAGGCTGGGAAGCAGCAAGAGATTAACCCATCAGTGTTTTTTCATGTTGACGGGAGGGCCAGGAAAAAATATTGAATTTTAGTTTGGTTTTTTTTTTTTTACAATATCCCTATATAAAGTAGCATTATGCCATGATTAATTTAGCCAGTGGAGGTCACTGTTTCATCAGTCTTAAGTCTTAAGGATTTTTGTGGTAACTGATATAGATGGCCAATAAACTGTATCATATTACCACAAAAAATGTTTTTTTCTTTTTCTGAATTATGGCTAACACAATACAACACTCTTCGTCTAGCAATTCTTCGAAACTAATTATGCTATATCATATTACATGTTCTTTTCTGCTACCATATATAACAATCTCTTAAAGCAGTGCCACATCATTGGGGCTTGTTTATACCACAGCTGGTTGTTCCAGCTTCATTGTTGTCATAAATGTATTGCAGAAGAATGGACCAACTACTAGGGTTAAGCAATAAAAGCATGTAGTTTAATCCAGGTTTAGTAACCCATAGCAATCAATTAGATGTTTTCTTTCAGACAAATGATAAGTAAATTCTAGCAGTTAATTGGTTGCTATAGGTTACTAGAATTGAGGCACTTTGTATCTGCTCACATTATCCTTAAATAACTAGATCTGTTATCTCTGATCCATCTGAATGGGGCCTATAATCTATTTCATTTGTGACCTTCTTTGGCAGAGAGTTGACATCATCAGTTATTCAGTTCAGTTATTCAAACTTCACTTTCCTTTGTCTTCTGTAAACAATGTGTTCTTTATTGTGCTTCTGTTCTGGGTACAACAGCAGCTTATTTGCTTTCAAAAGCTTCCAATAAAAATAAACAATGCATAATTATTGGTCATAAACAATGGTCTTGAAAAAGGTCTTAGGAACAGACCGAAACGTCGACCCACTTTTAGGGCTAGTCCACACGAGGAGATTCAGGGAGATTTTGTCGCCTGGCTACGAATCGCCTCGTCTTTTGAGCAACTATCTCCCTGAACTGCCTCAGCGTTTTTCCCCATAGGCTACAATGAAAAGTCGCCTGCGCTAATGCACACACAGCGATGCGTTTTCAATAGTTGCCCAAAGTTGCCTCAGTGAGGCAATTTCAGGCAACTATTGAAAACGCATCGCCGTGTGTGCATTAGCGCAAAAATTATCAAAAAATGTATCTAATTATGTATAGCCTATATGCTATATATATATATATATCTTCTCTTGGGATGCAAATCCTACTGCATACTTCTAATTTGTTACTATTTTGGCAAGAGGGTTCTGATTTGAATTGCAGTGGTAGGGGAAGGCACTTAACAGCCTATGTATGAAGTTTGGGTACTCTGTTATTGTTACAGAAATAGCTAAGATAGTAAATAGCCACTGACCCTAACATTTTATCCTAATGGGCCTTTGGTTGGAATCTCCCTTGCACAGCTTTGGGCCACTGCATACCTCCCAACTGTCCCGTTTTTAGAGGGACAGTCCCTTTTTTGACAGCTCAATTATAACAATATTAGATAACAGGTCCCTTGGGAAATGTTAGATTTACAGATTAAATGGCAATTCACCTTCATTAGCAGAACTGTAATAACTGAAAAAAAACACAGAAATATGTTCAAACTTTTATAACCTATGAAATTTTGTAAAATGAACATGGTAATTAGGGTGTGGTCAAACAAATCTTGCCACACTATGCGCGGCAACTTTTTTGTCCCTCTTTTTATTTCCAAAATGTTGGGAGGTATAGGCCACTAGGGGACCCTACCCCACACTACTGATTTAGGGTATTGGTCATTAGAAGGCCCAGCCTGGGTAGATTTAGGACATGGCCTGATATTTACATTAGCAGTGTTTAGAGAAAAGTACCAACCACCCTTTAAGTATATCATATTAACATTACCAGTACTGTTTAGTATATATTGTGTCCTGCATCGGTAATATATTATATTTTCTGTTATGCTTTATTTTTCTTGGGACTGAAAAGAAGAGTTGGAATACTTTTGGGGCAAATGGTTTGCTACACATGACAATAAAAACTATTTTCACAGTAAATACATATATATATTTACTTATACAAACAGCTTGGCCATCATAGTGGCAGTGGTTAGGTTCGAATTCAGCCAGGGCACTGTTTGCTAAGAGTCTGTATGTTTGACTTTTATCTGTGTGGGTTTCCTCTGGTTTTTTCCCACACTTTAAACATACAGGCAGGCAAACGATAAACACCTAATAAAATTTACAGCAGCATGTGTTTGTAATAGGGACCTTAGACTCTAAGATCCATTGTAAAGTGTTTCAGAATGTGTTGGCACCATATACATACAAATTATATTAATAATAATGGTTTTACACCAGAATTACTCTCCATTTGTATCCATCTTGTTCACAGTTCTTAGTCCCAGTAAAATACTGAGTAGATCCATCAGCTTTCCAAGCAATCTAAGAAAATAGTTATTTTTCATGAACTGATAACTGTACCAATCTTTTGTTTGCCAGGGATATTTTCCTGCATGCTCCAGATAATTTATTCTGCTAATATGCCAGTTTTATTTGCCTTTGGTGCAGTATTGGAGGAAATCAGCTCCGATAGGCACATTATCACACAGTTATTTCTCTTTCTCACACAAGAAAGGAAATGTCACATCATAACGGAACGATGATTGAGCAAATATTTTATGCCGTAGGCAGGGAAAAATTGCGTGAATATTATAAATGAGAGGAAGGAGGCAGAAGGGCAAACAACTCAGCTAAATGCAGGCATATTGTGCTGGGTACACAGATATATGCAAGGCATACACACAAAGGTTGAGAACAAATAATGTAGCAGGAAGCATAAAAAATGAGATAGCTTAAAGGAGAGAACAAAACAGAAACCATGCCTAGTGTAAACCTGTACACTCATCAGTTAAAATAAATACAACTCCTGAACACAGGTTACATAGTTACATAGTTAAATTGGGTTGAAAAAAGACAAAGTCCATCAAGTTCAACACCTCCAAATGAAAACCCAGCATCCATACACACACTCCTCCATACTTTCATATAAATTATATATACCCATATCTATACTAACTATAGAGTTTAGTATCACAATAGCCTTTGATATTATGTCTGTCCAAAAAAATCATACAAGCCATTCTTAAAGGCATTAACTGAATCAGCCATCACAACATCACCCGGCAGTGCATTCCACAACTTCCTACGTTGCAGCTCATTTTTATCCCTCTTCAGGACTGGAGTCTAAAACTGCACTGCATACTCGAGATGAGACCTCACCAGGGACCTATAAAGAGGCATAATTAAGTTTTCATCCCTTTAGTTAATGCCCTTTTTTATGCAAGACAGAACATTACTTGCTTTAGTAGCCACAGAACGACACTGCCCAGAATTAGAAAACTTGTTATCTATAAAAAACCCAAGATCCTTCCCATTTAAGGAAACTCCGCCCTAACACACTGCCATTAAGTGTATAACTTGCTTTTATATTATTTTTGCCAAAGTGCACATAAACTAATTTTCCAGTTTGCTGCCCAGTTTCCCAACTTAGACAAATCACTCTGCAAAGCGGCAGCATCCTGTGTGGAACCTATAGTTCTGCACAATTTCGTATCATCTGCAAAAATAGAAACAGTACTTTCAATGCCCACCTCCAGGTTAAGTGGAGCTATGGTTGGTGTGGGTATTTCATTCCATATCATTATAAATAATTTATGCCATATTATTATTATTCCATATAGTCACACATGGACAAATTAAATACACAGATACCTACACAAAAGTGCATTTAGTTAGATCACTTCACCAAACATAATGATTGCAAATAGGATGGACTGGTAGCCCTAACAAGTCCCAAAGGTTGCATTCTCAATGTCCACCCCCAAAATAAAAAAAAGGAAGGCAGGTACAGGTATCCAGAAAAAAAATGCTCCTGAATATTCTGAGAACTTCATTAGCATGTGTGCCATGCCTGCCAGTGCACATTGAAGTCAGGGAAGAAAACAGTGGATTGGCATTTTCTCCACCAGTGTGTTTACCAAAAAATGCCTTGTATGACACAGTCCTAAATGTTATCAATACTGATATGCATATAAAACTATTTGCTAAGTCTTAATGCAGGATATTTGAGTAAATCAGCCATAAGGTACTGAGCAAAACTAATGCTAAGCCAGACATTGCGGATCTCGGCCTGCACCTGAATACATTGGTGCAGGCAGACGAGAACAAATCTTGTGTTTCAGTGCTGATATCCGCCGTATCTTTATGCACCCCAGTCAAAGCAATGTATTCGGGGGCAGGCACATTGAGCAACAGCAGAGGAGCAGATTATTAGCCTACATTTCTCCACAGGCTGAGATAAGCAACATCTGACACTAGCCTAAGAAATGGTCCATTTAGAGAGCCACAAAGGATCAGAGCAGTAAACAATAGAAACATTTAGTACTCAATGATTCTCATACAGGCGTGCAGTGACAATCTGTGAGTTCTGGCAAATGCCAGAGGGGCTGCTGTAAGATGCCATAGACAGTCAATGTGAAGTGGGCTGGAGGGGGACTGGACAGACCTCTGTGCACTTGATATGCCAGGGCATATTTTGAGTCCCAGTCCTGTCCTCATAGTATAAAAACTACAGAACTTGGCACTATATCAGTGTAACTAGATTATAGGATAGGAATGTAAATATATGCCAATATATATATGCTGAGCGGGTATACTCTCCACCCAATGGGCCCGTCCAAACAGACTCTGCACTACTGATGCACCCCCCTGACCCTGGACCCCCTCCAGCTACTGTATGTAAAAATAGGTGTGGGTGGCATTGCAAAAGCTGCCTTGGGAGGGTATTATATTATATTATGAGGGCTACAACATTGTGATCCAGAGGGTCGGCTGTAGTGGAGTCAGAGAAGATATGGAGATATTTAAATTGAAGTTAAAGGACAAGGCAGTGAGAGAGTTACAAATGGGAATTACAAATGTATGGGCAATTGTAAAGGCAGTAAATCTGAAATCACCACCCCAGCCTTATTAGGTGATTTACCGGCTAGAGTCGTGTTGTTGTCCATGCAAAGAGCATGAAATATGAAACAGCAGGAAGTGAGTGATGGGCGGCTCCTGATAACTTCCTCATCTACACCATCAACTGGTCCATAGAGCACACTGGCAGACGAAATGTTCAAACCTGCCAAATGCTCCAACTGGCCTTTGTACATTGTACATGGATATTGGTTGTGACAAGCCACCATACACATTCCTACACACCATTGGTATGACCAGTTTTACTTCCACACACAAGCTGCTCTACTTCTGTGAACTTGAATTGTGCCACACACAAAATGGATGCTGAGGTGATTATCAGCTCATACAGGATAACTCGCTGGAATAATTATTATATAACAATGACACAATTGTTTTGCCCATCCACGGTGGTTTAGGCAATGGGGTTGCTGGCAAGCAGGAAAGCTCAGCTAATATCTATGCTGTACCACATGACAGACAACAACAAGCAGAGCTTCCCTGCTGCCGACGCGCCAATGTATGTGAGCCCCGCCCTCTTCTCCCCTAGGGCGGGTATTGCAGTAAGGTTACCATAGGGCTGCTTTGCTATGGGGCGGGGTTTTGTGGACTAGAAGACAGGGAAAAGCGACGCGAGTGGAACAGAGGCAAGGGCGCGGGAGGCTAGTTGCACGTATTTAGCTGGGGAGCAGTTGTAGGAAAGCGCAGTCTGTACTGGGAGAGTCGCTTAGAGGGGGAGCCGGACTGCGGAAGGTTACTCTATCATACTTGCTGAGGTCTCTTGGCTGCCATTGAGGAGAGCGCAGCCTGAGCATCACGTATTGTTAAGAGCAGGAATAGACAGACATGAAGCCAAGTGAAGGAGCCGGGAGGAGCGCTCTCCCAGCTGACGGACACGGGGACAAGGCAGCGCCCAATACACTTGCCGATGGCGGAGAGGCGGCTGAGGATCCCTGGAAAGAATGTATGGAGACGGCAGTGCAGCTGGCCCTCCGAGCCGGACAGGTGAGCAGCAGCAACATCTCTAGACACGTGATAGGGGGCGCTGTGTATATTACATTAGGGCTTCTGTACCGCAGAGAGTTCAGTTGCTGGAGGGCCGCAATTGCCACTACATCAGCATCCCCCACTACCTCTTACTATGAATCACACACACTGAGCTTGTTTCTCCTGTCCAGAATGAGAGGCTCCTCTAGCTGAACACGTGAGAGGAAAGCGTAGATCACAAGTGTTACTAATTGCTCCTCCGCAAAAGCTTCTTTTATCTGTAGCAAGTTTGCCTTACATGTCCATTCAGATCCCTGACATCCTCTGGACCTCTCCTCTGATTATTACATTTTATAGGGCAGTTTTTGTTCCTAAAGTGCAAATGTCAGTTTCACAGCAGGGATCTGAATCTAATCAGAAAACAAGTACTGCTATGGGATCTGTTATCCAGAATACTTGTAACCTGGGGTTTTCCAAAACATTTAAACCATAACCCTTTATTTTTACCTCACCGGAAGTGCGGGCTAATAGAGCACTTTATATTGAAAGTGCTGATTGAGCACTTTTTTTTTATTTTTGAGGAGGAGGCAGAAATTTACCCACACAAAGAAAAAAGGGGCCCACCCTCTATATAAAGTTATATTGAAAGCAATGAGGGGACTGGCCATCTGTAGTCAAGCCCTGGCTGCCAGATTTCTAAGTATTTGGCATTAGTATTTAACGGAAAGTTAAAAGCCTCTAGTATTCTTGTATTTATCGCACTAGACTTGGTTATATCCCAACAAGTATTCCAGATTTCCGGTTCGAGGGTGGTCTTTAGGTCCCTTTCCAAGAGTGGACATAGGGGTGTTCTCTTGGGTGAGATATTCTAAGGCAGGGGTCCCCAACCTTTTTTACCTGTGAGTCACATTCAAATGTAAAAAGAGTTGGTGAGCAACACAAGCATGGGTTTGGGGTGCCAAATACGGGCTGTGATTGGCTATTTGGTAGCCTTTATGTGTATTGGTAGCCTACAAGAGGCTCTACTTGGCACTGTACTTCATTTTTATGCAATTAAAACTTGCTTTCAAGCCTTGAATTCAAAAATTAGCAGCTACTTTGAAGACCCTGAGAGCAACATCCAAGGGGTTGGAGAGCAACATGTTGCTCACGAGCTACTGGTTGGGGATCACTGTTCTAAGGGTAAGCTATAGTTTAGTAATCATATGTTTGCACTGGGGTGGGTGCACACACCAACTTTCCAAAAAGGTTAAATTACCTTCAGCTGTCTCCCAATAATTCTTTAAAGGAGAAGGAAAGGCTAAAAGTAAGTAAGCCTTATCAGAAAGGTCCATCTAAATATACCAGTAATCCCCCAAAGTGGTGCTGCTCTGAGTCCCCTGTCAAAAGAAACACTGCATTTCTTTCCTTCTATTGTGTACTCATGGGCTTCTGTATCAGACTTCCTGCCTAGAGGTGCTCCGCCAATGAGGCGAGTTGAGGCTGTTGCCTCAGGCAGCAGCGCCCCACTAGGTACCAGGGGCAGCAAAAATGCTGCTCCTGGTACTTTAAGAGCAAATTTCCTGGGGAGGGGGGGCAGCAGCAACTGCTGCTGCCTCAGGCGGCGGGGGGGGCCAGGATCGCCCTTGCCTTCATCTTAAACCTCATTGCCCTGGGCAAGAGCATGCTCAGTTTGCTCCTCTTCCCCCCCCCCCCCCTCCCTTCTCTACTGTAATCTGAGTCCAGAGCAGGGAGAGAATCGGGCAGGAAGTGATGTCACACCACATTAATACTGCAGCTCCTATCCTAAACAAACAGAGAGCTTCTAGAGCTTTTTACTCAGGTATGGTAAAACATTCTACAGAATAAATATAGCATTCTAGCTTGCACTATTGTGGCTAATCTATTGGCAATAAAATGCCTTCTCCTTTAAGGACCTTGCATAATGTATTAACTGAGAGGCCCTAAATCTTTCTGCTAGGGGGAACTCTTGTTGTGAACAAATTATTGATTCTAGTCTTTGGACTGCTACCATTGAAAAGTTACTGGGTTTTGCTCAGGTTCAAACTCTGAATTCTGGATTAATGGAGCTGCTGGGGTCCATGGGAAAATCGGTCCCACTGAGTATCTTACTCTGTCCCAGATATTTACAGTGGTGTCCAAACATGGGTTATTTGTGCGGGTCCCCCTTTTAGATCAGGTAGTCCATAAAAGGTTCTTATGCATTAAATGAGTCGCTATAGTGTTTTTCTAGTATTGTACATTGAGGACCTGCGTGCCCTAAGTGTAGGGCAGGTAGCACAGTCAGTTGGGCTGCATAGTAATAATGGACAAGGTTAAAGGGATACTGTCATGGGAAAAAAAAAATTTTCAAAATAAATCAGATAATAGTGCTGCTCCAGCAGAATTCTGCACTGCAATCCATTTCTCAAAAGAGCAAACAGATTTTTTCTTTTATATTCAAATTTGAAATCTTACATGGGGCTAGACATATTGTCAATTTCCCAGCAGCCCCATGTCATGTGACTTGTGCTCTGATAAACGTTGATCACTCTTTACTGCTGTACTGCATGTTAGAGTAATATCACCTCCCTCCCTTTTACCCCCAGCAGCCAAACAAAAGAACAATGGGAAGGTAACCAGATAACGGCTCCCTAACACAAGATAACAGCTGCCTGGTAGATCTAAGAACAGCACTCAATAATAAAAACCCATGTCCCACTGAGACGCATTCAGTTACATTGAGAAGGAAAAACAGCAGCCTGCCAGAAAGCATTTGTCTCCTTAAGTGCAGGCACAAGTCATATGACTGGGGGCAGCTGGGAAATTGACAAAATGTCTAGCCCCATGTCAGATTTTAAAATTGAATATAAAAAAATCTGTTTGCTCTTTTGAGAAATGGATTTCAGTGCAGAATTCTGTTGGAGCAGCACTATTAACTGATTCTTTTTGAAAAAAATATTTTTTCCCATGACAGTATCCCTTTTAAGGAAAGGCGTAAAGGATTTTCCTATTGCCCATGTTGTGCTGTAATGTTTACCCCTAACGTGGACTCACTGTCAGGTCGCCATATAAATTCAAAATTCAATTTTAAGACTTTAACGATTTCTTGTGGGAGACTGAGGTGAAGGGCTTCAGACTTATGATTTATTGAAACACCTGACATTTGTCCCAGTAAATTATACAATTTGGAGAGAGAAGTTAGTGGTTGGGAGAGCAGTAGTGTTACATCACCTGCTAACAATGATATTTGATGTTGTATTCAGTTGATCCAAAGCCCATGTACGATATGGGAGAGAGGGGGCAGCCCTGGTAGGTGCCTCATTGCAAAGTGAAAGCATGGGATTTGAATCCCATTGAAGTTACATTGGCGCTGGGAGAGTGGTATAAAGCAGGATTGGAATCTTGTGCCTTGGCCCCATTTCTGTACTATGTAGTGCAAATATGGCCAAGTAAGGGTGTCAAACGCTTTACAAATATCGACCTTTAATATCATGGCCTTTGTAGAGGAAGCCTGGGCCTAATGAATTAATAACAGAAGGGGTCGTATGCATCGCCAGTAAATGTTAACTTCTTTCCTATGTGAGAGCATGTTTATTTGCAACCCAAGTCATGTTCCAAATATTTTATTCAGTGGGTATATACAGATAGCCATACTTTCCTCCCCCCCACCCTTCACATCCAGCAGTAATGTCAAAGCCAACTGTGTAAATTAATATATGATGACTTATTTGATTATGTGTGTGTGTGTGTGTATATATATATATATATACATACATACATACATACATACATACATACATACATACATACATACATACATACATACATACACACACACACTGTGGAGCATTAACAGTAGGGTTCTTAAACACTTTTTGGATGTGGCTCTTCTGCAGTGAATAAAGAGAACAAATATAACATGCCATGCTTGGGGATAGCATCACAAAAACTGTCCGTATGACTTTACTTGGAAAATAAAAGCAGGTATAGTAACACCAGCCTAAGCTGTATATTGCTGCCCAACTTGCTTCCCCTGGCTGTAGTTAAACTACTCTTTCAGTTCATATTACAAGTTAACACTGCTTAGGCTAGTTGTTAAATACAGAGTTTGCTCTTCTAATGTTTCATTTTGCATCTTATTTACAGTACTTTCACATGCTGACATGTCATTGCATCCATAGCAACTAAACATTGGCTTCTGCTACATTGTTTTAACAAATAGGCGTACAGAGAATACAAAGAAACAAACAGATCCTGTATTCAGTAGCGGTTTTAATATATATGGGAAAGTTTCTTATAATTACATTTTATTTCATTATGCAAAATAGTTGGTTCTCTTTTAACCAGGACTGTGGAGTCAGAACATAAATCCTCTGACTCCAGCATTTTATCACTGCAATTTTAAAGCTATATGAAGATGGTGTCGGAAGCTAACACATTACCCTATTGGTCATCCAAGCCTATCCCTGTCAACATGAATGGTGACATTGTTCAAGTTTGGGTCTAAATCTAGAACTACTATGTCATTGTGACATTTTATTTATTAAAGGGATGGTTCACCTTTAAGTTAACTTTTAGTATGTTATAGAATGGCCAATTCTAAACAAGTTTTTTCAATTTGCCTTCATTTTTTTCTTTTTCTTTCTTTTTATAGTTTTTTATTTATTTATATTTTTTGTTTGAGAACGTTGTGGTGTAATTTCTGTGTTCCACAGATTTAGAGGACCCTAGAGCTGTTATGACACATTGACAGTGAGGCTGGGCATATTGTGTGTATCTATGTCTGACAGTCATAGGCAGAGCGTTTCCCATGCTTTATATGGGAAGGGGTGACCGTTTATGTTGAATATATATTTTTTTTTAACCAGAAAGATGCTTTATTGAATATCACAGGCAGCGATACAAAAGGAACGTAGTAGAACTGGTACACAATTCTCTGGGCTCAATAAAGTATAAAAGTACAAATTACAGCAGAGTCAAGCGTCATTATTCTGGTTATAGTGAAATCACAGTAAGAAATAAGCCTATAAAACACAAAAGAATACATAAAAAAAAAAAAAAGAAAAGTTAACTGTTATGCTCTTGAAAGAACTGATAGGCAGATCTAAGGGGTGTTCCCCTATTCAATGCAATATATCTGTTGCACCAGATTGAGAATGGGATATAGAATGGGTCGGATGCAAGATATGCTGTGCGGCTTGGCTGTGAGACCTAAATCGCTGCCAAGGCGACCATATGACATCATGGGCCTCTCTCTTATTGTCATTGGTGGATGCCATCGCCTCCATTTGCTCATGAGTGGAAAGTAGAGTAAAGCGCTCCTGAAGAGAATAAGTAGCGTTCAATTTCCATTTTCTTGATATGATTGTAGCAGCAGCAGTAAATATCAAACAGCAATTTCCGTTGTGGCGGTTTCACAGAAGAAGGGAAAGCATTAAGCAGAGCTATTTGAGGCTCAAAGGGTAAAGTCCAGTTTAGCTCATCGTGCAGGAATTGAAATATCGACTTCCAAAACATCAGTACTTGAGGGCACTCCCACCACATGTGGTATAAAGTGCCGGGAGTATCGCACCCTCTCCAACATTTGTTGTCATAATTACGGTTAATATTATGAATCTTCACAGGTGTGAGGTGCCATCTGAACAACACTTTTTTGTTTATCTCAATGTGATTAGTGCATCTTGTGGCTCCTTGGGATGCCACAAATACTCTGTCCCATTGTTGAGGGGTGAGGTGGATGTTTAAATCCTGTTCCCATCTCATTTGGTAGAGAAGTTTAAGCTCTGGATCTTTCTGCAGAAGTAACTTATAGCAGTCGGATAGCACTCCCTTTCCATGTACACTTTCTCTACAGAGAAGTTCCATGTGTGTAGACCTTCTGGTGGTTTTAGGGCTTTGGAGATGGGACTGCAATAGATGAGTGATTTGCATCAGTGGGAATTTCGCGTTGCCCGATAGTTGATATTTTCTTTGAAGGTCATCAAAATGTCTCTGTGTGTTAGCAAAGTAGAGGTCTCCTAGTGAAGTAATGCCTTTAGCAATAAGCTCGTTGAGGTTTATGTTTGGGATCAATAATTTAATTGCAGATATCGGTGTAAGAGTAGATGGAAATGGAAACTCCCCAAAGCTGTTTATTTTGAATATTTTAACATGCAAATGCAATGCTTCTGACCCACTGCTCTAAACTACATCATGAATTAATCAGATCCCATCTTATTCAGGATTTAATTGTTTGTTTATTAACGTGTTTTATTGTCCATCGTTGGAAGGTAGTCATTTTAGTTACTGGTGGTACCTAATAAATTGTCACCTCCAGTGTGTTAATCTTTGATTCAAATGTGACATTCACTGCTACAATAGATAAACATTATTAAAATAAGATGCAAACATAATTTTTAGCTGCATATTGGGCCACAAAACTGACTCCTAGACTTTACCTGTAGCATCTTAAAACTTTTAAGATATACTGAATTCAAGTTTGCTGATGCATTTGATTATGATTGCTTGCTTTGTTTTGCATAGGTAACATTGCTGTGTAGGAGCTTTGACTCATATCCTGAAACCTGTGGTTGACTGCAAACAATAGGCCCCTAACTTCAACACTGTGACGCAGTTTCTGCATTTTAAAATTAAAAATGTGATAAGCACTGTATTGCAGATTATAATATCTAGTTTTTCCTTTGTAGCACACATGATTTTACTCTTCCCTCTTCAGGATGTGCACACAAATTCTGCCATTACTACACTTCCTTCCTCTCACGGATTCTCTGTTATGGTCGCTCGCCTTATTCGCTCACTCAACTTCTTGCCTTTGGTAGTAACGGTCATAAAATAGAGACAATATAGGCTAGACAGTCATGTATAAATAGCGAGCAAACCATAGACTCTCTCTTCTCGGTTTTGGTCTGCTGCCATTTTTATGGGGTTCAGTGTAGTAATTTAATGCTGAAATGTGACTATTGCCATCAAATGAGTGACATTTTAGCTGTTGCCACTGATAGGCATCAAATGTTTTGCATGAACATGGCTGTAACTGAAAGAGGACACTTGTCCTTTTTAAAGCAAATTTACTTGCCAAAAACATTAATGTGTTTTTTGTTTTTTGTTTTTTTGACCCCAGTATAAAAGTGGCCATACACTGGCAAACTTAATCTGTTGATTCAGGCTGTTATCTGCCTGTCTATGGAGACCGCTGATGGACCAAACCAAATGAGAGCTGGGAAAGTTTGATCTTCGAGACCAGATAACTGGCGGTTATACAAGTGGTCGGAGGGTGGACTGCATTGCTCCAACCGCTCGTATACCCATCGCTGCAATGTGATCTTTGACTCTAGGGCCAAGGATCAAATTCAAGCCAGATATCTTCCTCCTTGGGTGGAAGAGTGCTTGTTTGGCTTCCTCACCAAATGAGTAGATCTTTTAGTGTATGGCCACCTTAATTTGACCAGTTATTCTGATCATACATAATGCACTTCTCCTGAAAGGGCATGGGACATATTCCTAGGTCAGCCCATGTGCTATAATGTCACAATTGCAGTTCACTGCTACTAAGGCAGTTTAACACTGTGTTGTATATTCACTGGGACACTAGCTTATTATCCTCTACACTTTTGGCATTCTGATCCAGACCTAATGCCATTCTGCTTCTAACTCGCCTGTAGTAAAAGGTATTTGTATCTGCTGACAGCTTTTTGGAGGCAAGAAGTGTTCCGTGAAACACCTAGAGACTACTGCCAAACTCCCATTTCAGCTATCTTTAGATGGTGTTGCACTTTCAGTGAACTCACTTGGCACATTGAGGCTCGCTGACTGTAGAACTTTAGGATGTGACGACTCCACAAGCTAATGGAAGTGTGCCCACCAAATATGTGTACCATGAGACTGTTCTCTTTTAATAATACTTCCAGAATTATAATAAATGAAATACAAAATGTCCACTGTTTCTGTAATCTATTAATCCTGTGGATTCTACTATAAGGGCCTACTGTCTAGCATATAGAAAATGTGCCTGCTGACTGCCATAGGAAATGTAACCCTGCTGAATCCTAAATTTTTAACTTTTACTATCTGGTTAAAATAAAATGTCAATTTTTAACTTTTACTATCTGGCTCCTGGCCTCTTCTGATGTTCCCTGGTGCCTTTTTTTATTGTATATTTGACTTACCCAATGCATAGTAACACAAGCCCTATTCACTGCACAAGGTGGGATGCTGCCCTTTTAAAGGGGAACTTTCACGAAAATGAAAATTTAATAGAAGCTTCATCCCACTGAAATAAAAGAAACTTTGTAAATACAATCTATTAAATATTCTGCATTGTTTCTCAAATAATCAAGTTTATCTTCACTATTCCTCTCTAAGCATCTGTTTCTCCATTTTGTGTTCACGCAGCAGTTGGGTGTCATATATTCATTGACAGTTAGATCCAATGTATTTAATAGGGGGGCTCCTTTTGCCTAGAAGATGTATTCAAGCTCACTCTATTAAAATCAAGAGAAAACGTGTCTCTTTACATGCAGAATTTGTGCAAAAGGCAGTTACTTTGTTAGATTTTGTTTGTACTGGAGTCGGTTATTTGAATGAGCTCTAATACATCTGCTAGGAAAGGAAGCCCCCCCCCCCTATAAGATATATCTAAATGTCCGTGACTATCTGACAGCCAACTGCTGCAAGAAGACCAAATGAAGAGAAACAGATGCTGAGAAAGGGATAGTGAAGATAAACCTGATTATTTCAGAAACAATGCAGAATATTTAATAGATTGTATTTACAAAGTTTCTTTTATTTCAGTGGGATGAAGCTTCTATTAAATTTTCATTTTAGCGATTGTTCCCCTTTAAGTAAAATGATGTTACTGTAGCAAGTTTATTTAAACCGTCGTAAAATTTGTGTGTATGTCCTTGCACAATTCAGTAATATTTCAGTGGTTGGCAGAAGACTCAGTTTAATACAAGCTTCTTTCTGTAATACCCTTCATAAATTTAAACTAAACACTGAACTGTACAAACCCAGATACTGTAAAAAACAGACATCCTGGAGGGTGTTGTACTTGTACATGACCACCATACTCAGATTCCTTTAGGATAAGGTTCAGCAAAAATTCTAGTGTCATAAGTCAGCAGCTATTGCTCTATATCAACTCAGGTTTGTGTTATTTACCTATTCTCTGTGCCTATTTCTGCATTGTTCCTTGGCTTGACCTTGTGTCTGCCTTTGTGTTGTCTAATGGAGCAGAATCATGCTGGTGACAATGTCTTCTTTACAGGTCGTAAAGAAAGCGCTGACTGAAGAAAAAAGGATCTCAACCAAAACATCTGTGGTGGATCTTGTCACAGAGACTGATCATTTAGTAGAAGATCTAATAATTTCAGCACTGAAAGACAAGTTTCCCTCACACAGGTATGCTGCTGTAGCCCATGTCACTGACAGTAATAGCATTATATAAGTATGCTATATTGAATCTAAAAAATCTGTACAGATATGGGACCTGTTATCCAGAATGCTCGGGTCCTGGGGTATTCCGGATAAGGTGTAATTTAGATCTCCATACCTTAAGTCTAATTAAAATAATGTAAATGTTAATTAAACCCAGCAGGATTGTTTTGCCTTCAATATGGATTAATTATATCTTAGTTGGGTGCAAGGTACTGTTTTATTATTAGAGAAAAGGAAAAAAAATTAATTGACAGTTGATCTCGTATTGGTGCTTTTGGCTTCCTAGACGATATCTGATCTGGGATCAGTCCAATTTGATTGAAAATTCCTGTTGCGCAAAGTCCAACAAGGCCATGAAGGCAGTGTCTTGGTCTTTAATCCCCCACCCCCAATGCATTTATTGGGAGGAAAAGCAGCAGATTAACCTAATTTTTCCCCACTTGTTGGCAGCTAGCATAGGTGGCTGTGAAATCCAACAAATAAACTGCATGGAGTTGAAGGAACATTAACACCAAAAAATGAAGTGTTTTAAAGTGGACCCGTCACCCAGACACACAAATCTGTATAATAAAAGTCCTTTTCAAATTAAACATGAAATCCAATTTCTATTTTTTTTATTAAAGCATTCATAGCTGTTGTAAACTCATTTAAAAATCTCAGCTGTCAATCAAATATTGTCTGCCCTGCCTTTATGCCTAGGTATAGAGGCGGGGCAGACAATTGCTTTCACTTTCCATTCAGCACTTCACCGTTTAATTGTGTAACCAGGGCACGGAGATGGACTTCAGGTCCCCCATTCTGGTGCACAAACAAGATTCTGAGATGATGGAAGGCTTGTCTTAAGAACAGTGTGCACAAAATGGCTCCTGCCTGCTTGCTATAATTATGAGTTTCCACTCTGAAGGAAACAAGATTTAAATAATTTTATATAGTGTAATTAAAGTTCATTTTGCTTGACTAATGTGATAAAATAGGATTTTGAATAATTTGTTTGGGTGACGGGTCCACTTTAAAGGAATGAAAATATAATGTATTGTTGCCCTGCACTGGTAAAACTGATGTGTTTGCTTCAGAAACACTACAATAGTTCATATAAACAACCTGCAATGGTGGAAATTAAAAAAATGTCTATATGGCACATGTTAAATAGTGGATAACAGAACACCATTATGTTCTACAGAGCTTATCTGCTGTGTAACCTGAGCATTTTCTCCTTTTAATGGCTGCCCCCATTGTTACACAGCAGCTTATTTATATAAACAATAGTAGTGTTTTCCAGCATTTTAACAAGGCAGGGGAACAATACATGATATTGTGTTACTTTAAACCACTTTTATTTTTTTGCTGTTACTGTTCCTTTAAAGAGAAAGCAGCTCTCCAATATCTTGAGACAATTGCACACCATGTTTTTGATAATGCCACATCTGAACTTCACAGATCAATTAACCACTGCAATTTTATACTCTCTGGTAAACACACCTTCTTCCTCTATAGTCCAGGTTTGGTAATGTTATTTATGAACTAGAACTGCTCGCTCCCTGGCTTAGCAGACTACATATAGCAATCCAGTATTGTGCAACATTAAACAAATGACGGAAACATTCATAGTATATAGTTAAACTATTACCTCCCTTATGTTAGTTTATGATATTAGTCTATTTTGTAAGAGTATTGTCAGAAAAGAATTTTAATGTCTCAGTTGATCCATACATTTTAACTGTATTCGGTTTCCCTTTTAAATATGATTACCCATTGTTTATTTTTGTTGATGGGTTTTTGTGCCTGCAAATCAACTGAACTTTATGGTTCCCAGTCATCACCTTTACCATACCCAGTGACACAAGGACTGCTATAAATGGTGATTCTGTGTTAAATGTAAAATAAAGCCCTTAATTTGAATTCTCTGATTCTTATATGTGTTGCTGACTAATTTTTTATAATGGAATTGGAGAAACTACAGCTGAGGCATTCTTTTTTAGGCTGGCCAAAGAACAGCTTAGTTTGGTTATTCTCCATTAAGACTGATCCTACCAAATGTTTATTTATTTATTTTGCCCCTTGACCCAAAGCTAGGCCTCTCTGCTATGTAAACTGCTGAGCCATGTATTTTCATTAAGTATGAAAACCACCAACCACCGTAGGTGTGTGTGTCCTTCCTGTTCTATATTTATATCACCCGCTTGTGAAAACAAAGGGGCTTTTTGTACTATTTTCTGTATCCATGGTTAGTACATCTGTGTAATAATCTTGCAGGGTAGGGTTTGATTTACTGCAAACAATAGCAGTTTATTTACAGATTGAATAAGACGCTTTTAACAGTAAATTATCCTTGCAAACTTATTTGGGTCATTAAACAGTCTCTATGGAGACGTGATTAACTTATGAGGAATGGTTAATAAATAAGGTCTTTGTTTCTTACTGATTTAATGAATATGTAGAAATGAGAAATATGTATAATGAATCTAAAGCATATATAATATAGGGCTATATTGTTAGTTAAAAATGAGGTCAATCGCCTTCATTTCTGCAATGAAAATAAAGTATTTGAGCAACTGAAATATCCTAATATGGTATCTCTTGTGTACTTTGCTATCTCATTCTGAGCAGTGTACAAGCAGAGAAAATATTTACTACATATTAGGGATGCGCTGAATCCAGGATTCGGCTCGGGATTTGGCCAGTATTCAGCCTTTTTTAGCAGGATTCTGATTTGGCCAAACCCTTCTGCCTAGCCTAACCGAATCCTAATTTGCATATGCAAATTGGGGGTGGGGAGGAAAAACACGTGACTTTTTGTCACAAAACAAGAAAGTAAAAAATGTTTTCCCCTTCCCACCCATATGTTCGGATTCGGTGCAGTACTCAGCCGAATCTTTTGCCAAGGATTCGGGGGTTGGCCCAATCCAAAATAATGGATTCGGTGAATCCCTACTACATATGTATAACTATAGATACACTTAACAATAAACTATTAGCTCAAGGCAATGGCATTTTTACTGTTGGTCTATTTGACAAATCCTGCAGTTCAAAAGTGTTACAAAAATAACGTTGCTTCTGAAGCCAGGCCCTGGCACACAATAATATATACTTCCCTTGTTTTCTGTCCAAATGTAAGACTTGGGAATGCTTCTAAGGGCACTAAAGTAAATTTATTTGAAACCATTTCCATCTAAGAATTATCTTTTATCATTCATCTTCTTTAAGTATGCAAAGTGAAGTTTTCCAAGTTTAATCAAAATAGTTTAAAAAAAAAAAAAAAAGTGAAATCTATTGTATCACAGTTGCTGATACATCCATTAATCCTTTCTTTGATTACCAACCTATTCTCCTTGTCTAGATTTATTGGAGAAGAATCTACCGCTGCAGGTTCTAAATGTATTCTTACCGACAGCCCAACGTGGATTATTGATCCTATAGATGGAACATGCAACTTTGTACACAGGTATTTTTTCCTTTGGCAATTTTGCCTCTCTACATTTTAAGGCGTTCATATTTGCCTTATCCCAAGTATTCCTGGCTTGGACTTACAAATTCACAATGTATACTGTACTGCATATGTGCAAGTGTCACTTGGAAAAAGGACAACATAAAGTGACAGCAGAGTGCTCATTTGTTTCCCCTGTTCTGGTGCTGTATATTTCCTAAGGAGCTATGGTTCAGGGATGAGAGAGCTGCCTTTAAATCTAAAAGTAAACTGGGTTAAGCCTGTTTTTGTTTTCAGATGTCTGTTTCATGTTCATAGAATAACAAGGAAACTGGCAATACTTAGTATAAATGAATATTGTGGGCAAAATATGCCTTTTGTTTTTTCATCTAGCATGTCACTTAGTGTTTCCAAAAATATACATGGTTCATATGTATCCAGTTAATCATTACTGTTATTATATATAGATTGTGACAGTTCTTAAATAATCCTAATGGAAAGTTTTGTGTAATGCACAATGCGACTTTACTGAAACATCATTATTGTAGAGGGTAAAGTGTAATGTAAATCAAGCTCATAAGGGGTTTAAAATCCTTCTTGTGTTAACCCTTTAAGTGCCAGCAGAATTTCACATTTTGGTTAGGCGAAATGCCAGCCGTTTTTGAAACATTTTGTGCTCTCTCACTTTAGGGGCATTTTCTGAGGGGAAACCTATAGTTTACCTAGGAAAACTATACATTGTTTTTTTCGGGAGAAACCGAGCTTTCTAAATCTGCCTGAGTTTTCATGTATTTCCACCTGTGCAAAAAAATTTATAGTACTAAATACCAAAAAAAATGAAAAATTACCATTTTCATCGTATATCAATTTATACCAGAAAAATATTTAATGTTACGGATGAAAATCCAACTGATTTGGAAAGCCTTATGTCTCTCGAATGTGCCAATACCAGATATGTATAGTTTTAGGGAGATTTAGGATTTCTGTACAGCAAAAACTCCCGGCAGTATATTACCGAATTTTGAAAGCACTAAGGCAGAAAACGGCATGCTTTAGATTCCAAGGCAAAAAATCCTGAAACCGTAGGTTTACCCCAGAAAACCATACATTTTTGAAAAGTACACATTCTGCCGATTACAAAATGGGTAACTATGTCTCTCTACTCCCAACTACCAAACATAAAAGCTTGTCTGAACATAGCGGTTTTTCAAAAAAAATTCTGAAAAATCATTTCAAAGGTTTTATTTTGCTGCTCCGCATATCCCAAACTATATTAGGTACCAAGAAAAAGCACCTGAAATATGATTGCCAGGGGTCCACTGAACAGTTTGATACCCATTATGCATAGGTTTACCAAAGTATCTGGCATTTAGAGACATCAATATGAAGTTAGCACATCCAAATTGTTCAGGACTTTACTTCAGCTACTGAGAAATCAACACATTGACTGCATTTTTTGTGGGGTAAAAACACAGAAATATATGTTTACCCCCCAAACCCATATATTTTTGGAAAGTACACATTCTATTGAAGCTAAAATGGGTACCCATGCCTTTCTGCTCCAAACTACTGAGTCGCAAGGCTTTCCCAAAATTGTCGGTTTTGGTGAAATATCTGAAAATTGCCTCAAACCTTCAACTTCCCAGCACCATATCACCCATGTATCATTACGTACTAAGAAAAAGCACCCTAAATATGATTGCCAGGGTTCCTCCAAACAGTTTGGTGGCCATTGTTCATAGGTTTACCAAAGTATCTGGCATTTAGAGGCCCCAAAATGAAGTTAGCGCATACAAACAGTCCCGTGGGTAACTTCAGCAAATGAAAGATCAACACATTTACTGCATTTTTGTGGGGTAAAAACACAAATATATGTTTACCCCCCAAAACCCATATATTTTTGGAAAGTACACATTCTACTGAATCTAAAATGGGTACCCATGCCTTTCTGCTCCAAACTGAGTCGCAAGGCTTTCCCAAAGTTGTCGGTTTTGGTGAAATATCTGAAAATTGCCTCAAAGCTTCAACTTCCCAGCACCATATCACCCATGTGTCATTATGTACTAAGAAAAAGCACCCTAAATATGATTGCCAGGGTTCCTCCAAACAGTTTGGTGGCCATTGTTCATAGGTTTACCAAAGTATCTGGCATTTAGAGGCCCCAAAATGAAGTTAGCGCATACAAACAGTCCCGTGGGTAACTTCAGCTAATGAAAAATCAACACATTGACTGCATTTTTGTGGGGTAAAAACACAGAAATATATGTTTACCCCCCAAAACCCATATATTTTTGGAAAGTACACATTCTACAGAATCTAAAATGGGTACCCATGCCTTTCTGCTCCAAACTACTGAGTCGCAAGGCTTTGCCAAATTTGGCGGTTTGGGTGAAATATCTGGAAATTGCCTCAAAGCTTCAACTTTCCAGCATCGTATTGTCCATGTATCATTACCAGCATAAAGCATCCTAAAAATAAACATAGGTGTCTACTAAACAGTTTGATGCCCAATGTGCATAGATATACCAAACTATGTGGCGCACAGAGACCCCCAAATGACAATATGTATAGACATTTTCACCGCTGACGCGCTGGCTGCTGCAATATAACCACCCGGTGTGTGTATTATGCGACATTAGACCACCTAACAGTACAGAGACCCCAGAAAACCATATATTTTCAGAAAGTACACATTCTGACGAATCCAATATGGGTAAATAAGTGTTTCTACTGCAAACTGCCAAACTGAAAAGCAATGCTGAACATAACGTTTTTTATCAAATTTCTGAAAATTGTCACAAAGCTTGAATTTTACCCCATTATATGCCCCACATTTCGTAACTTATCAGCATAAAACATCCTAAATATGAACGCCAGGGGTCTACTGAACACTTTGATGCCCAATATGCATAGATATACCAAACTATGTGGCGCACAGAGACCCCCAAATGACAATAGTGTATATACATTTTCACGGCTGACGCGCGCTGGCTGCTGCAATATAAGCACCTGGTGTGTGTAATATGCGACATTAGACCCCCCTAACAGTACAGAGACCCCAGAAAACCATATATTTTCAGAAAGTACACATGCTGACGAATCCAATATGGGTAAATAAGTGTTTCTACTGCAAACTGCCAAACTGCAAATCAATGCTGAACGTAACGGTTTTTATCAAATTTCTGAAAATCGTCACAAAGCTTGAATTTTACCCCATTATATGCCCCACATTTCGTAACGTATCGGCATAAAACATCCTAAATATGAACACCAGGTGTCTACTGAACACTTTGATGCCCAATATGCATAGATATACCAAACTATGTGGCGCACAGAGACCCCCAAATGGATATATAGTAGATAAAATTTACAAGGCAAAACAAAATAAGGCAGTAAAGAGTGAAATGCAAAAAAATCCAATAAAACCACAAAAATCAATGTTTTTTTTCCAGACTAGTGTTATCGGCCGTCAGAATCACAGTTTGAATATTTTAGCTGGGCCAAACAGGTTATACGGCTAGAAACAAGTGAACACAACATATGCAGAGCTGAAAATGCAATAAAATGGCTAAAAATTCAATAAAATGGCTAAAAATGCACCAAAATACCCAAAATTGCAATATAATCACCGAAATAACATACAAAAGGTATTGCACAGTACGGTTAGCGAATACGCTATTCATAATGGCAATAAAACATTTTTCTCAGCCAAAAAAAGAGACGATGCGATAAGAAAAAAAAAAAAAAAAGCCACAATACCATTTGTACACACGCACACGCACATAAATGGCAAATTACATGTTATGTGTGTGTGTGTAAGTGCAGTGAGTGTAAGTGACCCCCCCCAATCCCCAAAAATGTGTGTGTAAGTGTGAATCTAAGTGTGTATTACTGTAATAAGTGTGTGTTGGTGTGTTTGTGTGTGTAATTGTTGCACTAACCTGAAAAAATCGCTGGAGACTGTTGCAGGCGATCAGGAAGCGCCCCTGGAAGACATCTGCGTCGTGGTTCCTGTCTCTGTGCTGTGGGGGCGGAGATCGACGACGCAGTGCAGGCTGCAGCAGCAGGACACGTAAGTGACACGTGCCTGCTGCTGTTTTTGGGCCTCTGGGCGATCGCGCCCCAGGGGCCACTCGATCCCCTGCTCTGCTCGTTGCCTAGGGGCAGGGGATCGAAGCGGAACGGAGCGAGCGGCTCTAACAGCCGCTCCTCCGCTCCAGAACCCGGAAGTGCTGCAGAACGTAGAATCTACGTTCTGTGGCATTTCAAGTTACTTTTCCACAGAACGTAGATTCTACGTTCTGTGGCACTTAAAGGGTTAAAGGGGAATTTTGTTGTCTTAGAACAAATTCTTTTTATTTTTTTTAATTGAAATTTTACAAACCGTACAGTGCAAAGAATCGAATGAGAACAATTTTCATAATTTCAAGGCAATAGTTCTGTACAGTAATTAATTGCACAATACAGAGAAAAGGAAGATTTAAACCAACAATTTTTGGCAGTTATTTTCAGTAGAATAACCTATGAAAAAATTAAAGCTTAATAGTTACTGTGTTTTGTTTCAGGTTTCCTCCGGTTGCCGTTAGCATTGGATTTGCTGTCAATCGAGAGGTATAAAAAGTGTTCTGTAAGTTGGTAACCTGAGATTCCTAATGGCATCTCATAGGGGATGGGTAAGAGGTGAATTAAAATTATTTACTTTTTTTTTTTTAAAGACTTGGGTGTCTTGGAATTCAGTAGTGTTTACAGTTTTACAAAATTACTGATTTTCCTGTGGTTGTTTTAATTTTGCACTACATTTCTTAAACTTCATCTGTCACTTAAATATATAGTTTGTCCAGATTCCCCTTTTATGGGTGAAACATTGTGAGGTTGTGGAATGCACTGCTGTGGAATGCACTGCTATTGTGATGGCAGATTTTATTAATGCTTTCAAGAGGGGCTTGGATGATTTTTTGGACAAGCATAATATCCAAGGCTATAGTGATGATACAAATATTATAGATATTGGTTGGTTTATATATGTTGGTGTATATATGGAGGTGTGTGTGTGTGTGTAGGTGTGCACTGGGGTTTGTTTGAGTTGTTGAACTTGATGCACTTTGGCCCTGTTTTTTTTTTTTTTTTTTTCTCCGACCCAACTTAACTATGTAACATAGAGCAGTCTAGTCTAGCTGAGGATGTTTCATTGACAACTGCACTTTGCATGTATACTTAGCTAGTTATTTATAAGTGTACAAATATTTATAAAGCCAAAAGCTATTTATTTAAACTACACATTTTGATGGGTCTCTATCAAAATCTTTGCCAAATCCAGATAGACAACATTTATTGCATGCCTTGTAAGAATCATTAGATACTAGACCACATGTGCATGTATTGTCACTTTAGGATATCCATTTCAAGACACCACCATGTGATCAGTCTGCCATGATAAAACATTTTCTTCTGCCAGTTCCCCCCCTTTGATATAAGTGAGACGTTCTGCAGTTCCCCCTGCACTCGTATCTGAAGAAGGGAATGATTGCTGTTTAGGTATCCCTAAGGTTGACCAAATTTCATAATAAACATATATTCAAGCAACTGTCCAATCATTTGAATAGTTTTATATGGCCCCCTTTAATAGACCCCACTTACTGCAGAAAGATCAACTTCCATTGTGAAAAGGACATTTTGAAAAGGTCTATAATTAATTAGGATATAGGTATACCCAGTGGCAAAACTAGAGAATTCCAGGCCCCACCACTAAATAAAATCTTCAGAGGGACCCAGCACACGGCTGCCCCTGCTTAGGGGTTTTTACCTCTATGGAGAAAGTCGACCCTGCTGTCTGTGCCCATCCCCCCCTCGTGCTAAAAAAACCTTACATTTTTTTATGCAATCGTTTTGTTCAACCCACTGAATTAAAGCCGAAAGTCTGCAGTTCAACTGCATCTGAGTTGTTTCATTTAAAATTCCTTGTGTTAATGTACAGAACCAAAATTAGACAAAGGTTGTCTCTGTCCAAAGATTTATGGACCTAACTGTATATGTACTTAGCTGTGGGAATGCATAGTAACCATAATACAGAGTATATACGGGGTCTGGTAGTTGCTAGTGCGATTGTGATCCATGTATTTGTAAACTCTTTTTATGTGAAGAACTTGTATTCTAGTTTTAGTGTCACATTAATCAGCCTTAGCTTAGGTAAATGGGATTTAGACTTGGGAAGGTAATGTGTTCTTTTTTTTTTTTTTCACACAAATTTGGGCAATTTGCCCTGAAGCTTGAATTTGGAGTGATTTATCATTGCACAAATGGAAAAATGTATACTGGAAGAAAAGGTCATGGTGCTTTTTGCAATCAAGAGAGACTCCATGTGACACAAGAAACTGGTAAATGCTTGTCTTTTCTTTTGTTTACTGCTTTAATTTTTTTAAAGCTATTTTGATGAGAATACTCAGTACAGTAATGGATTTAGGAACAGCATGTTTCTCTTGAGCCACTGCTCCAGGCTGGTAGAAGCAGATCCACGCCCTTAAGCATCGCTGTAAAATTGCATTGTCAAGTACAGATTCTGCTCGGTTACACAACAGGGAGCCAAACGTGAATCAGTCCGAAAACATGAAAGCAGCTGTTTTTGGGTCGATCCATGTTCTGCTCCATTTTCTTTAGCCGAGCAGAGGTGGAAGTTGTACTTGTCAATGCAGTTTTACTAAGGCGCATAACTGAGCGGATCTGCTTTTACCAGTCTACGAAAAGTAAAAACTGCAGGCTAAGAACAGCGGAGCAAAGCTCCATGTGCCCTCGGCCTTACAGTTTAACTTATGGAGAGCACTTGCAGAGCTGGTTTAACCATTACCAGCATGCCACTAACTTACAAATAAATAGATAGATAAATAAATCAAATTGTTTTTTTATATACAGTATATCATAGTATTAAAGATTTTTGCTATCTTATCTTCTAATTTTAGGGATTAGAAACTCGTTAATTTTAACAGAAATTGGCCCAAAACGTGATCCAGCAACCTTGAAATTATTCTTGGGTAACATGGAAAAACTGCTTAAATTCCAAGCTCATGGGTAAGAATTGGTTTGTTAATTTTAATATATTTTTAGCATCAACTTCCTACCAACCCACACACTGTAATGCAATTTGTATTTACTACATGTAATGTAGGATTCGTGTGATTGGAAGTTCCACCTTGGCTCTTTGTCACATGGCATCAGGTGCTGCTGATGCCTACTACCAATATGGACTCCATTGCTGGGATTTGGCTGCAGCAACTGTCATAATCCGAGAAGCTGGAGGCGTTGTGATAGATACTACAGGTAGGTGTGCGGCCCTGCCAAGCTAACCGAAACTATATGCAGTACTTTCCTGAAACTGTACCCGAGCAACATTTCAGGTGAGAACTGCATAAAATTCATGTGTGCTGCCTTTATTTAGGGCCACAATTGTCCTTTGTTATTTCTTTATTGCGCACAACAGGAAAGGCAAAGGAAATTGCTTCCTGGGTAAAAGGGCCATGATATACAAAAAAGAGGTGGAACATAATACATATAAACTGGTAGATATAATCAGAGATTTTACTTGTATGTATTGTCATCATATAAATAGGTTTTTATTGGATCAGATAGTCTTTCAAGCAAAGTGTTCCCAGTGCCCTTTTGTACAGTATATAATATGGGATACTTGATCCGGAAAACTATTGCCAGAAAGCTCCAAATAGACACCATTTTATGCAAATCATTTTTATGTGCATATAATAGATAAGAGATAGATGGATAGATATGGATGTTGGATCACCATATTGTATCTAAATAACACCAAATCCCAAGCATTCCAGATGGAATCCTATGCCAATATAGAAAACACGCTGGCTTTTGAGAAGTACAGAATTTGCAGTGCTTGGAATAGAATAGATCTGTTGTGGCCTATTTAGTGCTGAGGCCAAACACTAGACTGCATATGCAACTGACCTAGTTTCTGTAGTCGACACAATTAAATCTCACAGCAAGTTCTGCATGGTCCTCAAAAGATGCTCCTGCCTCTGTTTGGAGCTGAAGAAAATCTATCCTCCTAGTATAAATAGAAGATATATTATCTATATACAAAGTAGTGGGGCATAGATTATTGCTGTAAAGAACATTTCTTCTCCTTTTTATTATTCTGGGAGTGGGAGTTGCCATATATTATATCTCCATTTAAGGCAACCTGTATATAACAACACACAGTTTTCATAATGATACTGTCTCCTCTGGGGCAACCAGATAGTTTATTAGCACTTAAGATTGTGATTTCCAAAAAAAGGCATATATTCTTGTGTTATGCACAATTTTGTAATTTTTTTTTAGCAGGTGTTTAGGTTTATGGCTCCAGTCCTTCTTGTTTTATTCCACATTTTATCAGACCTGCATGTGCAACCTGCATACTTAATAAATACATCTTACAAGTTGTTGAAAAAAGGCACTGTCTGAGGAGGGCAATAGTAAAGCTAACTTCTAGTAAACAAGATATTGGATATCTGACATCCATCATTATCTATGGATGTCTGATATCTATTATATCTGCCCCCAGCTTTCAAAAGGCACTGTGATGGATGTAATTCTATAATATACACACACACACACACACACACACACACACACACACACACACACACACACACACACACACACACACACACACACACACACACACACACACACACACACACACACACACACACACACACACACACACACACACACACACACACACACACACACACACACACACACACACACACACACACACACACACACACACACACACACACACACACACACACACACACACACACACTTTCACAGTATACAGGCATGGGACCTATTATCCAGAATGCTCAGGACCTGGGGTTTTCCAGATAATGGATCTTGCTTTATTTGGATCTTCATACCTTAAGGGCGACTAATCGCCTCTTCTGTGGGGCGACAATCTCCCTGAAACTGCCTTCACCCTGCCCGCCGCCTGCTAAAATGACAAAACTCCAGCGCCAATGCACTCGTGCCACTTCGATTGCCGAAGTTGCCTCACGAGGAAACTTTGGCGACTTCAGAACTCGAAGCGCCACGAGTCTGCCCGTGTGCTTAAACCTTAAGTCTACTAGAAAATCATGTAATCATTAAATAAACCCAATAGGCTGGTTTTACCTCCAACAAGGATTCATTATATCTTAGTTTGGATCAAGTACAAGCTACTGTACAAGTATTACAGAGTAAAAGGGAATCCTTTTTTTAAAAATTTGGATTATTTCATTATAATGGAGTCTATGGGAGATGGCCTTCTGGTAATTCGGAGCTTTCTGGATAGCGGGTTTCTTGATAACTGATCCCATACCTGTACTATATGCCTGCAAAAAACATCACTATTAGCAAATTTACTGTCTTCCCTTATGCTTGCCAGTAGATTTCTCATTTTGTCTTTATGTGCATATCCTGTAAAAATCTGTGCATACAGAAAATTGTCTTATCTGACCTTCCTCAACATACAGCTAACAATTAGACTACAGGGCCACAACTCTGATACTTGTGTTGTCTGCAGGTCCATATGTGTCATTTGATGACTTTCTATATGTTCATGTATATTTTGTTTTTAGGGGGACCTCTGGATCTTATGTCATGCCGAGTGATAGCAGCTGGGACTATGGAACTAGCACAGAGTATAGCACAAGAGCTACAGACTATTGACTACGGCAGAGATGATGAGAACTGAAAAATAGCTGACGTTCTTGACAATAACCTGGTTCTTTAAGAGATCTGCAACGGAGTACGACTGGAGTACTGGATATTTTAATGGCTTATCTAACTAGTACATAGAGGCTTTTGTTTAGCACGCAGCTGTTTATATAAAATGTAAGGGGGTTATTTGTTGTGGGTTTTTTTTTTCTTTTTTAACCGTAGTTTTTTTTTTTAATTTTTCAACGTGTTTCAGGGGTAATTTTTAAGTCTTTATATATGATCTAACTGTTTTCACAACTGTCCTGGAGTTATAATCTAATATGTTTTGTGAAATGTGGAGCTTAAATTAAACTTTATTTTTTCACTACCTCAGGTACCTGATGTTTGTCATGTTTAATATAAATATTGTCTTGTTATATATATACAGTGTATATATATATATATACACACACACACACACACACACACACACACCCCCCCCTACCTGTGGTTTTCCAGATGAGGGATCTTTCTGTAATTCGGATCTTCAAACCTAATGTGCTGGCAGGTGGGGAATTAGTCAGTCAGGAAGGCTGCAAACCTCTTCAAATTGGTCAATGGACCTCCCCCCATTGACTTATACAGGAATTCGGCAGGTTTAAGGTGGTGAATAGTCAAATTCGAATTCTTAAAGGGCCAGAAAACCGAATTCTAATTTTTTTTAAAAAAAAACTTGAATCGAGTTTGGATAATTCCCTAGTTGAACTTGACAGTTTTGACCATAACATTTTTTTAATAATTAGAATTTTTAATTCTTTAATAAAACTGCCCTTTAATATGATACCCAGTCAAGAAAATACGGTTGTACAATATATGTATAACATCTCCCGAACTCTCTGATCTAAGAAAAGGGGTAATTTACTACACCACAAAGTGGATACGATTGCCATGTTTTCCCCCTATAATTTCTTGCAAGGAATGCAGCATAATTGATTCACTTGCACTTTGATGCATATCACATACAATTGTACTAAACATTTCCAGGGTAGTTGGGAGTCATTTCTTGTTTTAAGCATCAGTGACATACGCTTTGTACTTTTGGCACAACGGGACAATTGATACACACACTGTGGAGCCCCTTGAGTTACAACCTGGTTCAGAGGTGCTCCCCAGTGTCACTAGGCATTGCTGTAGGACATTTAGAACAGGAAGGACTGAAGTGTCAATCTTGTAGTTTTACTCAATTCTAGGGGAATTTATAAATTGTGGTTCCACAATGCATTGATATACAGTATGGACTGGCACATAATTGGCACCACATGTATTTTGTCTACAGTACAAACATAGGCATTTACACGTTACCATAACATACAGTGTCGGACTGGGAGACCAGGGGCCCACCCAAAAACCTTTATACGAGGGGCCCACTCTAAGTATTATTTTCTTCCTCTCCTCACTCAACCTCTATTCTTCTATTCTCTTTTCTTTACATACTATAACCTATTATTCTATCTATTTAGCCTCTTTATTTTCATAGAAATAGGGAATGGTCATGAAATAAGCCAAATGTTTAGAAGAAGGAGGGCCCACTGACACCTGGGCCCACCGGGAGTTTTCCTGGTATCGCGGTGGGCCAGTCCGACACGGAACATAAATGGCAAATTAAGAAATATCCAGGGTATAAGGCGTTGTTTATCTATAACTTTTTTTATTTAGGAAGTTGATGTGAAATTATTTGGCAAATATGGTATGTGCATCATTTGTGTGCTATGGGGTCTAATAAATGTATCAGACTGCCACACACTGTGCTTAACTAAACCTGAATTTTGTTCTCAGCTTGAGTGAATGTTACAGGACCCTAGCAGAAATGGTCTATAGAGTATGGGAAAATAATGTATGGGACTGGCATCACTGCCAAAATGATTGGTTTGTTATAAACGTGGGGTGATTTCTTGGGAAAGTTTTTGCTGACTACATGCGAGCAGTTATAAGGCTCCAAACATGTCTTTGTGGGTGCAACTGCTGGTGAGACTGGTATACTACACACACACAATATACCACTTCTAAGAAGACCCAAGCCTTGCTAAAGGACCCTGCGAGGCCAGAAACATTGCCTTGTCTACTTTGCATGAGCCAATAAAATCGCACAACTAAAGAATTGAATCACTTAATTAGTGTGCAGCAGCTTTCCACAGTAAAATCAATGGCAATGGTGCAAAATGATGATCATGTCTGTGCTGCTGATTTCACATTTACAGGTTTTCTTTTAACTTCTGCCATGCCACATGTTTACTGGCAACACACAGCACAACAACCTGGCGCAGAAAGTGTTAAAAAGTTTAGGACAGAACAACCAATAATGTTTTTCCTAGTGACTAGGTGAAAGTGTTGGGCTTTTTCTGCTTTAGACACTCTGAAACTCTTCCAGAGCTGAAACAATCTACTAAATTTATAGAAGGGGTTAGTCATTGTGGGAAAGAGTTTATTCTTAAAATTTGTTCATGAAACACTAAAAAAAGCATTATAAAAACAAACTGCAGAACAGAGAGCAGATCCAGTGACCTTCCCTTTTATGTCTGTGTTTCCTATCGAGATCAAAGAGCAACAGAAGCAGCAGAGCTACTGCTAAAAAAAAATCATTGTGTAGCCTTTAATCTAAACCATATCTGGCATTTCCCCATTCTCATTTATTTATAATTGCAAATATTTCAAATATTTACTATTAGTAAAGTAAAATGAATATTTTTAAATAGATGTAATCATTAATATTTGGTACATCTTGCTGACCCAAGTTATTGAGTTACTGTAAATAAAAATATATACTGTATGTGCATGTATCCACTCCACTGACATCAGCCAATGTGTTTTATAATAATAATGATTTTGTGTTTTTCTTTTGCTATATGCTATAACGTGTTCGGGGGAGGATTACAATAAAATGATAATCATAAATTATAGATTAGAAAAGTGAGGGATTCCTAATACAGCAGTAATCCAGGGAGCATATTGGCCATGTCCAGCCAACTCCGCTACATTCTGCCCCAGTTCCACCCCTAATGGATAATGGAGGGCTTCAGGTGATGATTCCATGCATTTTATTTATTTATTTTTGCATGTTGTTATTTTTCCAGACTTTTACACAAGAGAAACTTTGGAGAAAATAAAAAAGAAGTGTAAAAGAAAGAAGGTTAAGAAGTCAGAGGTGAGCCAGGAGACACCCCTGATTGTGTCCCCCACTCCTGGATTATGCACTTGGGGGTCCTTAGACTGCTGGATGCATACGAGTGCACCTCCGCCCCCCTGCACCATTATCATTATTAATTTTTTATAGTTTTTGAATGATTTGCCTACTTCTTCTGACTCTTTGCAGCTTTTATATGGGGGTCATTGACCCCATCTAAAAAACAAAGGCTCTGTAAGGCTACACATTTATTGCATGTTTCTATTCAGGCCATCTCCTATTAATGTTCCAGTCTCTTATTCAAATCAGTGCATGGTTGCTGAGGTAATTTGGACCCTGGAAACCAGATTGCTGAAATTGCAAAATGGAGAGCTGTTGAATAAAAAGATAAAATCTTGCCACCCTAGACACGGGCCTTTGTGGCCTCTCCCAGGGGCGATACTGGCCATTTTGCCATCTGAGATGGCCTTCCTTTTGCCGGGGGCGGTCCACGTCGTTAGTGCAGGGAGAGAATTGCGCTCCCTGCACTAGAAGAGCCGGCATTCCGGGTTGAAAAACGGAAATTCGGCTATAAGTTACCAGGAGCAGCATTTTTGCCGCCCCTGGCAACCGCGGCTGCGGCAGCCTGAGGCGAGTGTCTCAACTCGCCTCATTGGTGGAGCGCCCCTGGCCTCTCCACAAATCTAGGCCGGCCACTCCCCATTTCGTAAGAGCAGCTGGGGGGTGGATTTCTGGTGACTGTAGAGAAAGCAGACCCTGTTGTCTGACCCCCCTGTCCCAGCGGGGTCTGCTTCCTTCATACGCAATTTTAATCAGCTAAAATAGCTCAACATAACTATTTACTTTTTATTTACTTACATTTTTTATTTGTTAGAATAAATGTTTTTAAAGGATATGTTTAATTAAAGCAGGTATTTGTGATTATGGTTTATCTCCTCCCATGGTCATTGGTCCAGGACTCCAGCAGGTCATCTACTTCAGATACAACAGACTATTGTTTCTCCTACTTAAAGGGGAACTGTCACGAAAATGAAAATTTAATATAAGCTTCATCATACTGAAATAAGAAACTTTGTAAATACAATCAATTTCATTGTTTCTGAAATAATCACGTTTATCTTCGCTATGAGTGTCAGATAAATGATCCAATATATCTTGGATTTTGCCTAGAAGATGTATTAGAGCTCACTCTATTAAAATCACCAGACATCATGTCTCTCTACATGCAGGATTTGTGCAAAAGGCAGTTATTTTTTTAGATTTTGTTTGTACTGGAATCAGTTATTTGATTGAGCTCTAATACATCTGCCAGGAAGCCCCACTATAAGATATATTGGATCTAATGATTATCTGACACCCAACTCCTGCATGAAGACAGAATGAGGAGAAACAGATGCTGAGAGATGAATAGTGAACATAAACTTGATTATTTCAGAAACAATGCAGAATTTTTAATTGATTGTATTTAGAAAGTTTCTTACTTCAGTATGGGGAAGCTTTAAATTTCCATTTTCGTGATAATCCCATGATAGCTGTGACCCCGACATTGATAGCAAAGCTTTATTTCACTGATCATATCTGATGGTCCAGAGTACTACAGTATATATTCAGCATGATGCTGGTAAGTGTATACTACAGGAAAAATAAAGTTTCCGTTCTATAAGCACTAAAAAAAAGTGCATGAATGTGCACTCAGACAAGGCCTTTGTCAGTTGTTGACTTTTACTTTCTTTGTGGGCATTTAAAAACCCAGTCTGTTGTGTGACCTTGTGACTGAATGTATGCTTTGTTCATATGCAACCTACCCAGTACAGTACACGTAATCCTCTTTCTCTTAAACACAAACAAATATTTCAGGTTAAATAGGGTCAGCAGTTCCAATGTTGTAGGCAAGTGACAAAAGAAAGTCACATTATCATAAAGGAGAAACAACTCATTCATTAAATCCATATATATATATATATATATATATATATATATATATATATATATCTATATATATATATATACACATTTAGATATAAAGAGATATATGGAGAGAGTGAAGAGAAGCAGATGATATGGAATTTATTACTCCTGTTAAATATAACATTAGGGGGCAATATTCTCAATATTCGAACCTCGAAGTAAAATCCTTCGACTTCGAATATCATAATCAAAGAATTTACTGCATTTCGTTCGATCTAAAGATTGACGGAAAAATCGTTCGATTAAATCCTTCGAATCGAACAATATGAAGGATTTTAATCCATCGATCAAAGGATTTTCCTTCGATAAAAAACAGCTTAGAAAGTTTATGGGGACCTTCCCCATAGGTTAACATTGGTGCTCGGTAGGTTTTAGGTGGCAATGTAGGTAGTCGAAGTTTTTTTTAAAGAGACAGTACTTCGACTATCGAATGGTTGAATAGTCAAACAATTTTTAGTTTGAATCGTTTGATTCAAAGTCGTAGTCGAAGGTCGAAGTAGCCAATTCAATGGTCAAAGTAGCCAAAAAAAACCTTAGAAATTCAAAGTATTTTTTATTCTAATCCTTCACTCAAGTTTAGTAAATGTGCCCCTAGGAGTTCCGTGTCCATATAAAGCAGAGTTAAGCTTTTTCTCTGGTCATCCAGATTAAGTCTGGGAATCCACTTTGTAACCTAAAAATTGGTTTAGAAATAATGATGCACTTTATTCTCTGATGTAGCAGGATATATTGCTTTATTATTAGGGAGGGATCATGGACTCTAGACCAGTGCCGTCACCAATGTAACTGAAGATTTACAGCCCAGAGATTAGACTAAGAAGATCTGGAGTTGAAGTAATTTTATTGTGTATATAAAGAAGGGATATCTTCATAAATTAAAACTATACAGAGAATGAAAGAGTTTATTAGAAAAATCCAATATATTCTAAGGGGGTTATATAAAAATCACTACATTTACCCAGGAGCAGTAACCCAAAGCAATAGCATTTAGCATTTACTGGTCACATGTTTAAAACTAAACATCTTATTTTTTACTATGGGTAGCAACCAGTTTAAATGTCAAACTGGGTGACTGCAGAATAAGTGAATAGACAAGCGTATGGTGTAAGGAATTCAGATCGATTGCTTGCGTATATTGCCTCGTTTTCCTTTTACGTTCCATTCTAAACCGAATTTACTTCTACCTGTGTTTACTGAAAGGAAGCCTCGTTTAAATAAGATGACAAAGGAAATATCGTTCTACGAGGCAGTGCTCGGCCTGTCAGTTGCCCCAGGTAACCCAGCTAACCGGGGGCCACTTCGGGGCCCTGCTGCAGTTGTGCGCAATGGTGCGCGTAATCGAGGGCGCGTGTGCGTAACCGTGCGTAATCGAGGACGCGTGTGCGTAACCAAGGACGCGCGTGCGTAACCATGTGCAATCGAGGGCGTTTGTGCGTAACCGTGCGCAACTGAGGACGGGCGTGCGTAATCGTGCACTGGCGCCCCCCAAGCTTTGCGCCCTTGTCACTTGCCTGTGGTGCCTTCCCCTAGTTCTGGCCCTGGTACGAGGCCCAAGTGGAATGAAATACTGGTGACACACACCATCCTGCCTCCAGTGTGAAGTCCTCTGCAAATACTTGCTAAGCATTACTATACTATTGCACCACCATGAAATACATTCTAATGAACTAATGAGCATTAGGGCGTGTTTCTGACTGCAAATGCAGTGGGAAATTGCTCTTTTCTCCCCACAGTCAGTTGCACATAAAACGGCTTTCATTAAAGTTACTTGCATCAAAATGTGCTCTTCCCACTTGTGTATAGTTGTGTTTGCTACTGCTCAGCTCTTCCTGCCTTCTGTAAATCCTGCTTTCTGGCAATTGACTACACCGCAGTTGTGGCTAAAGAAAAGCGCATGCCCATCACTCACATGTCGAACACTAGAAATGGTGCCAGATAGATTCTGAAAACATCCAGGGCAACTACATCGATTGTATGTGCAATTTAATTACTTTTGGCAAATCGGTTCGGCACAGCAAGTGCAATTGCATCAGATTCAATGTCGCATTGCGCCCAAAATGACGTGAAATAAACATGGCAGTTGCATTCCTCCCAACTGTCCCATTTTGAGCTGGACAGTCCCGCTTTTGACAGCTCAACCTGATTTGTACTGATATGTCCTCATCAACATTTTTTTTTTAAAAAAATTCGTTAGTATACATTGAAAAAAAACCCACCAAGACAAATTAAACTTTAAAAGGTCTTTAGAAAAGGTAATCTGGTGATCCATCATGCAGCACTCGATTTCTCCTACCTGCTTTCCTTATAGGAGATAGCCAGGGAGGAGAAATCAAGCAATCCAGAAATCTAGTTATTTCTTAATAAAGGCTTTGCGATTTTAAAGTTTAATTTGTCTTGGTGTTTTTTTTCAATGTATACCAACGAATTCTATTGTCGGTTCGTGTCGCAGAGTTGATGTGACGTGAAACGACTGTCAGCTGCAGACGCTGCATGCTGCGTCTGCATCCAACAGTCGTGTCGGGTCGCATCAACAATGCAACGCGATCTCACAATAGCATTACTTACCTTATTTCCATCATATCCAACGTGACACCTGCTCTTTTGCGCAGTGCGTCAGATCGCGCTAGAATCGTCTGTGGAGTCCTGCCCTTAAAGGGGTGGTTCACCTTCAAGCAACTAGTTGTTTTCAGATAGATCACCAGAAATAACGACTTTTTCCAATGACTTACTATTTGCTATGTGTGACCGTTTTTCTAATATTGAAGTGTCAAGTGCAATTTTTTACCTTCTGAAGCAGCTCTGGGAAGGGGGGGTAGCCGACCCTGTAAACTATTCTAAATTGATACATTTAGTTGATACATTTCTTATCTTTGTCCCTGGGTTTCATTACAGGCAGCTGTTAGAATTGAAACAATAGTTACTAATACTCCAGAGATGCTGCTGAGAAATGTATCAACTAATGTTGCAAAATTGTAACAGTTTAGAGTCTGCGCCTGAATTACTGAGCTGCCAGACTGAAACACCAGAGACAGGAACATTCAACTTTAAACTTAGATTTTGGAAAAACGGTAAAAAATAAATAATTGAAAGTAATTGAAAAAGGTCTCTATTTCTGGGGGACAATTTGAAAACCACTAAATTGAAAAAAGTGTTTGGAATGTGAACAACCCCTTTAATGCAGGTAATTATCATTTGATAAACAATTATCTGGGGTGTGTGTAATGAAGGCTGAGTGATTAGTAAATGGGGTTTACTACTACTTTTGTTGCTGCTACTACTGCTACTGCCTACAAAATACTACTGATAATGCAACATGCTCTAGACCAGTGCTGTCCAACTTCTATGGTACCGAGGGCCGGAATTTTTCCAATCTACATGGTGGAGGGCCGATAACGGAAGCCAGTGTTAGCCACTCCCGGTTTTTAGACCACACCCACTGTAAACCACACCCATGTTACCGCAAGACCATGTCCACATTAATAGCACACCAAAAAACCAAATGGTTGGTGCTCACTGCAGGGATCAGGGTCGGAACTAGGGGTAGGCAGAGTAGGCAGCTGTCTAGGGCACCATCATTGAGGGGCGCACTTTTTTCAAGCGTTTATTTAATAATTTGTTTCAGTAATCATGGTCACCCAGTTGGGTGGAATCCATCTCCTTCACCTTCTCCCTCTTGCCGGCAAGTAATAGATCCTTCTGTGCAGTGCACCGCGATGTGCAGAGAGCTGGCGGCCTGCTTGGTGTGACTCTCACTGCTCTCAGCCTTGCACAGTTGCACTGAACTGAAGACATTCTTTCTATTACTGTAAAGTGTGAAGCTTCCTGCTGGCACAGCCAGGTACAGATGTGGGGCCATATGTTTGCTGTTGCTGCTGGGCTGGGTGCTGGCACAGGTACATAAATACTTGAGGGCAATATGATGTGATCAGATTTATTTTTGGGTGCTGCTGACACAGGTAAAGATTGGGGGCAATATGATGGCTGCAGGAGGGCTGTATGATGGATGGCTGCCGAGCTTGCTGGTGCAGGTACAGGGGGCTGTAATAGAAATGAAAGTGTTGTACACTTTCTTGCTCTCTTTATTTAAAAACCATCATGGTAATGATGGAGGGAAATGGTAATGCAGGACAGGGGGGCACTGATTAAAGCTCTTGCCTAGGTTGCCAAACTACCTTGTGCCTGCCCTGGCAAGGATGTCACTCATATGGGAAAAAAGCTAAGTCATATTAAGACATACCCATAAATCTATATGCCTCCTCCTCCCCTGTGTATAATACAGTACCCCAGCATATGATTAAACACTTTAGGGGCCACTAACAATAATTTTCAATTGCTAACAAACCCCCAGAACAAATACCAAAGTATGACACACAGGGAGCATAGGGAAGGCAGAACAGAGCAGGAGACAGGAATCAGGACCAGTCTAATATGTACTACATACAGTGACACAGTGCTGGGCAGTTTCAGTCTGGGTCTCAGGTGTGAACAGTACAGGGCTTTAGGGGAGTGAACAATAGAGGTGTCACAAGTGTGAACAATGCAGGGGATCACAGGTGTGAACAATACAGGGGATTAGTCTGAATTTGAGGTTTAGACAATGCAGGGGCCAGTTAATGTCTTTAGTGATACCTTTTAAAGATTACATATGGTAAGCAGACATAGCAGACATAGCAGGCAGACTTTGATGTGGAGGGCCACATGAGGGGGGGGTCGCGGGCCGCCAGTTGGACAGCCCTGCTCTAGACCATAAGCAATACCCATGGCTATGCGAAAAAGCGCAGTTAAACCACAGAAAAAATTAACCCCTTCCAGCTGGGGTCAGGTAGCTGGTCTGGGAAATGGCGCAGTGAGTTGGCAGCTCCAAGTTGGGTATGGGTCTCCCAATAGGAACTGTGCAGGACAATATTTTGCACACTGTGCCTTGGTGAGTAAATGACGCCTATAGTTTCTTTCTTGTAGATGAGTCAGTCACTACAGACAGGATCTGATGTCATAAAAAGACACTAACTTTATGAGTGGTTACATGGGATATTTGCCTACATGGTCTTACTGGCTGTTTATGTAATAATTTACATTTATGTAGTTTAATTTAACTGTTGAACCCATGTGATATTTAATCAGATGTACATAACTGATACACAATGGCTATTTAATCGTACAGTAATCATAACTAAGGCTCTAAGTCTGACTATAACTACGTATTTTAAATAATGGCAGCCCTTTGACAATCTGACCTTGCAAATACTGCTGCCTGACATGGTATCCTTCAGTGCAAGATATTTATAGAGGTGATTTGCCTGGGAGTGTGCGGAAGCAAAAGGCAAATTCAGCATCACAGCTTGGAATCCAATTGCTCACAGTGCAAAATCAGTGCATCTAGTGGGAAATCCAGCACCTTATGATTTTATTCAAATGCTTTCCTATGTATCTTCCAATCTGCCACTTGAACCCCTAGCTGGTTGTTAGACAGAGGAAGATCCTAGCAACCAGTTTAAATGTCAAACTGGGTGACTGCAGAATAAGTGAATAGACACGCGTATGGTACTTGAAGTAGGGTAAGGAATTCAGAAATCGATTGCTTGCGTATATTGCCTCGTTTTCCTTCTACGTTCCATTCTAAACTGAATTTACTTCTACCTGTGTTTACTGAAAAGAAGCCTCATTTAAATAAGATGACAAAGGAAATATCGTTTTACGAGGCAGTGCTCGGCCGGTCAGTTGCCCCAGGTAACCCAGCTAACCGGGGGCCACTTCGGGACCCTGCTGCAGCTGTGCGCAATGGTGCGCGTATGCGTAACCGAGGACGCGTGTGCGTAACCGTGCGTAATCGAGGACGCGTGTGCGTAACCAAGGACGCACATGCGTAATCAAGGACGCGCGTGCGTAACCGTGCACAACTGAGGACGCGCGTGCGTAACCGTGCACTGGCGCCCCCCAAGCTTTGCGCCCTTGTCACTTGCCTGTGGTGCCTTCCCCTAGTTCTGGCCCTGGTACGAGACCCAAGTGTGAAGTCCTCTGCAAATACTTGCTAAGCATTACTATACTATTGCACCACCATGAAATACATTCTGATGAACTAATGAGCAATAGGGCGCATTTCTGACTGCAAATGCAGTGGGAAATTGCTCTTTTCTCCCCACAGTCAGTTGCACGTAAAACGGCTTTCATTGCATCAAAATGTGCTCTTCCCACTTGTGTATAGTTGTGTTTGCTACTGCTCAGCCCTTCCTGCCTTCTGTAAATCCTGTTTTCCGACAATTGACTACACCGCAGTTGTGGCTAAAGAAAAGCGCATGCCCATCACTCACATGTCGAACACTAGAAATGGTGCCAGATAGATTCTGAAAACATCCAGGGCAACTACATCGATTGTATGTGCAATTGAATTACTTTCAGCAAATTAGTTTGGCACACCAAGTGCAATTGCATCAGATTCAATGCCCCATTGCGCCCAAAATGACGTGAAATAAACATGGCAGTTGCATTCCTCCCAACTGTCCCGTTTTGAGCTGTACAATCCCGCTTTTGACAGCTCAACCGGATTTGTACTGATATGTCCTGAGTTTCTCTTTCATCTCCTGCACTGAACAGCCTGAAAAAGATACAAAGTTTCTAACTTAAAGGACCAGTAACATCAACATTTTTTTTAAAAAAAAATTGTTAGTATACATTGAAAAAAAAAACACCAAGACAAATTAAACTAAAAGTCTTTAAGAAAGAGCTTACCAAAATTCTGATTGCGCTCCTCTTTAGAAAAGGTGATCTGGTGATCCATCGTGCAGCACTCGATTTCTCCTACCTGCTTTCCTTATAGGAGATAGCCAGGGAGGAGAAATCGAGCAATCCAGAAATCGAGTTAATTCTTAATAAAGGCTTTGCGATTTTAAAGTTTAACTTGTCTTGGTGTTTTTTTTCAATGTATACTAACGAATTAAATTTTTTTTTTAATGTTACTGGTCCTTTAATTGGCTCTTGGCAGAGAGCTCAGAATAGATACTTAAGATACTTTTGTAACAGTTTTGTAACTGTTTTAGATAAGATAAGAACTAAGACTCAGTTTAAAGGGCAATTCACCTTCATTCACTTTTTTGTCCCTCTTTCTGTTTCCAAAATGTTGGGAGGTAATGCAATTGTACTCAAAATTGCACTTTGCTCACTTCACCCGTTGAAGTAAATGAGTAAAACAAAATCCCATCCATATTTGTTAGTTACTTAGACTGAAGGTTAATTCAGACTATTGATTGTAACAGCTCTGCACTCTGACCCACTCAAACTCCAGTGTTGCTGGCAGAGAAACTCCCCCTTCCATGGTGATAATGCTGCAAAAGTTAGAACTAATTTAGGGCAAGAACACACGGAGTGTAGGCTCTGCTGCTCACAGGCTGTGTATTTTGGCTGTGTATTTTGGCTGTGTATTTTGCTGCATGCCCTTACTCCATTCATCTGAGCTGCTTCTGCCTGCATGATCTCTCACACAGCGGAGGTCGGCCCGAAGATGCCTCCTTTTTGCGTATTTGGGCTGACCTCTGCTCCCGCTCACTGTGTGTGAGCACATGCAGGCAGATCTAATGAATTGAAATGGAGCGACAGAGCAGTCCATTGCAAAGTCACCCCCATCACGAAAGCCAGCGTGTGTGCGCTCGTGTGAATGAGTGCACGCATACGAGGACAGGCACGAGTAGGGGCGTGATTAGACTACGAGGGAGCAGAATTCTATCAGGGAAATAGGCACATACTAGGAGTAGACGACAGAGTAGGTATGTGCCTGGCATCCTCCCAGCTTTGCCTCCTAGGCATGTGCCTCTTCTGCCTACCCCTAGTTCCTGCCCTGTTGCAGAGCTCTCAGTTTGGCTTATTGACCTAATGACCAAGAATTAGTTTAAATGTGAGACTGAAGGATGGATAGCAGAGCACCAGGAATTTAGAGAGAAGATATACAACATAACAATAGCAATCTTTCCTCCATTGTATTTAGGGCAGGACTCCACGTACGATTCCAGTGCGATCCAACGCGCTGCGCATAAGAGCAGGCGTCACGTTGGATGCGACGGAAATAAGGTAAGTAATTCTATTGTCGGATCGTGTCCCAGAGTTGATGTGACGTGACACGACTGTCGGATGCAGACGCTGCACGCTGCGTCTGCATCCAACAGTCGTGTCGCGTTGCATCAACAATGCGACAAGATCTGACAATAGGATTACTTACCTTATTTCCATAATATCCGACGTGACGCCTGTGTTTTTGCGCAGCGCGTCAGATCGCTCTGGAATCGTCTGTGGAGTCCTGCCCTTAAAGAGGTGGTTGACCTTCAAGCAACTAGTTGTTTTCTGATAGATCACCAGATATAACGACTTTTTCTAATGACTTTCTATTTGCTATGTGTGACCGTTTTTCTAATATTGAAGCGTCAAGTGTCATTTTTTACCTTCTGAAGCAGCTCTGGGAAGGAGGGGGGGGGGTAGCCGACCCTGTAAACTGTTCTAAATTGATACATTTAGTTGATACATTTCTTATCTTTGTCCCCGGGTTTCATTACAGGCAGCTGTTAGAATTGATACAATAGTTACTAATACTCCAGAGATGCTACTGAGAAATGTATCAACTAATGTTGCAAAATTGTAACAGTTTAGAGTCTGCGCCTGAATTACTGAGCTGCCAGACTCAAACACCAGAGACACGAACATTCAACTTTAAACTTCGATTTTGGAAAAACGGTAAAAAATAAATAATGGAAACTAATTGAAAAAAGTCTCTATTTCTGGGGAACAATTTGGAAACCACTAAATTGAAAAAAGTGTTTGGAAGGTGAACAACCCCTTTAATGCAGGTAATTATCATTTGATAAACAATTATGTGGTGTGTGTGTGTAATGAAGGCTGAGTGATTAGTAAACAGGGTTTACAACTACTGCTGTTGCTGCCACTACTGCTACTGCCTACAAAATACTACTGATAATGCAACATGCTCTAGACCATAAGCAATACCCATGGCACTATGCGAAAAAGCGCAGTTAAACCACAGAAAAAATTAACCCCTTCCAGGTGGGGTCAGGTAGCTGGTCTGGGAAATGGCGCAGTGAGTTGGCAGCTCCAGGTTGGGTATGGGTCTCCCAATAGGAACTGTGCAGGACAATATTTTGCACACTGTGCCTTGGTGAGTAAATGACGCCTATAGTTTCTTTCTTGTAGATGAGTCAGTCACTACAGACAGGATCTGATGTCATAAAAAGACACTAACTTTATGACTGTGTAAATTATAAATATCTGTGTGAGGGCCATATGCTAAATGAGTGGTTACATGGGATATTTGCCTACATGGTCTTATTGGCTGTTTATGTAATAATTTATACTGTTGAACCCATGTGATATTTAATCAGATGTACAGAACTGATACACAATGGCTATTTAATCGTACAGTAATCATAACTAAGTCTCTAAGTCTGACTATAACTACGTATTTTAAATAATGGCAGCCCTTTGACAATCTGACCTTGCTAATACTGCTGCCTGACATGGTATCCTTCAGTGCAAGATATTTATAGAGGTGATTTGCCTGGGAGTGTGCGGAAGCAAAAGGCAAATTCAGCATCACAGCTTGGAATCCTATTGCTCACGGTGCAAAATCAGTGCATCTAGTGGGAAATTTAGCACATTTACATTGCAAAATTGAGCATGTAGAACTGCTGAAAAATACAATTGATATTACTGAAGTAACTATTTAGCATCCTCCATGGAAAAGTGTTGTGTGTTTTACACATATTTTATTGTAATAAATATGAGCCTAAGGGGCCTATTTAGTAAACCTAGATTTTTTATGGTTTTTAAAGAGGAAAACTCGAATTTGACTCTCAATTATGTTGCTCTGACTCTTGATGTTTTTTCGATCCGATTTTTTCGAGAATTGATAAATGAGTAAAATTTGTGGATTGGGAGTAAGGTCGACTTCAATAAAAAAAAATGAATTCAAGTTTTAGTAAATAACCCCCTGTTTTTTAAGTTATTTTTGTGCTCCAACAAAAAGGGAAGTGTCTTATCTGAGATGTTTAAAAGAAAGTGTATTGCTTGTTAAATCCAGATATTCTCTCTGAAACTAGTTCTGCATTGCTATTAATAATGGCAGCTCTTATGATTTTATTCAAATGCTTTCCTATGTATCTTCCAATCTGCCATTTGAACCCCTAGCTGGTTGTTAGACAGAGGGAGACCCTAGCAACCAGTTTAAATGTCAAACTGGGTGACTGCAGAATAAGTGAATAGACACGCGTATGGTACTTGAAGTAGGGTAAGGAATCCATTCTAAACTGAATTTACTTCTACCTGTGTTTACTGAAAAGAAGCCTCGTGTAAATAAGATGACAAAGGAAATATCGTTCTACGAGGCAGTGCTCGGCCTGTCAGTTGACCCAGGTAACCCAGCTGGCCGGGGGCCACTTCGGAACCCTGCTGCAGCTGTGCGCAATGGTGCGCGTAATCGAGGGCGCGTGTGCGTAACCGTGCGTAATCAAGGACGCGGGTGCGTAACCGTGCGTAATCGAGGACGCGTGTGCGTAACAGTGCGTAATCAAGGACGCGCGTGCGTAATCAAGGACGCGCGTGCGTAACCGTGCGTAATCGTGCGTAATCAAGGACGCGTGTGCGTAACCGTGCGCAACTGAGGACGCGCGTGCGTAACCGTGCACTGGCGCCCCCCAAGCTTTGCGCCCTTGTCACTTGCCTGTGGTGCCTTCCCCTAGTTCTGGCCCTGGTACGAGGCCCAAGTGGAATGAAATACTGGTGACACACACCATCCTGCCTCCAGTGTGAAGTCCTCTGCAAATACTTGCTAAGCATTACTATACTATTGCACCACCATGAAATACATACTAATGAACTAATGAGCATTAGGGCGCGTTTCTGACTGCAAATGCAGTGGGAAATTGCTCTTTTCTCCCCACAGTCAGTTGCACATAAAACGGCTTTCATTAAAGTTACTTGCATCAAAATGTGCTCTTCCCACTTGTGTATAGTTGTGTTTGCTACTGCTCAGCCCTTCCTGCCTTCTGTAAATCCTGCTTTCCGGCCATTGACTACACTGCAGTTGTGGCTAAAGAAAAGCGCATGCCCATCACTCACATGTCGAACACTAGAAATGGTGCCAGATAGATTCTGAAAACATCCAGGGCAACTACATCGACTGTATGTGCAATTTAATTACTTTCGGCAAAACGGTTCGGCACAGCAAGTGCAATTGCATCAGATTCAATGCCCCATTGCGCCCAAAATGACGTGAAATAAACATGGCAGTTGCATTCCTCCCAACTGCCCGTTTTGAGCTGGACAGTCCCGCTTTTGACAGCTCAACCGGATTTGTACTGATATGTCCTCATCAACATTTTTTTTAAAAAAAATTCATTAGTATACATTGAAAAAAAACCCACCAAGACAAATTAAACTTTAAAAAGTCTTTAAGAAATAGCTTACTGAAACTCTGATTGCGCTGCTCTTTAGAAAAGGTAATCTGGTGATCCATCGTGCGGCACTCGATTTCTCCTACCTGCTTTCCTTATAGGAGATAGCCAGGGAGGAGAAATCAAGCAAACCAGAAATCGAGTTAATTCTAAATAAAGGCTTTGCGATTTTAAAGTTTAATTTGTCTTGGTGGTTTTTTTCAATGTATACTAACGAATTCTATTGTCGGATCGTGTCGCAGAGTTGATGTGACGTGACACGACTGTCGGATGCAGACGCTGCACGCTGAAGTGTCAAGTGTCATTTTTTACCTTCTGAAGCAGCTCAGGGAAGGGGGGGGGGTAGCCAAACCTGTAAACTGTTCTAAATTGATACATTTAGTTGATACATTTCTTATCTTTGTCCCTGGGTTTCATTACAGGCAGCTGTTAGAATTGATACAATAGCTACTAATACTCCAGAGATGCTGCTGAGAAATGTATCAACTAATGTTGCAAACTTTAAACTTAGATTTTGGAAAAACGGTAAAAATTAAATAATTGAAAGCAATTGAAAAAAGTCTCTTTTTCGGGTGAAAAATTTGAAAACCACTAAATTGAAAAAAGTGTTTGGAATGTGAACAACCCCTTTAATGCAGGTAATTATCATTTGATAAACAATTATCTGGTGTGTGTGTAATGAAGGCTGAGTGATTAGTAAACTGGGTTTACTACTACTGCTGTTGCTGCTACTATTACTGCTCCTTGGCAAACTTAGTGACTTATATTACATATTGGGGTAGGTAGGATTATTGACATTTACTTACAGAAAAATTCCTTTACCTTCAAATGGGAAAATGATGCCACACCTTTAATGATTATTCTTTATTTTTATAGCACCATTATATTCTGCAATACTTGGCAGAGATTATACATCATTGGCACCAGTTCCTGCCCCAGTGGAGTTTACAGTTAGGGTTGCCAACTTTTCCCTTGGGGGCGGGTCAGTGATGTATTGGGGAGGGGCTATGACGCAGTGATTGGCCAATCGACGTGTCAGTCATGGGGCAGGAAGTTTTGACTTGGGCAGCCCTCCAAAATACCGGGCTGTCCGGGTCAAAACTGGACAGGTGGCAAAACTATTTAAAGTCCCTATTACATTCACCCTTATTATAGTCAGTTTTATCAGGAGCCAATTATATATATATATATATATATATATATATATATTATATATATATATATATATATATATATATATATATATATATATATATATATATATATATATTATATATAACTGCTTTTACTGATTCTTTGACATTACAAATAATATTAGATCATTGTTGCTCTCAATATATTCTCTTAAGAACGACATGTAAAAGAGATGAGAACCTCCCTCTATGGCTTAACTCAGATGTAAAGAAGATAATAGAGACAGACACTTCTTTAAGGACATATATAAATACTACAAATGTTGTAAAGCAGCATTCAGGAAGGCACCAATAAAAACAATTGCATCCTAAGCAAAGACTAATCCCAAAAAGTATATGAATAGATGCAGGTTGAGAGTTCTTTTTCTTTTCCTAAATATAAACAATTATGGAGTCAGAGTTTGGAACCAGTTCTGTAAAGGTGCTCATGACTCAGCTCAGACAAGTTGTAGACACAAGATATGTGTCACATACACATAGGCCTAAATCCCCCACAGAATGATCACCAGAGGTGAACAGGTCACAAGGACCACTTCTCTGCTATTTGCAGTATAGACTAGAAGGGAGGAGACTGGTAATGAGGCAGATGGAATGCTTGTACACAATAAGTTTAATAAAGCCAAAATGCAAAAACAGAACAGTTGTAGGCAGAGGCAAGCAAAACAAAAGGAAGCAGGCCTACTGGCAGCAAAAGGGGAAAAAAGGTCTAAAGTTCAGAGACATGCAAGGAATAAGGATCACTGAGCTCTGGCAAACAAATTTAGGTTCCGGATTTAAGATTCAGGTAACAAAAACAAGGGAAGCCAAACCAGGTAGCAGGTAGGAGACCTTTCTTTATATAGGAATTGGAGAGAAAGTACTGTTGTTAGGGGGATTATATTTTGTGATGATTATCTATGTATGATTATCCATGTATAATACACAAAAGCCATGAATATCTTGTAAATTATATCCTTATAAACGGTGAGTTCTGATGTCATCAGTTATAAACGGTGAGTTCTGATGTCATTTCTGTCACATGACTCACTGAAATTTGTGTATTATAATAAATAAAGTACCCACTTTTGCAAAATATGAGGATATTAGAAGTCACCTCGGAGTTCCATGACCTGTATAAAAACACTCGGCCTTCGGCCTCGTGTTTTTATATGGTCATGAAACTCCTCGGTAACTTATAATATCCTTATATTTTACAAGAGGCGGTACTTTATTCACTATATAATGTTTGCAGAAAGTGTTTGAATATGTATATATGGACTTGCTAGGAGAAAACATAATACACAAATATGGTACACTATTTAAATAACTAGCACTGTTCACTGATTGGTGGTTTTAAATATTTCTATGGTGTGATGACTTCCGGGTGTATTCTTACAGCAGTTCAAGGAGAACCAAAGTGAAATTACAATAAACTTATGTTTTCTATATCTGTGAGTGTTTCTGGTGTTGTATAGAATTTACTTGGCCCTTGTGGTCCAGCGGGGAGGCGGGGACGCCTGCCACGCTGCTCGTAGGGATGCCCGCAGTCTTGAAATCTGGTGCAATTCGATGCAAAGCCATCACGCTTTGGTGCGAAATTTGAAAATTTAAAGGGGCATTGGACAGTTACTCATTGCCCAACGTAGGTCTATTTCTAGTAGTTCCTGGGTGCGTTTCTAGTGGGAATCTTCTGTGTTTGACTCTACCTGTCCCTGTTCCTGCCTTGTCTGCTGCCAGTCCTGACCCTAGCCTGTACTTTGACCATTCTCTCGGATCCTGTCTTGAACCCTGTACTTTGGTATTCTGACTTGGCCTGTGACCCAGACTATGCTTTGTTGAACGATTCGAACGATTTCAGCGATCGATCAAAGGATTTTCCTTCGACCTCTAAAGACTTAGAAAACTGCTCTAGAAGGTCCCCATAGGCTAACATAGCACTTCGGCAGGTTTAATTTGGCAAAATATTGAAGTGGAAGTTTTTTTAAAGAGACAGTACTTCGCTTATCGAATGGTCTAATATTCGAACGATTTTTACTTCGAATCTAAGTCGAAGTAAATTCAAAGTCGTAGTATCTTATTCAATGGTCGAAGTATCTAAAAAAATACTTCGAATTTTGAATTTTTTACTTCGAAAATTCCCTCAAATTCACTTTGACATTTGATAAATCTGCCCCTATGACGTGGCGGCATCAGAGGGCTCCTCTCGAAGCAAAAGGCGTTTGTTAAAGGCAGAACAGTGAGCCGTGACCAGGACCTTGGGGTTTGCTCTGGTTTTGGGATACCTAGTCACAGGTGTTTGCATTTATATATGTGTATGTACTGTATGTACTGTATGTACTCACCTTGCCTCATGGCAGAAACGGCCCTGGGGCTGGGGGCAGAGCGATCCTTCCATAGGCTGGAGTTCTGTTATCAGTTGTAATTAGCCTATGGAACGATCGCACTGCCCCCAGCCCAGTGTGACTGAAACAATTTAGGAAGATCCAAAATGAAGTGCCGCATGTGCCATCCCGCTGTTGATTTTTCATTATAGCCAGAGGAAAGGTAGGGGAAGGCAGTTCGGGGAGATTGTCACCCCGAAGAAGAGGTGATTTGTCGCCGGGCGACTAATCTCCCCGAATCTGCCCATGTGCCCTTACCCTAAGGCTACAAACGTATTGTTACTGTTATTTTTTTTTTATTATTCATCTTTCTATTCAGGCCTCTCCTGTTCATATTCCAGTTCTTATTGAAATCAATGTATAGTTGCTAAGGTAGCAAGCAGATTTCTGAAACTGCAAAAGGGAGAGCTGCTGCTGAATAAAAACCTAAATAACTCAAAAAACCCTAATAATAAAACATGAAAACCAATTGCTTATTTTCTCAGAATACAACTCTACACTATACTCAAAATTAATTTAAAGGTGAACAACCCCTTTAATATAATGTAAGGAGTGCTATTTTGACACTCTTTGCAGTTGGTCTTTATTTTTTTTATGTTTGATGTTATTTTTTAAATTATTTAGCTTTTTTTGTTCTGGCTGTAAGGGTCCAAGTTGCCCTAGCAACCAGACTGCAGTTTGAATAGAGATTGGAAGATGACTAGAGGAGGACTGAATAGAAATGAATAAAAAGTAACAATAACTATATAATTGTGGCCTTACAAAGCAATAGTTTTCCAGCTGTAGGAGTCAGGGACACCAATTTGAAAGCTGGAAAGAGGCAAAAAAGGAAGGCAAACAATTGAAACACTGTATCAAATAAAAAATGAAGACCAGTTAATAAGTGGCTAGTGATAACATTTTCCTGTCACAGTGTAGTATAACGCTTGCAATTCGCAATGGGCGCCGCTAAGTGTCGCTGTTGTTGCGCAGTAACTGCAAGGCCTCGGGCGCAGTCAGAGTAAATTAGCAGTTAGTGTGAGAACACCAAAAAATTTTTTGTTGTTGTTGTGGGGCGGGGGGAGGAGTAAGTAGCTTCTCATTCACAGGACTAGGTGAAAGGTGAAGCCGCTCCCCCTCCCCTTGCCTGGGATGTGGCAGCAGTGAGAGAGCCGGGGGTACAGTATACGCTGAACTGACTGGAAAGATGCAGGGCGCTCTCGACTACGCTAATGCCTTGTCCCCCAAGTCCCTCATAAGGTGAGATGTGCCGTTAGGCTAATGGGCTTCCGTAGGGATGGGGCAGGGGCACAGAGTGGATGTCTGTCTGTTTGAGAGGTGTATAAGCTACAGGGCCACTTGTTGGATTGTTTATATATTGATGTATCAGTAGTCTTCAGCCCTGTTGGTCTCTTACAATGTAGAAGCGTTTGGGAATAGTAAATTATATACTCACCCTTCCCCAGGCTATTTATTATTAAATAAATATAGGTATATACAGAGAGCAGTAGAAGTGGGCACATTGCCCTATATCAGTACATAGTGTAGTTACCATTGTATGGATTGCTGTGGGTGAACTGCCCAGTACATTTCTGTATCAAACTCACAAACTCAGGGGCCTGGGGTAACATCCCATCTCCTTCCCTGTGAGTGACATTACTCAGATTACTATCAGATAACTATCAGATGGGTGTCTTGGGGTGCCATGATGTCATTAGGGTCTCATGGTGACATCACTAATGCTGTTGCACAATTTCCTACTGTAACTAATCCCTGACTCAGCTGCTGTGAATACTGTCTGTACTGAGCTGCTCTAGGCGAAACACGTAGTGTAAAAGGGACTGTACAGTGTGTATTTGCTCTGCTGTGTGAATTAAATCCATTTCACCATCACAGAAATCATCAGAAAAATGTTACACTACACTTTCACAACAACTAATTATGGGACTGTTACATTCTGAGCTGTAATTGCACCCAAAGTATCAGTTAATAGTTACCTCTGAGGAACAAATATTTATGTGTATGTGTTATCCTATATGTAATGCATTATACTATACTATAAATAACTTGATACAGCTATTTGTGGGAGTTTCTCTGCATATGCATATGGCTGGGCGTGCTGATACACATGTGCTGGTTTCTGTTGGCATAATAATCATTTTATTTCATTCTCTTTGTTTCTGTTGTGATCCCAGGTACTGTTTTGCCTGTAGGCCGAATGTAATGTTTTCTCTTGGTCCCTCATTCCCCACAGCCATGGTCAAAACGCCCATAAAGATTATTTGCATGTGCTAATGGACTTGTCCCTCCCGTGAGCTGCCACAGGGTCACTTATCATGAATATGAGACTGAAGTGGGGGTGGGGAAGTGCAAACTAAAGTTGTCCTCCAGTACAGATTCTACAGCAAAAGACCTTGTAAAAAAAAACCTCAGATTTTTTAAAAAATAAATTAAATTTTTTTGAGATTTAGTATGCCCTCAAAGCTGGAAATAGCTTGAATCTGAAAATAGAGGTCCCTTCAACCATTTGAAGATACTTCATGATGTTCAAGTTTTTTTTGTGTGCTGGAAAACTCAATAAATTCAAGAGATTTGAGTTTTTGTTGCCAAAAACTCAATAAAATATAGTTTTTGAGTTTTTCACCCGATTGCACTTATTCGAGTCTTTTACATTCAAGTTTTTTCAAAAATAAGAAAAAATTCCAGTTGTGAGTTTATTTTGAGGTATAAAAAAACATCACAAACCTTTGATAAGTAACCCTCTAGTGTGTTATAGAATGCCCTATTCCTAGTAACTTTGCAATTGAGCTTCATCATATATATATATATATATATATATATATATATATATATATATATATATATATATATATATATATATATATATATATATATATATATATATATTTCGAGTTATTTGCCTTCCTTTTGTAAATCTTTCCTCCTTTCAAATGAGGGAAAAAGAAATGAAAAGGCAGCCAAAAAAACTATTGGTCTGTGAGCTTACAATTTTATTAAAGGTATCGGACCAGAATGCTCGCGACGTGGAGTTTTCCGGATAACAGATATTTCTGTAATTTGGATCTTAAATCTACCAGAAAATCATGTAAACATTAAATAAACCGAGTAGGCTGGTTTGCTTCCAATAAGGATTAATTATATCTTGGTTCAAGTACAAGGTACTGTTTTATTATTTCAGAGAAAAAGGAAATCATTTAAAAAAATATATATATTTTGATAAAATATTTTGCGTAATTTGGAGTATAATGAATAAATGTTTCTGGATAACGGATCCCATACCTGTATTACTTTTTATTCCTTATCTTTTTATTCTGGCCTCTTGTATTCATGTTTCTCATCCACACCACTGCCTGGTTGCTAAGGTAAACAAGACCCTAAGAACCAGAGAGCTGCTAAAGTTTCAAACTGAAGAGCCATTGAACAAAAAGCTAAATAACTGGAAAACCATAAAACATGAAACCAATGGCATATTGTCTCAGAATATCAATGTCTACATCATTCTAAAGGTTAATTTAAAGGGTAACAACCCTTTTAACAGTGTTCCTTTTGAAATAGGGTCTGGAATATCTATCACTAAAAAAATTCGGATTTACAGCTCTGTATTTCTCTTTTGCTTCCTCCGTACTCCTAGGAACACTGGTTTCCATTGACTCTACTTTATAGGCTCCTAAACTGTGGGGCTCAGCAGTGACTGGGAGGCTGCTTGTTGGACCCTATCTGAATACTGATGTAATGATAGCAGGGTGATGTATTTATATAACTGTAACCTTGTTATAAGGGAGCAGTACCACTGCAGGGGAGAAGCAAAGCATCATAGTATTCAGGGGGACTAGTGCTTTATCATAAGCTATAATTAGTTTTAAGATACACATGCAGTTTACACAGAACCCAAGTGTTTGTTTTTTCCAGTGGTATCTGGAAACTATAGGGATATCTTATTACACTCTTCTTCTTTCTTCTTCTTCCTTCTTCTTCTTCTATATTTATAAAGCACCAAGATATTCAGCGTCGGCGTATACAGTGAACATACAGATTACAGAACTACAACCTATAACGAATACAAGAAGTTAAGAAGGCCCTGATCAAAAGAGCTTACATTCTAAAAAGCTTACATTCTAAAATGATGTCAAGCAGTAAAGCAGAGTTGCCCTATCAATGCCCATGTTCAGACTTAAATGTTACAAATGTAAGACATAAGTTTGTTTCTCTCTGACTCAGGATGTTTTGGGCCTGTAAACACACACAAGAGAGGCAGTTTAGGCTAAATTGCCCATATTTGACTCCTCAGTATATGCTCCTCATTATGAACTCACAGGTTCATTCTTCTCTTCCAGTATAACGCATCAGACTGGGCAGGGATCTCATTTCTACTGTCTCTTACCACATGGCATTTATTATCTGAATATTAATGGGTATGGGATCCATTATCCGGCAACCCATTATCCAGAAAGATTCTAATTACGTGAAGGCCAACTTTGATAGACTACATTTTAATGAAATAATTCACATTTTTATTATTTCCCTTTTCTCTGTAATAATAAAACAGTACCTTGCACTTGACCCCAACTAAGATATCCGTATTGGAGGCAAAACTATTGGTTTTATTTAATGTTTACATGATTTTTAAGTAGACTTAAGTTATAATGATCCACATTAGAAAAGACCCCTTATCCAGAAAACCCCAGGTCCTGATCATTCTGGATAAGAGGTCCCATACCTGTAATTACTTATTTTATTTATCATAATGCTTGTGCTTTCTGTGCTTTTGTACATGGTACAAGTATGGGATCTGCTATCCAGAAAGCTCCGAATTATGGGATGACCATCTCCCATACACTCCATTTTATTTAAATAATCCAAATTTTTAAAAGATTTCCTTTTTCTCTGTAATAATAAAGCAGTAGCTTGTACTTGATCCAAACTAGATACAATGAATCCTTATTTGAAGGAAAACCATCCTAATGGGTTTATTTTATGTTTAAATGTTTTTATAGTAGGTATGAAGATCCAAATTATGGAAAGGTCCTCTATCTGGGAAAACCCCAGGTCCCAAGCATTCTGGATAACAGGTCCCAAATATTCTCGATAACAGCTCCCATACCTGTATAGAGCTGTGTGTCCATGTAGTGTCCATTATACATACACACACATATATGTGTTCTTTTCTTAAAATCCATTTTTACTACCACTATACCGCTATATAGTCTCCTTCATTAACCAACCGTATGACGTATTCTCTTTAGTGAGACTCGGTGCTTGCCAGGGCACTGACTGTTACAAGAAGGCACTTAGTTACCCCCAGCACTTGATGCACAGCAGCTTCTTAAAGGAACAGTAACACCAAAAAATAAAAGTAATAATAAATAATAATAATAATAAATAAGAGTGATTTAAAGTAAAAAATAAAATATCATGTACTTTTAGCCTGCATTGGTAAAAGTTATGTGTTTGATTTGAAACTCTACTATAGTTTAAATAAGATGCTGTGCAGCTAAGGGGGCAGCCATTTAAGTTGAAAAGGAGAGAAGGCACATGTTACTTGGCAGACAAGAAGTGTAATAGAATACAATGGTATTCTACAGAGTGCTTCTGTCATCGGCTATGTAACCTGTGTTTTGAATGATTGCCCCCATGACTACACAGCAGCTTGTTTATATAAACTGTAGTACAGGTATGGGACCTGTTATTCTGAATGCATGGAACCTGGGGTTTTCTGGATAACAGGTCTTTCCGCAATTTGGATCTTCATACCTTAAATCTACTAGAAAATGATGTAAACATTGAATAAAGCCAACAGAGTTCTTTTTCTTCTAGTAAGGATTAATTATATCTTAGTTTGGATCAGGACCAATGTACTGTTATTATTACAGAGTAAAAGAAAATCATTTTTAAAAATGTGGATTATTTTGATAAAATGGAGTCTACGGGAGATGGCGTTTCTGTAATTCAAAGAATTCATTCTGGACAATGTGTTTCAGAACAACTAATCTCATACCTGTAGTCTTTTTTAAGCAAACACATCAATTGTACCTGTATAGGGAAACAGCACATTCTATTATAATTACTTTAAATCACTCTCGTTTTTGGTGTTACTGTGGGAAACAAGTGGGCAATAGCCCGACTTTAAACATGGCTAAAAGGTGCAGAAGTTGGAATTTCAAGATCCTGTACTGCAAAAAAGATTGTGAAAAAGGAGTGCAGGGAATTGCATCATATGAAACCGTAAAATCATTTGGCAGATCTGAAATGTGGATTTCTTAGCTGCACTGTTTCTACGTAGCAGGAATCCCAGCTTGTTGCCTAGGGAAGCCTTCATGACTTCTAGAATAGTGATGTTCTATAAGGCAAATGGGCAGCTGTAGGGGTGTGGTGCTCGTGAGAAGATTATGCATCAGGCACCTAGAAATTTGGGCACTATTTTAAGAACCAACAGATGGTAAATTCTTTTTAAGTAACAGGGCTGTTAATGTAATTATGGAGACTGATGGTATAATAAAGAAGAGCAGAAACTGCAACTCAGAAGAAGAATAGTGGGACATGGAATTACAAAATTAGAAGGTTGAGTGTAGAAACAGGTGTTGAATTTTTAAACTTCTTATTTAAGGAACAGCTAATCTCTAAACGTTTTTCCTTGTCGAAAAGAAGGTCAATTGGGAGAGAGAGAGACTAACCTGATTTTGTGTTTGAATTCAGCAGCCAGTGAGTGTATGTCTTTTCCCTTGAAGCCTCTTCTTCCATCATGGCCAATAAATTAATATATTTAGTGCTACTATAGTGTCCACCATGTGCCATCAGCATGGGATCCGTTATCCAGAAAGCTCAGAATTACGGGAAGGCCATCTCCCAACGACTCAATTTTAATCAACATTCTGGATAACGGGTCCCATGCCAAACACATCCATATCTGTGCACAGTACCTATGTGGATCAGTGCTGCCTGCAGACTTTCCCATGTATGCTTTACGTGTTGCACAGCTGTCATATGTTTCTTTCTAGTGTCTCTAATTGCCCCTGCCTGGCAAGTTGGCACATTAAAGGAGAAAGAAAGCTACCAAGGCAGATTATTGCCAATAGATTAGCCACAACAGACAGTACAAGCCATTTTTATTCTTTAGAATGCTTTTCCATACCTGAGTAAACAGCTCTAGACACTGTCTCTGTTTGTTTAGGATAGCAGCTGCCGTATTAGCTTGGTGTGACATCAATTCCTGCCTGATTCTCTCCCTGCTTGTTCATACACTCTGCCTAGGGGATACACTCTGCCTAGGGGATACACACTGACACCCAGACTGAGGCAGTGATTCAGGGTGCAAACACACCAGAGAGCGGAAAGGTAGTTTCTCGGCCTGCACTTATACTGCCCATGTTGCAGTAGCAGAACTCTTTAAATTGTTTCCCAAATCAGTCCAGTTGGTAAATTTGAGTTGATTATCTTTATAATGTATGGTTAATGGTAATGTATAGTTTACAAACTGGAGGCATAAGAGAAAGTAAAAGGATCTGTCTTCGTTTGTTTTGCTTATTTCTTTTGCTGTTCATTAGTAAAGACCATCAGGCTTCTGTGTTGTGCTCCAGGAGAGCTCAGGGATTTCAGACTTTCAGAATACTAGAAAGACTGAAATATCTCATTGATGGAATGATCGTAACTAAATCATGCGCATTGTTGTTTTAAAAGGGTTGTTCACCTGTGAGTTAACTTTTAGTAGGGTGTAAAGAGTGATATTCTGAGACAATTTGCAATTAGATTTGATTTTTTATTATTTGTGTTTTTTGAGTTATTTAGCTTTTTTATTCAGCAGCTCTGCTGTTTGCAATTTCAGGATTCTAGTTGCTAGGGTCCAAATTACCCTAGCAACCATGCATTGAATAAGTGATTGGAATATGAATAGGAGGGGCCTGAATAGACAGATGAGTAATAAAAAGTAGCAATAACAAAATTATTTGTAACCTTTTCCGTGACTCAGAAGAAGCTAAATAGAGTCAGAAGGCAAATAATTGAAAAACTATAAAAAATAAATAATGAAGACCAAGTGAAAAATTGCTTATAATTGGCCATTCTTTAACATTCTAAAAGTGGACTTAAAGCTGAACCGCCCTTTAAACCATTTGTTTTGATGATATTCTGCTTTCTTCCCATAATCAGTTTAGAAGACATACATTCTTCTAATGAAAGATGAGGTTATAAATCAGTGTGTACACTGAACTTTCTTCTCATTCATTTGTTATTTAGCTATAAATCAACATTTTGTACACTTTCCAGTGTATGTGTATGTACACAATAAATATTGGTTATCTAAATCATCCTAAGAAATATTGAAAATAACTGTTATGTGTGGCTTGGTATTCAAAAAAGACAAATTTAACTAAAGGGCGAAGTGACTAACGCGGGCGAAAATTCGCTAGCGAAGGAGATAAACTCTAGCGGTACTTCGCTCCCTAACGCCTGGTGAATTTGTGCTCTGGCAAATGGACATAACTACACAAATAGTAGGAGTTGCTAAAAAAATTTTTCTAAGTCCCAAAAAATGCTAGCGTCTTTTCCTTTTTCAGGGCGATAGGCTGAAAAAGAGCGTAATTTTCTTTTTGGGGTAACCAGCTTCCCCGGTTCTAACATATGGAACATAAACTATACACTGGGCTCATGTGTAAGGTAATATAACAACTCTATTTTATTTTATTAAGGTTTCCCAGGCTTGTGTAGTGTAATGTATTTGCTGCAACATATACGTTCAACTTTAACTTCCCGCCATATGCAAATTAGCCAACGCTATTGCAACTTCGCTTTGCTTGCGCAATAACGATAGCTCAACTGCGTTCGGTGCCCTGGGCGCAACTTCGTATTTTAGTGAATTAACATTGTTCTGGCGATTCTATGCCTGGTGTTGCGATGTGAGCAAAGCCGTCGCTTGCGAATTTTCTGAGGTTAGTGAATTTGCACCTTTGTCTCCTCAATGAGATAAATTCAAAACAGTTTGGTGGTTAGTCTAGTCTTTTGTCTGGGGCCTTTTGTCCCTATTGAGTATTAGGAATTTCCTCTGTACAAATGCCAAATAGATGTTTAAAGGGAGAGAAAAAACTGAAGCTTGGGGAAAAGTTCACAAGTCATTAATATTCTGCATGTACTATACATCAGTACTATTATTATTCAGCTTTCTGCCTTTGATCTTTTGCTTGGAAGATGTTGACATCTTGTCATATTCAAATGATGCGATTTCCTTAAAAGGATGATGGGATTTACATTAAACCAAGACTGACTGGGAATCAGATTAAAGTAAAGTGGTTTATTTTAGGCTAAGGGCACACTAGGCGATAGCGCCGCAATTTGACTCGCGGCGACTTTTCGCCGTGACTTTTAATCCGCAATCGCTGGGGAAACTTTGGCGCTGGCGTCTATGGGGAATCGCGACAAATCGCCAGCGTAAAAACACACGCGGCGATCTTTTTTCTATTGTCGCTCGAAATCGCCTAGCGAGGCGATTTCGAGCGACAATAGAAAAAAGATCTCCGCGTGTGTTTTTACGATCGCGATTCCCCATAGACGCCAGCGCAAAAGTTTCCCCAGCGATTGCGGATTAAAAGTCGCGGCGAAAAGTCGCCGCGAGTCAAATCGCGGCGCTATCGCCTAGTGTGCCCTTAGCCTAAGAGTGCCTGACTCTTTAGGCTAATTGCACCCAGGGTGTTCTGTGCAAATAGTACAGTGGTAATCAAAACATTCTCTCTTGCAGCACCTTTTTCACATATTGCTAAATGGGAAATGCTGTGTGTGCACACTATTTCTGGAGAACAATCTGAAAACAACTCAACTGAAAAAGTGATTAGAATGTGAACAACCCCTTTAGGCCAGAGACACGGGGAGATTAGTCGCCCGGCGACAAATCTCCTCTTCTTCGGGGGCGACTAATCTCCCCGAACTGCCTTTCCACCGGGAAGTTGCCTGTGAGTTTGGGGAGATTATTCGCCCAGAAGAAGAGGAGATTTGTCGCCGGGCGACTAATCTCCCCGTGTCTCTGGCCTAAAGGGGTTGTTCACATTCTAATCACTTTTTCAGTTGAGTTGTTTTCAGATTGTTCTCCAGAAATAGATTTTTTTTCCATTGCTTTTCATTTTTGATGACTGTTTTTCCAAAAATCTATGTTCCTGTCTCTGGTGTTTCAGTCTGACAGCTCAGTAATTCAAGTGCAGACTCTGAACTGTTACAATTTTGCAACATTTAGTTGATACATTTCTCTGCAGCATCTCTGGAGTATTAGCAACTATTGTATCAAATCTAACAGCTGCCTGTTATGCTTAGCAGGGACAAAAATAAAAAAATTATCAACTAAATGTATCTGAAACCAAATGAACTGAAAAAAAGTGAACAACCCCTTTAAATGCATATTGTAAGAAAAAATATCATACCTTACTAGTGATGGGTGCTGGATTACTGTGACTGTCCCTGAGAAGTCTGCAATGATGACCCCTCCCAGGTGCCATTGTCCCTAATGCTCTACCTTTCCCCATCTGATTGGCTGTTCTTGTTGGTGACCTTGCAACATTATCACTACTATATAAAATCAAGATTTTATTAATGCACATATATTTTCCTTGGTTCCATAATATTTCTCTTCATTCATCTGCAGATCTGTTACTAACGTAGGGACATCACTGACACGAAGAGTGTTATTTCCGCCCCTTCCAGAGCCTCCACAGCGACCCTTCCGAGTCTCCAACTATGATCGCAGCAGCAAGAAGGGGATTATGGCAGGCACTTTAAAGGAGCTTATTGAGAAGGTACATTAGTTTTCTTATGTCATAGGGACATTCCTGTATGACTCACTTCAACTGTCTCTACAGCTTTCATATTTTTTGTATCACCCCTATTTACAGTGAACAACTACAAAGGTAGAATATTAATTATGATAGATGATTAGATTTTTAGTTTATAGGCAAACATTTGATTTCTGTGAGTTGCTAGACCTGGAACAAACCTTGAGATAATTATTTATTATCCTTTTTATAGAACTGACTCCTTAAACCAGGGATCCCCACCCTTTTTCACCATTGAGCCACATTCAAATGTAAGAAGGTTTGGGGAGCAACATAAGCATGAAAATAGTTCCTGAGGATGCCAATGAAGGGCTGTGATTGGCTATTTGGTAGCCCCTATGTGGACTGGCAGCCTACAGAAAACTCTAATTGGCAATACAACTGTTTTTATGCAACCAAAAGTTTCCTCCATCCTTGGAATTCAAAAATAAGCACCTGCTTTGAAGCCACTGGGAGCAACATCCGAGGGGTTGGGGAGCAACATGTTGCTCACAAGCTACTGGTTGGGTATCTCTGCCTTAAAGGAACAGTAACACCAAAAAATGAGTGTTTTAATGGAATGACACTTTTGGAATGTACTTTTGCCCGGCACTGGTAAAACTGGTGTGTTTTGCTTTAGAAACACTATTATAAGCTGCTGTGTAGCCATGGGGCATCCATGCAAACACATGATACATAATAGATAACAGATAAGTTCTTAAGAATCCCACTGTATATAGGTTGTTTGCCATGGATACTGTACCAGTGCAGCTCTGGCGTTATATGTTAGACGTTATTCTTGGCATCTCTCTCCAGCCATCTGTGTAATAACATGATTTTTTTCTACAGGCCAGTGAACCTCTCTTTATACACTCTGACCTGGCAACTCTTGTGCTGGAGGAGGATGGCACAGTAGTGGACACAGAGGAATTCTTTCAGTCATTGGAGGATAACACGCCGTTTTTGCTGCTAGAGGCAAAACAGAAGTGGACACAAGTAAGTAAGCACTGCTGATACAATACATTTCTGTTCTGCTGTGGATATTATAACCCAACTTTGTGTTACAGTAAATGCATGACTGTTCTAATAGTACATATCTCCTTCTATGTAAACCTCCAAGTGAATGAGATCTGCCTTAACTCAATGGAGTTCATGTGAGGAAATCCTGAAAACCCACACTGTGGGGATCCAGGGGTGTATTAGGATTAAGAAATGTCTGCTCTGTCATACATATGGGATGGTGTAATCCTTTTATCCACATAATCCAAGGGGGCACAAAATTTAACCTTGAGGGTCGGAAGTAGAAAAGGTTTAAGTATAACCTTACATTACAGAGACCAAAGACCATTACCTGCATCAGTGTTATGATCGATGACCACAAGAACAGAAGGGGCCCACTAATGTAAAGGCATGCCAGCAATTGGTAATAGCAACAACAAAGGTGATAAACTGCAAGAAAATGTAATAAGTACAATATATCCCAGTATCAGTTGCTTTGTCAATAGTTATACCAACAAGAATCATATGAAGCCACTTTCTGCACATTTATCACTTTGCTTAGGAATTAAAGGAGAGCTATTAGATTGGCCATCAAAGAGTTATATTACCATATAAACCCATTCAAAGCATCACTAAAGACAGCATCCTGAGAGGTCAGTGCAAAGGGGAAATTACAGAGGTGAGTTAAAAAGCAAAATAATCATAGCAGTTGGGGCCCACCAGCTAAGGTATCGGTTCAGGGAGGGCATGACAAGTTTAGTTAATCTTTAATATTTCAAATGCAGAAGTAAATTTAGTTAAAATCATATAAAATAGCAATTATAATTAGAAAATTAGCAACAGTGCAATCTGGAATAAAATTAATAATATATAGCAAACAAATTAATAAAAACATTGATAATCCAATGCTTACAAGGTATTATGTTCTGGGGGTCATTTTCTAATTATTAAAAGTATGGTTTGTTACCATCTATTGTCTATAATACAAGTGAGATTTCATACCACAGTGGACACACACAGGGTCGGTTTTCTCTTCAGGGCACTTAGAGGTCTTTTAAAGAGATGAGTCTTGTTGAAAGGGTCAGTGTCACTACTGAATTTGGAATAAAAAGCCAAACAAGAAAAATAAAACCAAACACTAGGTGGCACAATCACTTCTGTAATGTCCAGTAAATACCTCATGGTTGTGCTAGAAAGAAAAAAGCTGCAGGGTTTTGTCAATATATATAAGGATTTGTTTTTTGCTGTGCTTAAAGTATCTAAAGCTACCAAAATGTATGTATTGCTTAAACTCTTGTATTGTTATATTATGCCTGGGACGCCCATAGAAAGCTAAGTAAAATGTGGGGCACAGATTTTTCCACAGGCTGGTGAAGGAGAGTACTTGGAAAGACATTTGAAAGCAATGTTGTAATTTCTGTTTTCTAGGAAAGAAACGCTAAACGTGTAGCCCAGCAAGAGAAGAAGACTGGAATAGCAAACCTGATGTTTGATTTGTACAAACTGAACCCAAAGGATTTTGGTGGCTGTCTTAACATTAAAGCAACTTTTTATGAGATCTATTCCGTATCCTGGGACATTCAGTTTCTTGGCGCTAAAAAGATGTTGAGGTGAGTAGAATCAAGGGGAGGGAAGTCCATCTTCACCCACAGATGCACCCACAGATGAAGCTATGTCATCAGTATGTGAAACGGATATGTGTCTCTTGATTTGAGAAGAACAAAATCCCTTGTGTTTGAATGTGAAGCAGAGTCAGTAAATATGACGAGGGTCCATTAGTTATCCCTAGGGTGTGCACAAGTAACTGATGGGAATTTTGGCTTTGAATATAAGTCAGCTACTTGGGATCAGAGAAACCCAACTTACTGGGGGGGAGTCAGCTCATGCTAACTACAGGAGCACCTGTTTTTTGTGTTGACATACAAACAAGACGATTTTTGGCATTTTGCCTGCTGTGTATTTAGTTCTACGCTTGGATTCTGGGGTTTGTGGTCTCTCTGCTTTCCATGTTTTTGGTGCACAGATACTGTGGAAAGTTCCAGAATTCATGATGTCAACATGGAACAATGTAAGGGAGGGGTTCAGAGACTCTGCCAGCCTAAGGTGTGGTGAAAAATCATCCATGCAAGTCAGAAGCAGATTATTATGGTTTCTTCTCAATTATTAGGATCATGTATGTCTGTGTTAAAAAAATGTAGAACATACAAGGAGGTTGATCTCATCTAGCACCCTAGAATACAGAGAGCCATCTTATGCCTCTTCCACCATCAGAGGAAGTTAAGAAACTCTGTGGTAACATGGGCAAAGTTTTCCCCCACCCTGAACATATTCCTGCCTTTAATTCTTTCCCTAGATACCCTATAACTGTGTCTGTAGAAGGTATCACTACTTTATACACTGTGTTATATGTATCTGTAGGATGTATCACCAATTGATATATTGACTAGTGGCAGCTAGCTGGGGTGTGGATTGTATTTATTCACAGGGTCACCATGCTTATTGGTTAGTCCAGGCTGGTGTGCGCAGCATGGGAATTTATCCTCTACAGACATCTGGATATTTTGGGAGAAGGAAAAAGAGTTTTTCTTTAATTCATGCAAAGCAACTGCCATTGTCAGTATGAGTCTGGACCAGAGAGTTACAAGTATCCATAACCGTGTATTTAATGGTACCGTAATAGTAAAAAGTACTTTCTCTGCCATATGTAATAAAGTAAAGTTGCATTGAATCCACTATTTTGGATTCGGCCAAACCCCTGAATCCTTTGCAAAAAATTCGGCCGAATACCAAACCGAATACAAATCCTAATTTGCATATGCAAATTAGGGGTGGGAATGGGAAAATGTTTTTACTTCCTTGTTTTGTGACAAAGTCACGTGATTTCCCTTCCCATTGCTAATTTACATATGCAAATTAGGATTTGCATATCTGAATCCTGATGAAAAAGGCCGAATCCTGGCCGAATTCTGAATTCGGTGCATCCCTAAATAAAAGGCACATCGTTTGCAGAGGAGCAGTAACCCATAGCAACTATAAGACCAGTAAATGCTTCCTGCTGATTGGTTGCTATAGGTTACTGCTCCTGGCCAAACATTTGTGCCTTTTATTACACAACCCAGATTAATTTTTCTCTTGTTAATTTAACCCATGTCCCATCGTATTTCCTTCATCAAACCAGATCCAAATTTAGATCTAGTTATAAAGCCAGTGATTTAATCTTTCAAATAAAAGCCTTTATATTATAAAGCAGCTGGTCTTCCAGGGTACAACTGGGCAAAGAGCAGCTGCTCCTTTAAGTCCCTGCTGACACCTGCCAGCATATCATCATTACAGTCCTAGCAGGATTTACTGACACAGACATTTAGTCTCATATTGTCCTGTACACTAATGATTTGAGCTTATTGGCATTCTAAATCCTGGTTTTGTTTTTTTTTTATATTGCATGTTGGGGTTCTACATATTTCTGAGAAGTCAAATATTGGGGAATAAGATTTTGTGTTACTTCACTGAGAATCTGTGGCAGTGTGAAGTTTTTATGGCTCTCTCTCTCTCTCTCTCGCCATCATTATGCTGTGAAAGGCTTTATTGTCAGAATAATATGTACCCAAGCATTCACTGTGTGGTTGAGTAAGACTAAACCTAATGCAATAATATCTGTCTTCATTTCTGGTGTCCTGTAGTCAAAAACCTCCTTATTTTGTATTTTAGGCAATTAATACGTGGCCTTTCCTATCTGGCCCAGGTTACCGGCCATTTGCTTCTGCACGGCGGCTCTTTTGTAATGCAGTGGACCGAGAGCTCCGATGAAGAGAATCCAACTCCAAGGTCACATCGCTTCTAGCACCACAGCAGAACCTTCTTGTACGTGGCTCCATTTCACCAGGATGAATCACACTTGTGACAAATTCCGGCCAATGGAAGTGATCTATTCCATGTTTTCCATATGAACCGATGCATCAGTCGATGTTTACCAAATGTACTCATTTTCACGTTTTGTATCTCTGTATAAATATAACTTTTTAATTTTGATTTTTGAGCTAATCTTTGTATATTGTAGTGCCTGATCTAAACAGGTAAAACTAATTTATAAAAACCCTCTTGTCTAAGCAAGTCATTGGCTCGATCTAACTGTGACAAGAGAGAGTCTTTATTCAGGGACCTAAAGGAACTCAAAGTATTATTTGCTTTGCAAAAACTTGTAAAGAAGAAGTTGTTTACTGAAAGGATGTACACCTCCATAACTTATTGTGTCAGCTGTTTACAGAACTCAACGGTACAAAGAAGAGCCTTCTCTATTTAGTTTTTAAAAGGGAATGTATTGACTAGATGGTGTGCTGCTAGAAACCTTTAGTTGCTGCTACGTGGCATAATATATTTATTCAACAAAATTGTCTGTACAATGGAATTTTAGAGATGTTTTTCTTTTAAATAAAAAGCTCCACTCCAAAAGTGCATACAAAAACTATATATATATATATATATATATATATATATATATATATATATATATATATATATATATATATATATATATATATATATATATATATATATATATATATATATATATGTCTGTTCCATCACTTGGAGTGTATGATCATTGCTAATTTGCCTCTACTACCATGGGAAAATCTTTTTCCATTATCACAGACTTCATATCTCATGTGGCTGTTGGTTTCTGCCATCCCAGGATCTGTCTGATGTATTGACCTCTTCTCATCCAATAGAACATGCTACTTGATCATCTCATATTGTGCTTTATTGCAAAGCTAACTTTTAACTTTCTCTTTTTTAAGTCCTTGTTTACATTTTAATGGCAATATATATATATGTGTGCCTATTTTGTTAGGTATAAGATGTAAAGGTTTATGAAAATGCATGATTTGATATGGGAACATTTCCAATAAACCCACAATTTTCCTATTGGGTGGCTTTGTCGGACAATTTAGTTTTTTTTATGTTTACACACATTTACAGTGAAGTATAAAATTAACAATGCCAAACTTTGTATGAATAAAAAGAAAAAAAGCCAAGAGATTCAAATATTTTGGCTTAGATTGACTGAATTTTAAGGGCAGTAACACACAGGGCTATTTTGGGACTTTGGATATTTTGTAGACTGGGAGATGGGAGTCAAATTGCCAGAATTAGTGCCCCCATTGCCTGAATGGTCACCTGAAAGGCTTAGCGCAAGGGCTTGTCCAGAAATTTCATCCTCTGCGCCGTCAACCCCTCTAGTTATAAATGCCATGGACACCTGAATATCCCAAATCACCACCTGTGTGCCGTTGCTTCGAAATCATGTACCGTAACCCCCGCAAAGTGGTTTAGACATTACAGTTCCTTCTTCTGACAAGCCTGTTAGAAACTATTCTGTCTATCCGCTTTCTCTTTTTGTCTCTCTAATTTGGTATTGGCCAACTCAGTGGCTCTGGGTGCAGACACAAGTGGGGCCGAATAGAAGTGGAGAGGCTGTTTCTCGGCCTGAGCTTAGACAAAGGCCAACAAAAACAGCATTATCACTAGCCATAAATCGGTGGTTCCAGAACTGTGAGTCTTTGTCTTATCTTGAAGGTCAGTTAGAGCAAGATTTGCAGTGACCACATCTTTGATGTTTAAGATATTCTTGGAACTATGGATAAATCGCTGATTCAGTAATGTGTTCATATAAAGTAGGTGCAGCCCTGTTATAAGCTATGTGGGCCCTGGCCTATGGGCCTATTTATCATTCATTCTGTGTAAAAAATGAAGTGAAGCATTACTGGTGATGTTGCTCAATCAATCAAACAATTCGATTTCACCTTTAAACAAAAGCAAATATTTGATTGGCTGCTATGAGCAACATCACCGGTAATGCTTCACTCCACTTTTTACACAACAAGATAAATAGACCCTATTTTGGCCTCAAAGAGTGACTTGACCTGAATTAATTTAAGAACCACTGAAATTCTAAGTGAACATTATCTGAAAATTTGCTGTTTGCTCACAACTCCCTAAAGTAGTACATCAGACCTTGCCAGTATGGAAAGGCTTTCAGTGTTTTTCTACAGAGCAAGGGATTCTGCTGCCTCAACCCCCTCCCATCACATCACAATTCAGTAATAAGTTATTAAGAAAAAATGTGAACTTGTCTGCCTGCTGCCACGAACAGTGTTATTACAATGCAGTCCTACTGTTCCAAAGGGTTTGCCCTAAATAACAGATTTATGCTTATGCCTCTCTATACCATGGTGCATTATGACATAAAACATACTGGGGATTTGTTTATGAAATCGAGTTCCCATAGCTGCATATTCTGTTACGGAGATTCCTGTGCCATAATATGTCTAGCTGTGAAATCCACAAATGACCTCCTACTCAACTGCAAGTGCACCGTCATTCAAACCATCAGGAGAGGAAAAATTATATTGGATGCTATGCACTAAATTAGGGATGGATCCAAAACAGAATCCAAACCCTAATTGGAATTCAAATTTGAGAAAAATTATTTTAAAAATGGGAACAAAGAACTTGACTCATTCAGTTGTCCAGAACTTTAAATCATGTGACATTAAGGATACCGATTTGATCTGGCCAAGGCTAGAATTCGTCAGAATTGTAGACCAAATCCTAGATTCATATATTAAAAACATAAGTGCACATTTATTTGTGGCTTGACATTTGTGTATTTTGTAGGCAGGGTTGGATTTCAAGATGCTGCGCCACTAGACTTCCCAGCACTCGCAAGCCTGCCCCCCCCATGCTTGCACCCCGCTCATGCAGCATGATGCCCACCAATTTTTGCTGCCCTAGGACCGGGCCTTTGTGACCTGCCCACAAATCCAGCCTGTTTGTAAGTTAACACGATAATTGCAGAACCCTTTTATATATGAAAGCTTTACTGCTCAACCCGTTGCAATTCGAGTTTTCACAATCCTGAATTCAACAGTTTTCAAGATTTATGAAACAATTAGTTAAATGTCATCAGCTCTGAACTATCCATTTACAATAGAAATCATTGAGAAGTATAGAGTCGGAATTTTGACGTGGGGATAAAATTGAAAATCAAGATGTCTCCTCACTCCTCAAATGGCTTGAAAATGCATGGACAGCAGCAATTTGAATAGTGAGTGACTGTGTGTTTTTCATTCAAATATAATATGAGGGATAAACAGAAAGTCCATGATTTTCTGTAGGAGGGTTATTTAATACACTCCAAATGCAAAAAATCACGAAAAATTAGTGATTTTTTTTTTATATAAAATCGGACTTTTAAAAAAATCATTAATTTTTCGGAAATTATTACACCCTGAGGATGGAAAAGTCTGAATCAGAAAATCCGGCATCTCAGACCTGTCAAGGTTGCATATAAGTCAATGGGAGGTGTGCTGGGTTTCGTGCAATACCCCAAAGTTTTCTGAGTTTTCCGGCAAAAATCGGGTGAAGAATCCAAAACAAAAATCATGAAAACCGGAGGAAATATCCAAAAAAATCGTGAAAATAGGAGGAAAAATTTAAAAAGTTAGTGAAAATCTGATTTTTTTTCCCCACAAAGCAAGTTTTCAGGAAAATTTTGTAATAAATAAGCTTATGAAACCTGAGCGGATTGGAACGGAGTTTGTAGCAGAAAATATTGAGATAAATTCGGACTTTGATAAATAACCCCCTAGGTGTATGGTATAATAATTCTAATGGGGCATATTAAATATCCTTTTATTTTAGTTTCTGGAAAGATGGAAGCTATTTGTTTAAAGTCGTACAGTATGTCTAATTGCATATACACATTAAAGGAAATTTGTGTTCAAGTATAATGTGAATATTTTTGCCCATGCAATTGCAATTTGTAATGTTGGAGACTGTTTTCCCTAAAACATACAAAAAGTAGGCTGATTGTTACCATTTGCCATTTTTTCTATTGACATATGTAATGTTCTCCTTTAAGAGAAGGGCAATGACTAATCAAATGTAGTGCACAAGAGAGCATGACAGGTGCTGGCTCAATATTTCAAATTAATGTTCATAATGGGGTAATGCTGGGTGGGGAAGGAGCATGATACACAGAATTCCCTGCAGCCAACATTTCTCCTGTCATTGTTCAGAAAAAAGATTTTAGCTGTCTGGCATTAGTGTTATTCAAATTCCTTTGCAACTACAGCATGAGCTTAATATTTATACTGTGGGTGCACTCTTGTATTTTAACCCTTATGCTGCAAACTTTTGCCACCCGCTATTCCCTTCCCAAAAAAAGAGAGTTACTTGAGTAGTTTACACTAAACAGAAAGAAGAAATCTGTACATTAAATTTATTTTCCCACCTCTGGGCTTGGGTCCAGTGTCCAGGGCCCACAGACCCCCTTTAGGGATATCACCACCAATCATTTGAAATGCAAAAAGGTCAGACCGAACAAGTATCTCTTGGGAAGGGCAGAGTCCTATTCTCTGCTGATGCTGAAATAATTATAAATTCTACTTTGATACAGGAATAAGTAGAATATCTGAATTGTAATTGGGTCATTCTGCAAGACAATGATCCCAAACACAGTAGCAAGTTAATAGCTGAATGGCTGAGAAAAAAAGTTATGGGATGACCTTATCCAATCATGACCTGAATTTAGACCTGTATAAAAGCTGCTCCCAATCCTACATACGTTGCTCAACTAAAGCAGTTCTGCATCCTATATAATAAAGTTGAAGTGTCTCTGTGTCCAGTCCCTGTGTCTGTGGGATTGCGCTACTGCGCATGTGCCCCACGGACCGTCTCTGGCGCATACCTCCCAACTGTCTCGCGAGAGCTGCGCATATGCTGCAGCCCAGCCGACGCCGTCATCTTTATTTTACTGACGCGGGTCACGCTGCAGCCACAACACGCTCCAGACAGCCACACTCTCTCACAACAGGCCCTTCTCCTCTGAGCAGCAGGGGCTGGCTGAGAGACGAGAACAGGCAGGCAGGCAGAGCGCATAGGAGAAAGGAATGCGGGGCTGGCTGAGATCAGAGGAGAAGGCGGGGGCGGAGAGCAGAGTCTAGCATGGACATGGAACTAAGGGAGGGTGAGATATTGAGCAGCAAGCACGTCGGACACAGAAGGTAGGGCTAAGCAAGACGGACACAAAAGAGGGGCTGACAGCAACAAACAGTGACACAGAAGGAGGGCTGACAGTAACAAGCAGTGACACAGAAGGGGGGCTGACATTAACAAGCAGTGACACAGAAGGAGGGCTGACAGTAACAAACAGTGACACAGAAGGGGGGCTGACAGTAACAAGCAGTGACACAGAAGGGGGGCTGACAGTATCAAGCAGTGACACAGAAGGAGGGCTGACAGTAACAAGCAGTGACACAGAAGGAGGGCTGACAGTAACAAGCAGTGACACAGAAGGAGGGCTGACAGCAACAAACAGGGACACAGAAAGAGGGCTGACAGTAACAAGCAGTGACACAGAAGGAGGGCTGACAGCAACAAACAGGGACACAGAAGGGGGGCTGACAGCAACAAGCACTGAGGGGAAGGGAGGGCTGAGCAGCAAACATGGAGGGAAAGGGAGTGTGTTTAAACTTTCATAAGCAGGCAAATTTTGTAAACTTAATATGGTAATTAGGATGTGTGGTAAAAAAAATGGGCGTGGCCAAAAAAATTCGACGTGCTACGCGCGGCAAACAATTTTGTCCCTCTTTCTTATTCTGAAATGTTGGGAGGTATGCTGGCGAATGTTTGACTACATATGTTCTAGCACCCGTTAATTTAACGGGCTTAATGTTTAGTGGAAGAATAAGATGTTAAACACTTGTCTACATAAAGCCATTGCAATTAACGTTGCCACAACCACTTACTGACTGTGAAAGAGTATTTAATTGAATTGAAACTTTTCAGATCTACATCGCTCCAGTTAGGAATTTAAAAATTCTGGTTACTAGGGTGGTTTACCACAGGAACCAGCAAAAGATTTAAATATCAGAATGAAAACCAGTAATAGGAAGTGGCCTCAACATGCTGAACTAGAAGGGGAATTGCAAAGTTGCTTTATTGCCTATTGGCTCCTATCTACAGCAAATTAAATGTTTGCCTGCTTGCAATTTTTAATTCTTAACCTATATGGGTAATACTAGTAAACTGAGCCTTTTCTGACTCATAAGGGACAGGTGTTTAAATAGTTGTACTGCTCTTGAAAAAGCTCCTAAACACTGGATAAGTGCAAAATGTGATTTAATAAATATGGACGAATGCAACCACAAGTGTAGTGAACTAAAATGCTAAAAATTGCACACATTAGGGCCATTCCTAAAAGAAACTCAAGCCAGTGCATGATTCTTGCAATTGACTACGTGTGGGGAGTACTAATGTGCCAGCTAGGGTTGCTACTGGTTCTGTTTTTGACCCGGACAGTTGACCAAGGAACTCTCAAAGATTGATGAGCCGATTGGCCAATCACTGTTTGCCATGTCATAGCCTCTGCCCAGTGATGTCACCACCAGCCCCCTCCATGCCAAGAGTTAGTGGTGGGGAAAGGTGGCAATCCTAGTGCCAGTTCATCCATCTTATGGCTTACTGGCAACCGCATATATTGACACAAGGGATCCATGGATTTACTGCCAGTCTGTATTTGGGGATATTTTTAGGGTTCTGCCAACAGGTTATATTAATAGACACTATTAATATGGGCCAAGTAAATTGGCATTAATGCCGTTACTGATGCTGTGTGCATTGGAGCACTGAAAGTGACACTTTCCCAACACTGCAAATGTTAGTGACAACTTGCATGGTTGACAGAAATGTGTTTAGGATATAGATTTAAAAGAATTGTTCAGTATAAAAATAAAAACTGGGTAGATAGAATGTTTCTAATATAGTTAGTTAGGCAAAATGTAATGTATAAAGGCTGGAGTGACTGAATGTTTCACATAATAGCCAGAACACTACTTCCTGCTTTTCAGCTTTCATGATTTCCACTGCCTGGTTACCCTGGTGACCAATCATTGCCTTGAGGGGGGCCACATGGGACCTAACAATTGCTTTTGAATCTGAGCTTAATGACGAGGATCAATTGTAAACTCACTGAACAGTTAAGTCCCATGTGGTCCCCCTTCAAGTTGCTGACTAACTCAGATTTAGAGAGCTGCAAAGCAGGAAGTAGTTTTCTGGCTATTATGTTAGACATCCAGTCACTCCAGCCTTTATACATTACATTTTTGCCTAACTAACTATATTAGAAACATTTTTTATTTCGCACAGCCTATCTATTTATCTGTTCTTTTAAGGCTTATTCGAGAGATGTAGTTCTGGGGAGTTCTGCTGCTTTCTGCTGTTGCTTTTTCCATGCTAGCAGTTGCACCACAGATGTCAGCTGACTTCTATCAGTTCCAATAGAATGACAAAGTTATGAGCAACGTCACACTCACAGAAATCCCAATAATTCAATGCACTAATGATTAGGACATTACCTAAGCTCCATAGATACTAGAAACTATAAAATCCAGTAGAATCTCCATGTGCTCCACTATCCCCCTAACAAGCAGATGTATGTTTAGCTAGCTGAAAGTGTTCATCAAATTTTGTTTCTATGCTCTAAATTTTAGTTGACAGCCAAAACCTGTGATGTTAGGACCCAGGGGCATAACTACAGAGGAAGCAGACCCTGTGGCTGCAGGAGGGCCCAGGAGGTAGAGGGCCCCATAAGAGCCTAATTAATGAGCAATTTATATTGGTACCTGAATATGTTGGGGGGCCTAAAATTAATTAGCTCTGAGGCCCAGTAACATCTAGTTATGCCAATGTTAGGACTTGTGACAGATAAGTCTGCTTCCCTGGCAACTCTTACCCTGCCAAAAGGTACCCCAATGTAGAAACTATGCAACTCTCTTGAAACTCAGCTTGTCTCAGCATAAATATTATGAGTGCATGAGCCTACATGACTGTCTGCTGTCTGCAATCAACACAATCAAATTCCACCCCTTAGTGCAAATGCATTCAGTCTCACAGAGATTAAAAAAAGCACTGGTTTATCCCATTAGTGCGATATAACCTACCAAAGAGTATTTTAATATGAGTATTACAGTCAGTTATAACATAGACAGTTGAAGCACATTTAATATAAATCCTCCAAAAAACTATTTCACTTGTAGATTTTCCCCATTTTGTATAGTATTGTCTTATTGCCTATTGATGATTATGATACAATGAATAGTTACATTTCATATATTTTTATAGCAAAAATAGTTTACTACAAATATATGTAGTATAAATAACATAAAAACCTTTCTTCTACAGGACACTGTTTTTTTAAACTAAATGACTTATAAGACACTTAAAAGGGCTTATGTTGCTACATGACACTTTTTTCAGTTGTATTAATGAATGTGTCCAGTAAGGGGGGCTCATTTATAATCACTGAGCAAATTTGCCCCATGAGCATTAACCCATAGCAACCAATTAGTGATTAGCTTTTTTCAACCAGCTGTAGTTTGAGTACTGAAAGCAATCACCTAATTGGTTGCCATGGGTCACAGCCCAGGAGCAAATTTGCCCACTGTTTGTAAATGTCACCCTCTGTGTCTAACCCACCAAAAGTGAGTGTACAAAAAAAATACCATTTGTTTTGTTAAGGAACACTTTTTCATTAAAATCTATGTTGTAAGCTAAAATAAATCTGGTTACCAATACAATGACCCAGGGGATGTGAGATAGGTGGTGTGGCAGACTTTTTAAAGTGGATGTGGTATCTAGGCACATAGATCGATATTATATTTTCTTGGCTATAGATTTTGCTTTCTGCAACCAGCACATTATACCCATTAGTGCTTTCAGGTCTCCTTGTCCTGAAGTGTATGGTACAAGTCAATGAGAAAATTCACAGTTTGTGGTTTTAGTCTAGCCTGTTCTGCCATTGACTCACAGAAAGGCCACAGCCATAGATCTACAGTTATGTAGGAAGTATGTTGTAAATTGGGACATTGCTAGCCAAATGGACCATACATAGAACTTTTCCTGTTAAGGTACACTCCTTTATTTTATCATAGCCTGTGCCTAGGGATTAAACTATGCTGCCCTAGGGATTCTCTTTTAATATGCACAATTTAGGGATATAGTGGTTCTTTAAAGGACAAGAAATCAACAAAAGTGTATCTTTTCACCCTAGCCATATTTATTTTGAACAACACTGCATACATTTATTAGTGTAACCAGGTTTAGATTGGCAGTTTGTGGATTCTGGCAAATGCCAGTAGGGCTTCTGCAGGAGGCCATAGACAGTCACTATTTATTGGGCTAGTGGGAGGCTGTTTGGGCCTCTGTGTGCTTGAAATGTCAGGGCCTATTTTCAATCCCAGTCCATGCCTGATTGCGCACTAAAAGAGCTCGCTATGCACATGGACAGAAATTGGAACATACCCCATCCTAAGATAGCTGCTGAGCTGCTCTGATGCTGCTGAGGAAATCAAGATATTCTGAAAGATTGATAAGTGCATATACCTTCTTTTTAATGCTTTCTAATAGATGGCCCACACGCTTTTTTGGGGGGTTTCCAGTTTCGGTTTGAGGTTATGGAAAGCCAATAACACAAGCCAATTATAATAATATGGTTCAGTCAATAAGACTATAGGCCAAATGGTCACTTACTGTGAATTTTGGATCCATATGGATGGTGCAAAGGTAGACCACATTTTCTTAGGTCACCAGAGAGTCTTTAGTCTCCAAGAATATTTGTGGCTGGGGCAGCTCCCTGAGCAGCCAAAATAATTCTAAAATTCTGGCAAAACCCCAAAGAATGCAGTGGGTAAAAAATACGGTGATCTGATGCACACTGCACTGCGTTCATCTTCAATGTCCAAATCTTATGAAACCACTAAAAATGCTCTCATTGTGTTAGAAACCCCATTTTCCATCAAAAAAAGTAAAAAGGTCATTGTAAAAGCTAGTTTATATACCATTTAAATCTGCCCTTCTCCTGTCTCTCTGATCAGTTTTCTGAAGGATGGGAGTGGCCTGTTTTAAACCTGCACTTCCTATTTGATTACATCATCACTCTCAGACTTTGTGAGTGCAAATTTGTTTTAAACTTTTTTATACTATATAATAAATGGTGTTACACTATCCTGGCTTTATATATCTCTATGGGAACATGAGGAGCTGACAGGAGAAGGAGGGAGAGACCTGCTAAACACTACGAGCCATATAATAGTGGAAATTTAAAGGGGAAATACACCTAAAAAAACCTGGACACTGGGTGTTGGTGTGATATAGAAACATATTGCGCTAATTTTTTCTGTTTCTTTCTCTGTCGCCGTAGTCCGCTGATCTGCATATACATTTTTGGATACTTTTTTTGTGCAGCTGAGAGACTGTGGGAAGATCGGCAAGAGAAAGTGATTTTGAAGGACTTTTTTCATTTTTCTTAATTATTCTCTGATATCTGTTTTTTAGTTGGGAAGCTGCAAAGAGTCAGAAGGCATAGAAGTAAAAAACTATAAGAAAAAATGCAGACCAATAAAGTTGCTTAGAATTAGCCATTTTATAAACATACTAAAAGTTAGCTTAAAGATGAACCACTCCTTTAAAACTTTCCTTTAAATGGGTAGTTGACATTAACCCTTTCACTGCCAGCCAATTTGGTACTTTTATTGCTAGACAGTTTTTGAAAATTTTTTGATCTTTAAATTTATGTGCCTTTCCCAGGGGAGAATTTTCACTTTATATTCCTCTCCTAAAGTAACCAGTTTTTGAAAAATGTTCTGGACACCAGGAGTCTACAGTTTGATGCCCAATATGCATAGATATACAAAAGTATGTACTTATGTATAGACCCAATATGAAAATAGTGCATGTCAATTTTCACCTAATCAACAAGGGAAAAAGACAACTTTCTTTACCAAAGTTCCAAACTGCAATGCTATGCTAAAAAGACATAAGGAACAATAATACAGGGATACAATTGCATAATTAGTTGTCAAAATAGTCATCCCATAGTCATGCTGCCAAAATATGCATTTTTTATGGGAAAAACAAGTTTAAAAAAAGTGGTGTTGGTGAAAACACTTCTAAAAGTTGTAGCAGTGTGTGTATATAAGTGCAAGATAAAAAAGCAATTTTTACTAAAATGTGTGTGTATAAGGGTAAGGCCACACTAGGAGATTCGGGGAGACTTTGTCGCCTGTAGACTAATCGCCACGTCTTTTGCGCGACTATCTCCCCGAACTGCCTCTGCGTTTTTCCCCATAGGCTACAACGCAAAGTCGCCTGCGCTAATGCACACGCGGCGATGCGTTTTCTATAGTCGCCCGAAGTTGCCTCTGCAGATGCATACCTGCAGGATGCCTCCAGTGATGCCAGTGTACCTCTTGCTCCAGAAACGGTACCGTATATACTCGTGTATAAGCCGACCCGTGTATAAGCCGAGGTACCTAATTTTACCTACAAAAACTGGGAAAACTTATTGACTCGCGTATAAGCCGAGGGTGAGAAATGCAGCAGCATTTAATAATACAAGTATTCAGTGTGGGACTGGGCTGGTGGGACACAGGGAAAATACCTACGGTAGTGGGCTCTGCAGACCCAGACTCTCTCCCCCACCCACTCAGATCATGGCCTCAAGGAAGAATAGAAGTATGATATATTATGACAACATATTATTATAGAGAAAAAGGAAAGTTTGCTTCAGGAAAATAACGAATTCCTGTATTGAGAGAGAGCCATCATACAGTGTCATGAAATACATTTTCTGTGAATCAATTGCTTCTGTTACTTTTTGAAGCCAACTGCATAAAGTTTGTTAAATTTTGGCATGTGTCGAATTTCCAAATAGGTGCTTAAATGAGACAGAACCTTATATCATCTCAAGATCATTTACAGTTTTTATCAGGGCTCAATTCAAGTGACAACTGAAAAAAAAGACAACCCAACATTTCTCACATTACCGTACCAATTTTGACCACAGCAGGGAGCAGCGAATCACAGCGCGTTATACGCACTCCGCACATCACAGGCAGCAGTCAGCAAGAGGCGCATGCGCATTGCGCGCAGCTGCGCATATTTAAATTTCCTTAGCGTACTGGACGTACTGGACGTAGAAGCGAGAGGCGCAGGCGCATTGCGCGCAGCTGCGCATATTTACGGTAAATTTACCTTAGCGTACTGCAGCAGGACGTAGAAGCGCCCCTGCCTGCAGAGACGAGCCGGGACTGTGTCATGCAATCCAGGACAGCCATCCAGGACAGCCATCGGAAGCGCAGCCATCAGAACCCGCATCAGCCAAATAGGTAATTTTTTTACTGACCCGCGTATAAGCCGAGGCAGCATTTTTCAGCTTATTTTGGGTGCTGAAAAACTCGGCTTATACGCGAGTATATACGGTAAGTGGCCTTTGTGTACATACACACTTATGTACATTTAGGGCAAGTCCACACGAGGAGATTCTCCTCGTATGGACTAGCCCTAAATGTACATGAGTGTGTGTGTGTGTGTGTACACAAAGGCCACTTACCGTTTCTGGAGCAAGAGGTACACTGGCATCACTGGAAGAGAGTGTGAGGAGCTGGGGTGAGAAGGTAACTGGACAGCAGCTGCGCAATCCAGTCACATCTGCTACTTAGAGGTCTGTCCTGCAACAATCACATTGCAGGACCAATATGACAGCCACCCATCGTCATTGCACAGGCTGTCATTGCTTATAACTCTATGCAGAGGCAGCAGAAGCCACCAATGCAGAGAGAAGTGCAAATCTGCTCAATAACGTCCCTAGTACGTTCTTGGCAGATAGAGCCCTTGCCTGCCAGCATATACAGTGTGTGTGCTTGGCAAACAAAGTGTTAAAGTAAAGGGCTCAATTGAGAACTGCAAAACAGGTAGTAAGACATTCTTTGGATTTTGCTTTGGAGTGCAGACATTTGCTGCAATTTTTACTACAGAGCAGGATGCAAATGCAAAGCACAGCGATCTACCATGTTTTTTGCATGCACAGTACATAATGCTTCTGCAATGTATGTAATGCAAATGCACCAGACTAGAACAGGGAACACTTGGGAGGAAGAATGAGAATGGTGGTGTAGTACTTATCATTACAAAGTAACCTTGGGCTATAGGTGTACAAGGCCAGTATATGTAATAGATGAAGTACATGTGTGCACATTTTATCTTGTCAGAGGGTAATCAAAACAGCAAGCGGATTAGATGCATGTGGATGTGCTTATTGGGGTTTTTCAGTCTGATTTACTTGCAACACATTTTTCTGCTTGCCTGCAGGCTATACATAGCAGGTTGGAGGTTATAGTAGAATACCGTATATACTCAAGTATAAGCGGAGTTTTTCAGCATCCAAAATGTGCTGAAAAAGTCTACCTCAGTTTATACTCGAGTCAGCGGGCAGTTGCTGAGATTGCAGTCACTTTTAATCATTCCTATACCAACATTTCGCTTGGGGAGAGACTGCAAAATCACACAGCGCCCTCTGTTGGTTATATGAAAGAATAACAGTGACTGCAATATCACACAGCGCCATCTGTTGGTTATATTAAAGAATAACAGTGACTGCAATATCACACAGCACCCTCTGTTGGTTATATGAAAGAATAACAGTGCGCCCTCTGTAGGTTATATGAAAGAATAACAGTGACTGCAATATCACACAGCACCATCTGTTGGTTATATGAAAGAATAACAGTGACTGCAATATTACACAGCACCCTCTGTTGGTTATATGAAAGAATAACAGTGCACCCTCTGTTGGTTATATGAAAGAATAACAGTGAGTGCAATATCACACAGCGCCCCCTGTTGGTTATATGAAAGAATAACAGTGACTGCAATATCACACAGCACCCTCTGTTGGTTATATGAAAGAATAACAGTGCGCCCTCTGTTGGTTATATGAAAGAATAACAGTGACTGCAATATCACACAGCGCCATCTGTTGGTTATATGAAAGAATAACAGTGACTGCAATATCACACAGCGCCATCTGTTGGTTATATGAACGAATAACCGTGTGCCCTCTGTTGGTTATATGAAAGATTAACAGTGACTGCAATATCACACAGCGCCATCTGTTGGTTATATGAAAAAATAACAGTGACTGCAATATCACACAGCGCCATCTGTTGGTTATATGAACGAATAACAGTGCGCCCTCTGTTGGTTACATGAAAGATTAACAGTGACTGCAATATCACACAGCACCCTCTGTTGGTTATATGAAAGAATAACAGTGCACCCTCTGTTGGTTATATGAAAGAATAACAGTGAGTGCAATATCACACAGCGCCCCCTGTTGGTTATATGAAAGAATAACAGTGACTGCAATATCACACAGCACCCTCTGTTGGTTATATGAAAGAATAACAGTGCGCCCTCTGTTAGTTATATGAAAGAATAACAGTGACTGCAATATCACACAGTGCCATCTGTTGGTTATATGAAAGAATAACAGTGCGCCCTCTGTTGGTTATATGAAAGAATAACAGTGACTGCAATATCACACAGCGCCATCTGTTGGTTATATGAAAGAATAACAGTGACTGCAATATCACACAGCGCCATCTGTTGGTTAAATGAACGAATAACCGTGCGCCCTCTGTTGGTTATATGAAAGATTAACAGTGACTGCAATATCACACAGCGCCATCTGTTGGTTATATGAAAAAATAACAGTGACTGCAATATCACACAGCGCAATCTGTTGGTTATATGAACGAATAACAGTGCGCCCTCTGTTGGTTATATGAAAGATTAACAGTGACTGCAATATCACACAGCACCCTCTGTTGGTTATATGAAAGAATAACAGTGACTGCAATATCACACAGCACCCTCTGTTAGTTATATGAAACAATAACAGTGACTGCAATATCAAAAAGCGCCCTCTGTTGGTTATATGAAGGATTAAAAGTGATGGCAATATCACACAGCACCCTCTGTTGGTTATACGAAAGATTAACAGTGATGGCAATATCACACAGCGCCCTCTGTTGGTTATACGAAAGATTAACAGTGATGGCAATATCACACAGCACCCTCTGCACATGGTAGTGGGACAGTGGGACAATGCACACAGTAATCCGTTTGGCAATTCTCTGTCACCATCAACTTTGCAAAGAAGTCCGGTTGATCAATGGGGGGTCGCTTTGGCGGAATGTGCGCTGCTGGGAGACAGGGCTGTAGTTGTGTCTAGGCTTATACTCTAGTCAATAAGTTTTCCCAGTTTTCGTAGGTAAAATTAGGTACCTCGGCTTATACTCGGGTCGGCTTATACTCGAGTATATACAGTAACTTGAAGATCTTTAGATAATTAAATCGTTGAGATGTACAAGCAAATGACGCTGCTAACATTTGCTCATATACCACAATCTCTGCAAGGTAATTTGACATATTTGGGGTGATTTAACTTACACTCCCCAAAAAGGTCCCTTAGGGCTCTTACTTATGGGCACTTTTCAACTGCAAAAATGCATTTTGGCCATTCATATGTGCTTGTGGAGCACAGGAAGAAACTCTTTCAAATGGCCCCCGTACTGACACAGGCCAATGTAAGCGCAAAACACAGAATGTTGCATTCCACCTGCATTCAGAGCTTACATGTGTCTGTGTCAGTATGGGCCCCTTTAAATTAATACTGTGAGTTTCGTCCTGCACTCCCCTGTGGCTGAACACAGGTTTTAGCGCTTGTGAGAAAGAGCCCTAAGTATGTTTATGCCAGTTACAAATGCAACCCTCTATTTTATTGACATCTGAACCTGTGTCAAGCGAAAGAAAATGCAGCATGTCGCATCTTGAATAAAAACTCAAACCTGCACATCAAATGCATAAAATAATACCCCCGTGTATGAACCATAGGAGTGAATTTTCTCTAATTAGAGAATCTGATAAGTCATACCTTTGGTTTGGTATATACAGTATTATAGTATAGCCCAAACACACGGAGACTTGTTGCCTGTGGTAAATCTATCCTGACACTGGTGACAAGTCTTGCCTAAAATACATCATGCAGTAATACAAATGAATCACAGTAACATTGCCTTCTTTTCCTGATAAGCTGGATCACCGCTATGATGTTTTGGCAAGGAGAAAGTATTTTCATGAGATTTCTTGCCCACAGTAAACATGAACTACAGGTATGGGATGCATAATCCAGAAACCCATTATCCAGAAAGATCTGATTCACGGAAAGGTCGTCTCCCATAGACTCCATTTAATCCAAATTTTTAAAAATGATTTCCTTTTCCTCTGTAGTAATAAAACAGTAACGTGTATTTGGGTTTATTTAATGTTTACTTCATTTTCTAGTAGACTTTTCAAAACCAAAAAAAAAAATCCCTGTAGCTGGTATTGTGTGTCGTTTGTGTATAAATGAAATTAGACGGCAATTTTATTAAAAGTAAAAAAAAAAAATCACAGACTATGGGGGCTGATATTTTTTTACAGAAAACAGGTCAGTTTAAGTACTAGCAGCATTGTGTGCATATAAGTGGTATTCTCTGGTACAAGCAAAGGTAGTTCCCCATGGACAATCATTGATGCACACAGGGCATTATCAGTCTATTAAATTTATTGTGGAAAAATCTTCCTTGCTTACACATGGGTGTATAGCAACAAGCGACTCGGCACTGATTTTTATTTGACCCCCGTACAAACAAAGATGATGGAAAGTGTTCTCAACTTACCAACCACGGGGAAACTCCCAACAAGTTGTTGCAGTGCTCTTGCTACCCCCATGGGTGTATAGCAACAAACGACTCTGCACTGATTTTTATTTGACCCCGGTACAAACAAAGATGATGGAAAGTGTTCTCAGCTTCTCAACCATGGGGAATCTCCCCACGAGTTAGATGTATAGCCTACCCTCCTGTGCTATTCAAGTCACACATCGAGGGAACTGAAACACACACCACACCTGACCTGTGTTCGCCATATGTTGGTCCCACATCCATGCATACAAGCGGCAAGAATCTCGCCAAGGGAAGGTGAGGATCCACATACTTTTTAGCAGACTCTGCGGGATCTGCTGTGCAGATTTTTTGCAGCCATAGTACGCTGTCGGTAATGGTGCTATCCACAGGTGTAGATCGTCAAGGATTAAGGCAGAAGTGGGGTTGAGCAGGAAGGGATCTTTGAGGATTATATTTCAATTCATCGCTATGATGGAAGTTACTTAGCCTTAATCAGCAGCTGGTTGTAATCATCTTTTTTACTGTTGCCTTCAACGCAATTTGGTAGAGTATGCATATAATTAATGTCCAAAAAATGCAATGACGATGGATCGGGGGTACCCATCCATCGCATGGGGCACTGACGACGGATGGGGGTACGCATCCATCGCATGGGGCACTGATGACGGATCAGGGTACCCATCCATCGCATGGGGCACTGACGATGGATCGCATGGGGCACTGACGACTGATGGGGGTACCCATCCATCGCATGGGGCACTGACGATGGATCGCATGGGGCACATGATGACGGATGGGGGTACCCATCCATCGCATGGGGCACTGATGATGGATCACATGGGGCACTGACGATGGATCGCATGGGGCACTGACGACCGATGGGGGTACCCATCCGTCGCATGGGGCACTGACGATGGATCGCATGGGGCACATGATGACGGATGGGGGTACCCATCCATCGCATGGGGCACTGATGATGGATCACATGGGGCACTGATGATGGATCGCATGGGGCACTGATGATGGATCGCATGGGGCACTGACGACCGATGGGGGTACCCATCCGTCGCATGGGGCACTGACAATGGATCACATGGGGCACTGACGACGTATGGGGGTACACATCCATCGCACGGGGGTACACATCCATCGAATGGGGCACTGACGGTGGATTGCATGGGGCACTGATGATGGATCGCATGGGGCACATGACGACAAATGGGGGTACCCATCTGTCGCATGGGGCACTGACGATGGATCGCATGGGGCACTGACGACGGATGGGGGTACCCATCTGTCGCATGGGGCACAGAAGATGGATCACATGGGGCACTGACGACAGATGGGGGTACCCATCAGTCGCATGGGGCACTGACGATGGATCGCATGGGGCACATGATAATGAATGGGGGTACCCATCCAGCGCATGGGGTACTGACGGAAGGGGGCTCAGGCCGTAGAATGCATGTCTCTGATCGATAGCCTGGTCCAAAAGGTTGTGGGTTTGATTCCCACCAAAAACTCCAGAGCAGCTCTGGTCCGCTGTGCTTTAACCAACTCTCGAGAGTGATGGATGGGCAAGTGCCAGAAGTCCATCATCCGCCTTCCATTTGGCTGCCCCTTTTTCCTACTGGAGTTGTCCTTCTAAGCTACGCCGGTATGTACTTCTACTTCAGGCCAGGCTTTCCCCATCTAGCTCCTTGCCCTTACCTTTGCATCAACTTGGTTATTTTTTCCCCATACAGAAACCTTTTTGGGGTTTGCCTAGCATCAGCTTGAAGTTGACCTTGGCAAATTGCTTAATGAGGACAGTGTTCTGTACCAAGCTTACAAAAAAAAAAAGCATTTGAGAAGCTGACGAGCAAAGGCAGCTATGGTGCGATTTTGCCGAAAAGAAAGTAGAGGTCGCTCTTGAATGCAGAAGATGGTACAGATGAACCTTCTTGGAAGAAAGCATTTGAGAAACTGATTAGCAAAAGCAGTTTTGGTGCTTTAACAAATGTGAAATAGTGGTTACTCATTAATGTAGCCCGAAGAAAAGGCACCTTTCCCTGAAATGCACCCATGGGAATCGCACGCTGAGCCCTTTGGGAAATGAAAGCAGGTGATTTGCTGCATGCGCCATAGAACATCCATGTGGGGGTGCTGATTTTACTGTCTCCAAAGTATCAGTCGCTCTTGAATGCAGCATGAAGAAAATGCCATCGACGAGCCTGCATAGAATAAAGGGTTCTGTACAGGCATAAAGAAACCTGAAAAGACACCCACGCCGGGATTTGAACTCTGGACCCCACGGGCGGAAACTGGCGCTTTATCCACTACACCACAGGAACCTAGACATAAAGGGATAGGTTCCGGATGACTGTAACAATCCATTGTCCCCTTGTGCCTCTGCATTGACTGGCAGGGCTGGAAGTCCATCTTCTGCCTAATAAAGTCAATACCAAACTGAGGCCATTTCCTAAAAGAGCCTGCCTAAATAGCTCAGTAGGTAGAGCGCACGGCTAAAGTCCATATCCTGGACCAAAAGGTTCTGGGTTCAATTCCCACCTCTGCTAGAAACTAACTCCAGAGCAATTCAGGTTCCCTGTGCTTTAACCAACTCTCAATAGCGATGGAAGGGCAAGTGCCAGAAGTCCATCATCCGACTTCCATTTGGCTGCCCCTTATTCCAACTAGGGTTGTCCTTCTAAGCTATGCCGGTATGTACTTCTACCTCAGCCCAGGGATTCCCCATCTAGCACCTTGCCCTTACCTTTGCATCAACTTGGGTATTTTTTCCCCATACAGAACCCTTTTTGGGGTTTGCCTAGCATCAGCCTGAAGTTGACCTTGGCAAATTGCTTAATGAGGACAGTGTTCTGTACCAAGATTAATAAAAAAAAGCATTTGAGAAGCTGAGGCACCTTTCCTTGAAATGCACCCATGGGACTCGCATGCTGAGCCCTTTGGGAAATGAAAGCAGGTGATTTGCTGCATGCGCCTTAGAACAGCCATGTGGGGGTGCTGATTTTGCCGTCTCCAAAGTATCAGTCGCTCTTGAATGCAGCATGAAGAAAATGCCATCGGCGAGCCTGCATAGAATAAAGGGTTCTGTACAGGCATAAAGAAACCTGAAAAGACAACCAAACCAGGATTTGAACTCTGGACCCCACGGGCGGAAACTGGTGCATTCACCATTACACCAAAGGAACCTAGACATGAAGGGATAGGTTCCGGATGAGTGTAAGAATCCATTGTCCCCTTGTGCCTCTGCATTGACTGGCAGGGCTGGAAGTCCATCTTCTGCCTAATAAAGTCAATACCAACCTGAGGCCCTTTCCTAAAAGAGCCTGCCTAAATAGCTCAGTCGGTAGAGCGCACGGCTAAAGTCCATAACCTGGACCAAAAGGTTGTGGGTTCGATTCCCACCTCTGCTAGAAACTCACTCCAGAGCAATTCTGATTCCCTTCGCTTTAACCAACTCTCAATAGCGATGGAAGGACAAGTGCCAGAAGTCCATCATCCGCCTTCCATTTGGCTGCACCTTTTTCCAACTGCATGAAGGGATAGGTTCCGGATGACTGTAAGAATCCATTGTCCCCTTGTGCCTCTGCATTGACGGGCAGTGCTGGAAGTCCATCTTCTGCCTAATAAAGTCAATACCAACCTGAGGCCCTTTCCTAAAAGAGCCTGCCTAAATAGCTCAGTCGGTAGAGCGCACGGCTAGAGTCCATAACCTGGACCAAAAGGTTGTGGGTTCAATTCCCACCTCTGCTAGAAACTCTCTCCAGAGCAATTCTGGTTCCCTGTGCTTTAACCAACTCTCAATAGCGATGGAAGGGCAAGTGCCAGAAGTCCATCATCCGCCTTCCATTTGGCTGCCCCTTTTTCCAACTGGGGTTGTCCTTCTAAGCTATGCCGGTATGTACTTCTACCTCAGCCCAGGGGTTCCCCATCTAGCACCTTGCCCTTACCTTTGCATCAACTTGGGTATTTTTTCCCCATACAGAACCCTTTTTGGGGTTTGCTTAGCATCAGCCTGAAGTTGACCTTGGCAAATTGCTTAATGAGGACAGTGTTCTGTCCCAAGCTTAATAAAAAAAAGCATTTGAGAAGCTGACCCACCTTTCCCTGAAATGCACCCATGGGACTCGCACGCTGAGCCCTTTGGGAAATGAAAGCAGGTGATTTGCTGCATGCGCCATAGAACAGCCATGTGGGGGTGCTGATTTTGCCGTCTCCAAAGTATCAGTCGCTCTTGAATGCAGCATGAAGAAAATGCCATCGGCGAGCCTGCATAGAATAAAGGGTTCTGTACAGGCATAAAGAAACCTGAAAAGACACCCACGCCGGGATTTGAACTCTGGACCCCACGGGCGGAAACTAGAGCTTTATCCACTACACCACAGGAACCTAGACATGAAGGGATAGGTTCCGGATGACTGTAACAATCCATTGTCCCCTTGTGCCTCTGCATTGACTGGCAGGGCTGGAAGTCCATCTTCTGCCTAATAAAGTCAATACCAAACTGAGGCCATTTCCTAAAAGAGCCTGCCTAAATAGCTCAGTCGGTAGAGCACACGGCTAAAGTCCATATCCTGGACCAAAAGGTTCTGGGTTCAATTCTCACCTCTGCTAGAAACTCACCCCAGAGCAATTCAGGTTCCCTGTGCTTTAACCAACTCTCAATAGCAATGGAAGGGCAAGTGCCAGAAGTCCATCATCCAACTTCCATTTGGCTGCCCCTTATTCCAACTAGGGTTGTCCTTCTAAGCTATGCCGGTATGTACTTCTACCTCAGCCCAGGGATTCCCCATCTAGCACCTTGCCCTTACCTTTGCATCAACTTGGGTATTTTTTCCCCATACAGAACCCTTTTTGGGGTTTGCCTAGCATCAGCCTGAAGTTGACCTTGGCAAATTGCTTAATGAGGACAGTGTTCTGTACCAAGCTTAATAAAAAAAAGCATTTGAGAAGCTGAGGCACCTTTCCCTGAAATGCACCCATGGGACTCACACGCTGGGCCCTTTGGGAAATGAAAGCAGGTGATTTGCTGCATGCGCCTTAGAACAGCCATGTGGGGGTGCTGATTTTCCTGGCCATCCTCCGTCAGCATAAAATACACGAATGGGTTAATCTCCTGCTGCTTCCCAGCCTGGACAGAAGAACATGTTAATTTCCTTAGCCATAAAGCCCAACCCCCTTCTGACTCAATCAGTCTTTTTTCTTCTGTCCCAGTCTGGATAGCAGAGGAGATTGTTCCCTCTGTGTAATCCTTTTTTTTTCTTTTTCTTTTTCTTTTTTGGTTTTTGTAGTACTCACAGCATGAAGAGATTACCGGGCACAGTTCTTGGGGGATCTTCTCTCTGCCCGTAGCCCCTATCCTGTACGGCAACTGCGTTGCTTGGAGGGGGACCCTGTGCGGCCAGGGTATGTTCGCCGCTTTTGCGGCTCCTATTTGCGTACCGCACTTCCGGGTTCTGGTGCGCGCAATGACGTCATCGTGACCTTTTTAAAAGTTCATCCTGCCGATTCCTTGCTGCCCTTGTTGCTGAACTGCGGGTTATGCGATGGATTCGGCTGCCTCCAAGAGAGCCGCTCCTAAAGCCACTACGTGAGTACAGAAGATATTTTTTTCTGCACCTTCTTTCGAAAAGAATCCCCACACTAACGGCTATGCCTATCCTTATTTCTATAGTGCCTCTGCTCCTTTGGAAGAGCCAAGTAAGAAGAGCAGGCATGATTCTGAGAGACGCTGCAAGACTTGTAGCAATTCTGCCATTAAGGATAAAAGAGTTTGTCAAAACTGCTTCGATGAATATCTTTCTAGGGAGATAGAGGGACCCTCTCAAGACCCACCTATACCTTCCACTTCCTCTGGTCTTCCGGATCAGCAGTCTTTAATGCAGTGGATTAAAAGTGCAGTCTCCCAGACTCTTAAAGAGACAGTACTCTCTACTTCAGATCTATCTCTAATAAATAAGGATTCTTCTGTGCAAGAGATCTCATCTACTGATACATCTGATGAGGAAGATGCTGATGAAGAAATTTCAGTTTTTGATCAAAAGCATTTAGTGCCTCTTATTAAAGCTATCAAGCGTACTCTGAATCTAGAGGACCCAGACCAGCCCTCAACTTCCCTCCTTTTTCTAAGAGAAAGAAGACAGTTTTTCCTGTCCATAAGGAGGTTCAAGACCTGATCCGTATTGAATGGGAAAAGATCTCTAAGAGAGTCCCGGTTGAAAAGAGGATTCAAAAGTTATATCCCTTTTCAGATGATATTCAGGAAATTTGTAGTACACCTCCTTCTGTGGATGCTCCGGTAGCGAGATTGTCTAGGAAGACTGCGTTACCTATAGATGATATCTCTGCCCTGAAGCACCCTATGGACCGACGTATGGAATCTGAATTAAAGAAATGTTACATGTCGGCGGGTGCAGCCTGTAAGCCATCAGTGGCTTTGGTTTCAGTAACTAAGGCTCTCTCTTTGTGGTCGGAGAATCTGGAGCAAGCTGTGAGAGATTTGGTGCCCAGAGAAAAGATCTTAGAAGGTATTCAAGATTTTAGATTAGCATCTAATTTTTGCCTTCAAGCCTCTTTGGATTTAGTGCAGTTATCGGCACGGGCCATGGCATTTGGCGTTGCAGCCCGTAGAGCCCTTTGGGTGAGATCCTGGTTTGCTGACACAGCTTCTAAGAATTCACTTTGCAAGATGCCTTATGAGGGGAAGAGATTGTTTGGGAAGGCTCTAGATGACATCATTTCTAAATCTTCAGGTGGAAAGAGCACATTTTTGCCTCAGACTAGACGCTTTCGAGACAATTCTCGAAAACAGCCAGAGGGGTTTTCACGAAGAAGAGACGAGTCTAGAGGATTCTGATTTGGAAGAGATTTCAGAACCCCATCCTGGCGATCAAATCAGGCCGCTTTCAAATCCAGAGTTAAGACTCCAAGATCGCCTAAACCCTCTCCAAAGGCTCAATGACGGTCTCCCTGTCCATCCTCCTGTTGGGGCAAGACTGCTCGCATTTCAGGAGGTATGGGCCCAAGAAATTTTGGATTCCTGGGTAGTCGCTACTGTACAAAGAGGCTACCGTTTAGATTTTTCTTTAAAACCTTCCGTAGATCATTTTGTTTCTACCACTATACCCAAAGAGCCCTCAAAAAGGCAAGCTCTTTTTCATTATGTCCAACAACTGTTATTAAAACAGGCAATTTCAGTAGTCCATCTTCAAGAGGAAAGAAAAGGGTTCTATTCTCCTCTTTTTCTAGTCACCAAAGCTTCCGGAGATCTACGTCCAATATTGGATCTTCGAGAAATAAACAAATTTCTAAAGTATCAGCCATTCAAGATGGAAACCTTGTCGACAATAAAGGCTGTCATTCATCCAGGTGATTGGCTTGCGTTTTTGGACTTAAAAGACGCTTATCTACATATCCCTATTGCTCAAGAACACCAGAAGTATCTACGCTTCTGTTTGCGAGATCAACATTACCAGTTTCGCTGTCTCCCATTTGGACTCGCAACTTCACCAAGAACCTTTACAAAGGTGATTATTGTGGTAATAGCGAAGTTGAGGCAAAACAACATAGAGATTTACCACTATCTGGACGACCTGTTACTAGTAGCCAGAGATCCGAAGACTCTATTATCCAACCTGCAGCAAACCAGAGAGGTTTTGCAGAAGTTTGGTTGGATTGTAAATCTAGCCAAGAGCCAGATGATTCCGGTTCAGAGAATGGTGTATCTTGGGGCTCAGATAGACACAATTTTAGGGATGATTTCTCTTCCATTGCAAAGAATTCAACATGTTGTTCTACAGGTATCTCAGTTCCAGGAAAGGTCTTGCACTTCAGCAAGGAAATTCATGAGGCTGTTAGGTCTCCTAACCTCAACTATTGGCCTAGTCAAGTGGGCGAAGTGGAGAATGAGACCTGTCCAATTATCTTTTCTCAGGCAATGGAATCCAATTGTTCAGAATTGGTCTCAGACAATTCGGATCACTCAAGAGTGCAAGAAGCACCTCGCTTGGTGGAAGGTTCCAAGCAATCTCAGGAAGGGTTTTCCTTTGGAGGAGCCACCATGGATAGAAGTATTCACGGATGCCTCCGGGTCGGGCTGGGGAGCTCACCTTCTAGATATCTTTGCACAAGGAGTTTGGCAGGAAGATCAATCCACAGTCCGTTCCAACGTCTTGGAGCTAAGAGCTATCCTTCAAGCTCTAGTGTCCTTCAAGGAAACTCTCCTAGGATCCTTTGTAAAAGTCAGGACTGACAATGCTGCGGCTGTAGCATACATCAGAGGACAGGGTGGAACAAAGAGCAGATCTCTACTCAGAGAGACAACACCAATTATGGAGTGGGCTCAGATTCATCTTCAGGACTTGACAGCCCAGCATATTCCTGGAGTTCAAAACTCGAAAGCAGACTACTTGAGTCGTCACCACTTACCGAAGGGGGAGTGGGAACTAAATCAAGAGGTCTTTGCTTGGATAACATCTCTTTGGGGTTGTCCGGAAGTAGATCTGATGGCGACAGAGCAGAATGCCAAGCTGAAGAATTTCTTCTCCAGAGCCCGCTGTCCAGGAGCTGCAGCGGTGGATGCTCTCTCCCAGAATTGGGAGGGTCTGTTTGCCTATGTTTTTCCTCCAATACCAATAGTAATGAGAGTCTTGCGGAAGGTCCTGACCTCGAATATGGAAGTGATTGCTATTCTCCCGGATTGGCCCAGGAGACCCTGGTACCACTCCTCAGACGGATGTTAGTAGCGGAACCCTTGTTGCTCCCTCAAACCAGAGACCTTCTTCTCCAGGGCAGGTGGAAACATCCCGATCCATCCAGTCTCAAGCTGATGGCCTGGAGGTTGAGAGGAAGATCTTAAAAGAAGTAGGCTGTTCAGATTCAGTAATAGAGACCCTGATTAAAGCTAGGAAAAGCAACACCAATGCTAAATATCATAAGGTTTGGGAAACCTTTTCTACCTGGGCTTCAGACAGGCAGCTTAACCCTTTAACACCATCTGTGGCGGACGTCTTGGAGTTCCTCCAGCAAGGACTTCAAAAGGGTTTAAGTCTCAGCACTTTGAAGGGTCACACTTCTGCTTTATCTGCAGTCTTAGGAGTAAGATATGCCAAGGATCCATTGGTGGAAAGATTCTTCCAAGGTGTACTTAGAATTCGACCTCCAACCAAGCCTGTCTCTCTGACCTGGGATCTTCCACTAGTATTGGAAGCCCTATCTAATAAGCCTTTTGAACCTCTGGAACAAGCACCTTTGTGGTTACTCACTTTAAAAACCTTTTTTCTAGTGGCCATTACATCAGCAAGAAGGATCTCCGAGCTTCAAGCCCTTTCTGTGGATCCTCCTTTACCATCTTTCATGAAAAGAAGGTGATTCTTAGGCCAGTTCTAAGTTTCCTTCCTAAGGTTGTAACTAAATTTCATATCAATGAGCCTATTGTCCTACCAGCTTTTGAGCCTCCCATATCTTCTCAAGAGAAGGATTCAACACTGGATGTTAAAAGATGCTTAGAGGTTTACATCAAGAGAACGGAAAGCATCAGGAAATCAAGGATGTTGTTTATCATTCCAGCAGGAAAGAGAAAGGGGGAGCAAGCTTCTAAATCTACGTTAAGTTCCTGGATAGTCAAGGCCATAGCTTCAGCTTACAAGGAGCAGGGCAGTTCTTTGCCTGGAGGAGTTAAGGCACATTCTACACGTGGCATGGCCGCCTCTTGGGCAGCAGAGCAGGAATTTCGTCTGAGGAAATCTGCAGGGCTGCGACTTGGGTCACTCCCAACACGTTTATAAGGCATTACAGATTAGATGTCATGTCTTCAGGCTCAAGCCCAGTTTGGGGCAATCTATTCTTTGTTCTGCATATAAAAGAAATTAAGCATCATTGTCTCCCTCCCTTTATTTGATTGCTTGCGGTATGACCCATTCGTGTATTTTATGCTGACGGAGGATGGCCAGGAAAGGAGAAAATTAGTTCATACTTACCGAAATTTTCTTTTCCTGGCCATCCTCCCCGTCAGCATACCCACCCTTTTTTTGTTTCTTTGTTTGCTTTATAAAGAGACTGATGAGTCAGAAGGGGGTTGGGCTTATGGCTAAGGAAATTAACATGTTCTTCTGTCCAGGCTGGGAAGCAGCAGGAGATTAACCCATTCGTGTATTTTATGCTGACGGGGAGGATGGCCAGGAAAAGAAAATTTCGGTAAGTATGAACTAATTTTCTCCTTTGCCGTCTCCAAAGTATCAGTCGCTCTTGAATGCAGCATGAAGAAAATGCCATTGCGAGCCTGCATAGAATAAAGGGTTCTGTAGAGGCATTAAGAACCCTGAAAAGACACCCACGCCAGGATGTGAACTCTGGACCCCACGGGCCAAAACTGGTGCTTTATCCATTACACCACAGGAACCTAGACATGTCGGGATAGGTTCCGGATGACTGTAAGAATCCATTGTCCCCTTGTGCCTCTGCATTGACTGGCAGGGCTGGAAGTCCATCTTCTGCCTAATAAAGTCAATACCAACCTGAGGCACTTGCCTAAAAGAGCCTGCCTAAATAGCTCAGTCGGTAGAGCGCACGGCTAGAGTCCATAACCTGGACCAAAAGGTTGTGGGTTCAATTCCCACCTCTGCTAGAAACTCTCTCCAGAGCAATTCTGGTTCCCTGTGCTTTAACCAACTCTCAATAGTGATGGAAGGGCAAGTGCCACAAGTCCATCATCCGCCTTCCATTTGGCTGCCCCTTTTTCCAACTGGGGTTGTCCTTCTAAGCTACGCCGGTATGTACTTCTACCTCAGCCCAGGGGTTCCCCATCTAGCACCTTGCCCTTACCTTTGCATCAACTTGGGTATTTTTTCCCCATACAGAACCCTTTTTGGGGTTTGCTTAGCATCAGCCTGAAGTTGACCTTGGCAAATTGCTTAATGAGGACAGTGTTCTGTACCAAGCTTAATAAAAAAAAGCATTTGAGAAGCTGAGGCACCTTTCCCTGAAATGCACCCATGGGACTCGCACGCTGAGCCCTTTGGGAAATGAAAGCAGGTGATTTGCTGCATGCGCCTTAGAACAGCCATGTGGGGGTGCTGATTTTGCCGTCTCCAAAGTATCAGTCGCTCTTGAATGCAGAATGAAGAAAATGCCATCGGCGAGCCTGCATAGAATAAAGGGTTCTGTACAGGCATAAAGAAACCTGAAAAGACACCCACGCCGGGATTTGAACTCTGAACCCCACCGGCGGGAAACTGGCACTTTATCAATTACACCACAGGAACCTAGACATGAATGGATAGGTTCCGGATGACTGTAAGAATCCATTGTCCCCTTGTGCCTCTGCATTGACTGGCAGGGCTGGAAGTCCATCTTCTGCCTAATAAAGTCAATACCAAACTGAGGCCCTTTCCTAAAAGAGCCTGCCAAAATAGCTCAGTTGGTAGAGCGCACGGCTAGAGTCCATAACCTGGACTGAAAGGTTGTGGGTTCGATTCCCACCTCTGCTAGAAACTCACTCCAGAGCAATTCTGATTCCCTTCGCTTTAACCAACTCTCAATAGTGATGGAAGGACAAGTGCCAGAAGTCCATCATCCGCCTTCCATTTGGCTGCACCTTTTCCCAACTGCATGAAGGGGTAGGTTCCGGATGACTGTAAGAATCCATTGTCCCCTTGTGCCTCTGCATTGACTGGCAGTGCTGGAAGTCCATCTTCTGCCTAATAAAGTCAATACCAACCTGAGGCCCTTCCCTAAAAGAGCCTGCCAAAATAGCTCAGTCGGTAGAGCGCACGGGTAAAGTCCATAACCTGGACCAAAAGGTTGTGGGTTCGATTCCCACCTCTGCTAGAAACTCACTCCAGAGCAATTCTGATTCCCTTCGCTTTAACCAACTCTCAATAGCGATGGAAGGACAAGTGCCAGAAGTCCATCATCCGCCTTCCATTTGGCTGCACCTTTTTCCAACTGCATGAAGGGATAGGTTCCGGATGACTGTAAGAATCCATTGTCCCCTTGTGCCTCTGCATTGACTGGCAGGGCTGGAAGTCCATCTTCTGCCTAATAAAGTCAATACCAAACTGAGGCCCTTTCCTAAAAGAGCCTGACCTAATTAGCTCAGTAGGTAGAGCGCACGGCTAAAGTCCATATCCTGGACCAAAAGGTTCTGGATTCAATTCCCACCTCTGCTAGAAACTCCCTCCAGAGCAATTCTGGTTCCCTGTGCTTTAACCAACTCTCAATAGCGATGGAAGGGCAAGTGCCAGAAGTCCATCATCCGACTTCCATTTGGCTGCCCCTTATTCCAACTAGGGTTGTCCTTCTAAGCTATGCCGGTATGTACTTCTACCTCAGCCCAGGGATTCCCCATCTAGCACCTTGCCCTTACCTTTGCATCAACTTGGGTATTTTTTCCCCATACAGCACCCTTTTTGGGGTTTGCCTAGCATCAGCCTGAAGTTGACCTTGGCAAATTGCTTAATGAGGACAGTGTTCTGTCCCAAGCTTAATAAAAAAAAGCATTTGAGAAGCTGACCCACCTTTCCCTGAAATGCACCCATGGGACTCGCACGCTGAGCCCTTTGGGAAATGAAAGCAGGTGATTTGCTGCATGCGCCATAGAACAGCCATGTGGGGGTGCTGATTTTACTGTCTCCAAAGTATCAGTCGCTCTTGAATGCAGCATGAAGAAAATGCCATCGGCGAGCCTGCATAGAATAAAGGGTTCTGTACAGGCATAAAGAAACCTGAAAAGACACCCACGGGCTGAAACTGGCGCTTTATCCACTACACCACAGGAACCTAGACATGAAGGGATAGGTTGCGGATGACTGTAAAAATCCATTGTCCCCTTGTGCCTCTGCATTGACTGGCAGGGCTGGAAGTCCATCTTCTGCCTAATAAAGTCAATACCAAACTGAGGCCCTTTCCTAAAAGAGCCTGCCTAATTAGCTCAGTAGCGTACAGCGCACGGCTAAAGTCCATATCCTGGACCAAAAGGTTCTGGATTCAATTCCCACCTCTGCTAGAAACTCCCTCCAGAGCAATTCTGGTTCCCTGTGCTTTAACCAACTCTCAATAGCGATGGAAGGGCAAGTGCCAGAAGTCCATCATCCGACTTCCATTTGGCTGCCCCTTATTCCAACTAGGGTTGTCCTTCTAAGCTATGCCGGTATGTACTTCTACCTCAGCCCAGGGATTCCCCATCTAGCACCTTGCCCTTACCTTTGCATCAACTTGGGTATTTTTTCCCCATACAGCACCCTTTTTGGGGTTTGCCTAGCATCAGCCTGAAGTTGACCTTGGCAAATTGCTTAATGAGGACAGTGTTCTGTCCCAAGCTTAATAAAAAAAAGCATTTGAGAAGCTGACCCACCTTTCCCTGAAATGCACCCATGGGACTCGCACGCTGAGCCCTTTGGGAAATGAAAGCAGGTGATTTGCTGCATGCGCCATAGAACAGCCATGTGGGGGTGCTGATTTTACTGTCTCCAAAGTATCAGTCGCTCTTGAATGCAGCATGAAGAAAATGCCATCGGCGAGCCTGCATAGAATAAAGGGTTCTGTACAGGCATAAAGAAACCTGAAAAGACACCCACGGGCGGAAACTGGCGCTTTATCCACTACACCACAGGAACCTAGACATGAAGGGATAGGTTGCGGATGACTGTAAAAATCCATTGTCCCCTTGTGCCTCTGCATTGACTGGCAAAGCTGGAAGTCCATCTTCTGCCTAATAAAGTCAATACCAAACTGAGGCCATTTCCTAAAAGAGCCTGCCTAAATAGCTCAGTAGGTAGAGCGCATGGCTAAAGTCCATATCCTGGACCAAAAGGTTCTGGGTTCAATTCCCACCTCTGCTAGAAACTCACTCCAGAGCAATTCTGGTTCCCTGTGCTTTAACCAACTCTCAATAGCGATGGAAGGGCAGTGCCAGAAGTCCATCATCTGACTTCCCTTTGGCTGCCCCTTATTCCAACTAGGGTTGTCCTTCTAAGCTATGCCGGTATGTACTTCTACCTCAGCCCAGGGATTCCCCATCTAGCACCTTGCCCTTACCTTTGCATCAACTTGGGTATTTTTTCCCCATACAGAACCCTTTTTGGGGTTTGCCTAGCATCAGCCTGAAGTTGACCTTGGCAAATTACTTAATGAGGACAGTGTTCTGTACCAAGCTTAATAAAAAAAAGCATTTGAGAAGCTGAGGCCACCTTTCCCTGAAATGCACCCATGGGACTCGCATGCTGAGCCCTTTGGGAAATGAAAGCAGGTGATTTGCTGCATGCGCCTGTAGAACAGCCATGTGGGGGTGCTGATTTTGCCGTCTCCAAAGTATCAGTCGCTCTTGAATGCAAGCATGAAGAAAATGCCATCGGCGAGCCTGCATAGAATAAAGGGTTCTGTACAGGCATAAGAAACCTGAAAAGACAACCAAACCAGGATTTGAACTCTGGACCCCACGGGCGGAAACTGTGCATTCACCATTACACCAAAGGAACCTAGACATGAACGGATAGGTTCCGGATGAGTGTAAGAATCCATTGTCCCCTTGTGCCTCTGCATTGGACTGGCAGGGCTGGAAGTCCATCTTCTGCCTAATAAAGTCAATACCAACCTGAGGCCCTTTCCAAAAAGAGCCTGCCTAAATAGCTCAGTCGGTAGAGCGCACGGCTAGAGTCCATAACCTGGACCAAAAGGTTGTGGGTTCGATTCCCACCTCTGCTAGAAACTCACTCCAGAGCAATTCTGATTCCCTTCGCTTTAACCAACTCTCAATAGCGATGGAAGGACAAGTGCCAGAAGTCCATCATCCGCCTTCCATTTGGCTGCACCTTTTTCCAACTGCATGAAGGGATAGGTTCCGGATGACTGTAAGAATCCATTGTCCCCTTGTGGCCTCTGCATTGACTGGCAGGGCTGGAAGTCCATCTTCTGCCTAATAAAGTCAATACCAACCTGAGGCCCTTTCCTAAAAGAGCATGCCAAAAATAGCTCAGTCGGTAGAGCGCACGGCTAGAGTCCATAACCTGGACCAAAAAGGTTGTGGGTTCGATTCCCACCTCTGCTAGAAACTCACTCCAGAGCAATTCTGATTCCTTCGCTTTAACCAACTCTCAATAGCGATGGAAGGACAAGTGCCAGAAGTCCATCATCCGCCTCCCATTTGGCTGCGCCTTCCATTTGGCTGCACCTTTTTCCAACTGCATGAAGGGGATAGGTTCCGGATGACTGTAAGAATCCATTGTCCCCTTTGTGCCTCTGCATTGACTGGCAGGGCTGGAAGTCCATCTTCTGCCTAATAAAGTCAATACCAACCTGAGGCCCCTTTCCTAAAAGAGCCCTGCCAAAATAGCTCAGTTGGTAGAGCGCACGGCTAGAGTCCATATCCTGGACCAAAAGGTTCCTGGGTTCAATTCCCACCTCTGCTAGAAACTCCCTTCCAGAGCAATTCTGGTTCCCTGTGCAAATAGCGATGGAAGGGCAAGTGCCAGAGAGTCCATCATCCACCTTCCATTTTGGCTGCCCCTTATTCCAACTAGGGTTGTCCTTCTAAGCTATGCCGGTATGTACTTCTACCTCAGCCCAGGGATTCCCCATCTAGCACCTTTGCCCTTACCTTTTGCATCAACTTGGTATTTTTTCCCATACAGCACCCTTTTTGGGGTTTTGCCTCAGCATCAGCCTGAAGTTGACCTTGGCAAATTGCTTAATGAGGACAGTGTTCTGTCCCAAGCTTAATAACAAAAAGCATTTGAGAAGCTGACCCACCTTTCCCTGAAATGCACCCATGGGACTCGCACGCTGAGCCCTTTGGGAAATGAAAGCAGGTGATTTGCTGCATGCGCCATAGAACAGGCCATGTGGGGGTGCTGATTTTACTGTCTCCAAAGTATCAGTCGCTCTTGAATGCAGCATGAAGAAAATGCCATCGGCAAGCCTGGCATAGAATAAAGGGTTCTGTACAGGCATAAAGAAACCTGAAAAGACACCCCACGGGCGGAAACTGGCGCTTTATCCACTACACCACAGGAACCTAGACATGAAGGGATAGGTTGCGGATGACTGTAAAAATCCATTGTCCCCTTGTGCCTCTGCATTGACTGGCAGGGCTGGAAGTCCATCTTCTGCCTAATATAGTCAATACCAAACTGAGGCCATTTCCTAAAAGAGCCTGCCTAAATAGCTCAGTAAGGTAGAGCGCATGGCTAAAGTCCATATCCTGGACCAAAAGGTTCTGGGTTCAATTCCCACCTCTGCTAGAAACTCACTCCAGAGCAATTCTGGTTCCCTGTGCTTTAAACCCAACTCTCAATAGCCGATGGAAGGGCAAGTGCCAGAAGTCCATCATCCGACTTCCCTTTGGCTGCCCCTTATTCCCACGTAGGGTATGTCCTTCTAAGCTATGCGGTATGTACCTCTACCTCAGCCCAGGGATTCCATCTAGCACCTTGCCCTTACCTTTTGCATCAACTTGGGTATTTTTTTTCCCCATACAGAACCCTTTTTGGGGTTTGCCCTAGCATCAGCCTGAAGTTGACCTTGCAAATTACTTAATGAGGACAGTGTTCTGTACCAAGCTTAATAATAAAAAAGCATTTTGAGAAGCTGAGGCACCTTTCCCTGAAATGCACCCATGGGACTCGCGCATGCTGAGCCCTTTGGGAAATGAAAGCAGGTGATTTGCTGCATCCGCTTAGAACAGCCATGTGGGGGGTGCTGATTTTGCCGTCTCCCAAAGTATCAGTCGCTCTTGAATGGCAGCATGAAGAAAATGCATCGGCGAGCCTGCATAGAACTAAAGGGTTCTGTAGCAGGGCATAAAGAAACCTGAAAAGACACCAACCAGGATTTGAACTCTGGACCCCCACGGGCGGAAACTGGTGCATTCACCATTACACCAAAGGAACCTAGACATGAGGGATAGGTTCCCGATGAGTGTAAGAATCCATTGTCCCCTTGTGCCTCTGCATTGACTGGCAGGGCCTGGAAGTCCATCTTCTGCCTAATAAGTCAATACCCCAAAACTGAGGCCCTTTCCTAAAAGAGCCCTGACCTAATTTAGCTCAGTAGGTAGAGCGCACGCTAAAGTCCATATCCTGGACCAAAAGGTTTGGATTCAATTCCCCACCCTCTGCTAGAAACTCCCTCCAGAGCAATTCTGATTCCCTTCGCTTTAAACCACTCTCAATAGCATGGAAGAGGACCAAGTGCCAGAAGTCCCATCATCCGCCCTTCCATTTCGCTGGCACCTTTTTCCAACTGCATGAAGGGATAGGTTCCGGATGACTGTAAGAATCCATTGTCCCCTTGTGCCCTCTGCATTGACTGGCAGGGCTGGAAGTCCATCTTCTGCCCTAATAAAGTCAATACCAACCTGAGGCCCTTTCCTAAAAGAGCATGCCCAAAATAGCTCAGTCGGGTAAGAGCGCACGGCCTAGAGTCCATAACTGGACTCCACAAAGGTTGTGGGTTCGATTCCCACCTCCTGCTAGAAACTCACTCCAGAGCACATTCTGATTCCCTTCGCTTTAACCAACTCTCAATAGCGATGGAAGGACAAGTTGCCAGAAGTCCATCCAGCCGCCTTCCATTTGGCTGCACCTTTTTCCAACTGGCATGAAGGGATAGGTTCCGGATGATGTAAGAATCCATTGTCCCCTTGTGCCTCTGCATTGACTGGCAGTGCTGGAAGTCCATCTTCTGCCTAATAAAGTCAATACCAACCTGAGCCCTTTCCTAAAAGAGCCTGCCAAAATAGCTCAGTCGGTAAGAGCACACGGCTAGAGTCATTATCCTGGACCAAAAAGGTTTCTGGGTTTCAATTCCCACCTCTGCTAGAAACTCCTCCAGAGCAATGTCTGTTCCCTTGCAATAGCGATGGAAGGGCAGTGCCAAGAAGTCTCATCATCCACCTTCCATTTGGCTGCCCCTTATTCCAACTAGGGTGTCCTTCTAAGCTATGCCGTATATACTTCCTACTCAGCCAGGGATTTCCATCTAGCACCTTTGCCCTACCTTCTGGCATCACACTTGGGTATTTTTTTCGCCCCACTACAGCACCCTTTTGGGGTTTGCCTAGCTCAGCCTGAAGTTGACCTTGGCAAATGCTTAATGAGGACAGTGTTCTGTCCCAAGCTTAATAAAAAAATAAGCATTTGAGAAGCTGAGGGCCCTTTCTGAAAGCACCCATGGGACTGCGCACCGCTGGCCCTTTGGAAATGAAAGCAGGTGATTTGCTGCATGCGCCATACGAAACCATGTTTGCGGGGTGCTGACTGTCCCGTCTCCAAAGTATCAGTCGCTCTTTGATGCAGAATGAAGAAAATGCCATCGGCGAGCCTGCCATAGAATACAGGGTCGTACAGCGCAAAAGAAACTGAAAAACATACCCACGATTATGCTATAACCGGGATTTGAACTGAAACCCCACGGCGGAAACTGGCACTTTTCTCATTACCACCACCAGGAACCTAGACATGAAGGGGTAGGTTCCGGATGACCTGTAAGAATCCATTGTCCGACTTGTGCTCTGCATTTGACTGGCAGGGCTGGAAGTTCCAGATCTTCTGCCTAATAAAGCAATACCACTGAGGCCCCTTCCTAAAAGAGCCTGCAAAATAGCTCAGTCGGTAGAGGCGCCACGGTATAGTCCATAACCTGGACCAAAAGGTGTGGGTTCGATTCCACCTCTGTAAAACTCAACTCCAAGAGCAATTCTGATTCCCTTCGCTTTAACCACTCCTCATAGCGATGGAAGGATCAAGTGCCAGAAGTCCCATCACCGCCTTCCATTTGGCCTGCACCTTTTTCCAACGCAAATGAAGGGATAGGTTCCGATGACTGTAAGAAATCCATTGTCCCTTGTGCTCTGCAATTGACAGGCATGCTGGAGTCCATCTCTTGCCTAATAAAGTCAATACCAACCTGAAGGCCCTTTCTAAAGAGCCTGCGCTAAATAGCTCAGTCGGTAGAGCGCCCCCGGCAGAAGTCCAAACCTGGACCAAAAGGTTGTGGGTTCAATTTTCCCACTCTGCTAGAACTCCCTCCAGAGCAAATTCTGGTTTCCTGTGCAATAGCGAATGGAAGGGCAAAGTGCCAGAAGTCCATCATCCACCTTCCATTTGGCGCCCCCTTATTCCAACTAGGGTTTCCTTCTAACTAGCCCGGTATACTTCTACCTCAAGCCCAGGGATTCCCCATATAGCAACCTTTGCCACCCTTTGCATCAACTTGGGTATTTTTTCCCCATACAGCACCCTTTTTTGGTTTGCTAGCATCAGCCCCTGAAGTTGACCTTGGCAAATTGCTTAAGACGGACAGTGTTCTGTCCCCCCAGGGCCCCCTTAAATAAAAAAAAGCATTGAGAAGTGAAGGCCACTTTCCTGAAATGCACCCATGGGACTCGCACGCTGAGCCCTTTTGGAAAGTGAAGCAGGTGATTTGCTGCATGCGCCATAGAACAGCCTGTGGGGTGCCTCATTTCTCGTCTCCCAAAGTATCAGTCCTGCTCTTGAACTGCAGAATGAAGAAAATGCCATCGGCGAGCCGCATAGAATAAGGGTCTGTACAGCTAAAGAAACCTGAAAAGACACCACTGCCGGGGATTGAACTCTGAACCCACCGCGGAAACTGGCACTTTATCCATTACACACAGGAACCTAGACATGAAGGGGTAAAGGTCCGGATGACCTGGTAAGATCCATTGTCCCCTTGTGCCCTCTGCATTGCTGCAAGGCTGGAATCCATCTCTGCTAATAAAGTCACTACCAAAACTGAGGCCATTTCCCTAAAAGAGCCTGCCAAAATAGCTCAGCTCGGTAGAGCGCACGGCTACTAGTCCATAACCTGGACCAAAAGTTGGGCTTCGATTCCCACCTCTGCTAGAAACTCATCCAGAGCAATCTGATTCCCTTTGCTTTAACCCAACTCTCAATAGCGATGGAAGGACTAAGTGCAGAAAAGTCCATCATGCGCCTTCCATTGCCCTGCATTTTTCCAACTGCAAATGAAGGGATAGGTTCCAGGATGACTGTAAGAATCCATTGGTCCCCTTGTGCCTCTGGCATTGACGGGCAGTGCGGAAGTTCCATCTTCTGCTAATAAGTCAATACCAACTGAGGCCCTTTCCTAAAAGAGCCTGCCTAAATAGCTCAGTCGGTAGAGCGCACGGCTAGAGTCCATAACCTGGACCAAAAGTTTGTGGGTTCAATTCCCACCTCTGCTCAGAAACTTCTCTCCAGAGCAATTCTGGTTCCCTGTGCAATAGCGTGGAAGGGCAAGTGCCAGAAGTCCATCATCACTTCATTGTGCTGCCCTTATTCCAACTAGGGTTGTCCTTCTAAGCTATGCGGTATTACTTCTACCTCAGCCCAGGGATTCCCCATCTAGCACCTTGCCCTACCTTTGCATCAACTTGGGTAATTCTTTTTCCCCATATCGAAGCACTTTTTGGGGTTTGCCTAGCATCAGCCCTGAAGTTGAACTTGGCAAAGTTGCTTAATGAGGACAGTGTTCTGTCCCAAGCTAAATAAAAAAAAGCAATTTGAGAAGCTGAGGCATTTCCCTGAAATGGCCATCCTGGGACCGCACGCTGAGCCCTTTGGGAAATGAAAGCAGGGATTTGCGCTGCGCCATCCGACAGCCATGTGGGGGTCTTGATTGCCGTCTCCAAAGTCATGCAGTCGCTCTTGAGATGCAGATGAAGAAACATGCCATCGGCGAGCCTGCATAGAATTAAAGGGTTCTGTAGAGGCATAAAGAAACCGAAAGACACCCCACGCCGGGAATTGACTCTGAACCCCACCGCCGGGAAACTGCACTTATCCAATTACACCACAGGAACCTAGACATGAAGGGGTAGGTTCGGATGACGTACGAATCCATTGTCCCTTGTCCTTGCAATTGACTGGAGGGCTGAAAGCCATCTTCTGCCTAATAAAGCAATACCAAAATGGCCTCTTTCCTAAAAAGAGCTGCCAAAACTCAGTCGGGTGAGCGCACGCTATGGTCCATAACTGACCAAAAGGTCTTGTGGGTTCGATTCCACTCTGCTAGCAAACTCACTCCCAGAGCAATTCTGATTCCTTCGCTTTAACCAACTTCATAGCGTGCGAAGGACAAAGTGCAGAAGTCATCATCGCCTTCCATTTGGCTGCACCTTTTTCCAACTGCATGAAGGGGATAGTCCGGGATGACTGTAAGAAACCATTTGTCCCCGTGTGCCTGCTTGACGGGCAGTGCTGGAAGTCCATCTCTCTCGCTAATAAAAGTCATACAACTGAAGGCCCTTTCCCTAAGAGCCTGCCTAATAGCTCAGTCGGTAGAGCGCACGGCTGGAGTCCAAACCTGGACAAAAGGTTGTGGTTCAATCCACCCTCTGCTCAGAAACTC